>NC_141873.1:205070963-205379479 GCF_056163025.1 Triticum urartu
GTGCTTGCTTTACCCAACTTCGACAAGCCTTTTGAGATTCATTGCGATGCTAGCGGTAATGGCATAGGAGGTGTGTTAACGCAAGAGAAGCGCCCCATAGCTTACTTTAGTGAGAAACTTTCTGGAGCGCAACTCAATTATCCCATCTATGACAAAGAGCTATATGCTTTAGTCCGCGTTTTACATGAATGTGAACATTACCTTTGTCCCCATGAGTTTATCATTCATACCGATCATGAGACCCTCAAGTATCTCAAGGGTCAAACTAAGTTGAACAAGCGCCATGCTAAATGGAGTGAATTCATTGAGTCTTTTCCCTATGTCATCAAGTACATCAAGGGTAAAGAAAACATCATCGTGGATGCTCTTTCCCGCATATGCATGCTAGTCACGCAACTTGAGTGAGATGTCATTGGCTTCGAGCATATCAAAGAATTGTATGAGCATGATGACACTTTTGCCACTCCTTATGCCAAGTGTTTGTCGAATACATCATGGGAACGCTATTACATCAAAGACGGCTACCTTATGAGAGCTCACAAACTTTGCATTCCCAAGTCGTCTCTTTGTTTATTGCTTTTGCAGGAATCGCGTGGAGGAGGATTAATGGGACACTTTGGACGTGATAAGACGTTCGCCACGCTATCGAAGAGCTACTTTTGGCCAAAGATGTTTCGGGACGTCAATCGCTTCACCAACCGATGTTCTACATGCCGCAAAGCTAAGTGCAAAGCTCAATCTCATGGTCTCTATATGCCTTTACCAATTCCATACCATCCTTGGGAGGACATGAGCATGGACTTTGTACTTGGTTTGCCTAAAACTCGCGATGGGAAAGATTCTATATTTGTCGTTGTGGACCGTTTCTCCAAAATGGCACATTTTATTCCTTGTCACAAGATAGACGACGCTTCACATGTTGCTAATCTCTTTTGTAGGGAAATATTGCATCTCCATGGTGTGCCAAAGACAATTGTCTTGGACCGCGACGTCAAGTTCCTTAGCTACTTTTGGAAGACCCTATGCGCCAAGCTCGGAATCAAGCTACTCTTCTCCACGGCGTACCATCCTCAAACCGACGGCCAAACGGAGGTGACAAACCGCACACTCTCCGCTCTACTTCGAGTAATCATCAAGAAGAACATCAAGGAGTGGGAGGAGTGCCTACCTATTGCCGAGTTCGCCTACAACTGAGCAAGACACTCAACAACCGGCAAGTCGCCTTTTGAGGTCGTTTACGGATTCAACCCATTGTCACCATTAGACATTCTTCCTCTACCACTCCAAGAGCGCATCAATTTGGACACAAGTGCGCGTGTGACACATCTCAAGAAGATGCATGAAGATACAAGAAACACAATCGAGCGCGAAGTTCAATGCCTTGCGACCAAGCTCAACTTCAACAAGGAACCTAGGGTCTTCAACATTGGTGATCGAGTGTGGCTCCACCTTCGCAAGGACCGCTTCCCACAAGAATGCAAATCCAAGCTGAAACCACGAGCGGATGGACCCTTCAAGGTGCTTGCATGCTACAACGACAACGCTTACAAGATCGACCTCCCGCGAGACAAGTACAACGTGAGCGACATCTTCAACGTCAAAGATCTCTCTCCCTTCCATGGTGATGAAGATTTTGATCCGAGGACAGATCTTCCCCAAGGGAGGGGAGATGATGCGGAGCATCCCAAGGTCATCCCCATGGACCTACCATCGTCTCATCAAGTGCCTACCTGACCCATGACTCGATCACGTGCAAGAGCCCTTGAAACCGAGGTGACATCTCTCCTCTCACAATTCCACTTCGATGCACTTGAGGCATGGCTACTACCTCATATGGATACCTTGTGCATACTCAGGTACAATGGAGAAGCTAAGGAGCAAGGACAAGAAGAAGAGGAAGATGGACGAGAAGACGGAGAAGAAGAAGGGCTGCAGGAAAAGTCCCAGCCACCGGACGACCAACCGGGACCAGACGTCCGGCGCCTGAAGCGTCAGCCGAGCCCCAGCAAGCGGATGTCCGGTCCAGACTAGACGACCGGTGTCCCTGCACCTAAGGCCAAGGTGCGGACGTCCGGCCCCGACCGGACGACTGGCGCGACCGCACCCAAGCCGAAGTCAGCGGAAGTCCGGAGCCTCCGGACGTCCAGCACCCCCATCACAGAGCGGAACCAGTGGACGACGGGAGGACACCAGACGTCCGACAGCTCCTGAGACACCGGACGACCGGTCCCCAGCGGACGTCCGGTACCTATCTGCGCATAGTGTTCGGGCCCGAGGCCCATGTACCCCTTCACTTCGCCCAATTTGCACTAAGACTATAAATAGACCCCCCATTCATCCTAGCTAGGGTTAGCATTGGTTTACCTCATTTGAGAGATAGAGCATTGCTCATCCAAACCGGATCTACTCCACAAGAGAGACCGCGGCCCCACTTCGGAGAAGATCCACCTTGAATTCAAGACCCCTTTTGATGCGGAGCATCCCAAGGTCATCCCCATGGACCTACCATCGTCTCATCAAGTGCCTACCGGACCCATGACTCGATCACGTGCAAGAGCCATTGAAACCGAGGTGACATCTCTCCTCTCACAATTCCACTTCGATGCACATGAAGCATGGCTACTACCTCATATGGATACTTTGTGCATACTTAGGTACAATGGAGAAGCTAAGGAGCAAGGATAAGAAGAAGAGGAAGATGGACGAGAAGACGGAGAAGAAGAAGGGCTGCCGGAAAAGTCCCAGCCACCGGACGACCGGCCGGGACCGGACGTCCGGCGCCTGAAGCATCTGCCGAGTCCCAGCCAGCAGATGTCCGGTCCAGACCGGACGACTGGTGCCTCTGCACCCGAGGCCAAAGAGCTGACGTCCGGCCCCAACCGGACGACCGGCGCGACCGCACCCGAGCCGAAGTCAGAGGAAGTTCGGAGCCTCCGGACGTCCGGTACCCCCATCATAGAGCAGAACCAGCGGACCACCGGAGGACACCGAACGTCCGGCAGCTCCTGAGACACCGGACGACTGGTCACCAGCGGACGTCCGGTACCTGTCTGCGCACAGTGTTCGAGCCTGAGGCCCATGTACCCCTTCACATCTCCCCCATTTGCACTTAGACTATAAATAGACCCCCCATTCATCCTAGCTAGGGCCAGCACTGGTTTAGCTCATTTGAGAGACAGAGCATTTCTCATCCATATCAGATCTACTCATCGAGAGAGACCGCGGCCCCTCTTCGTAGAAGATCCACCTTGGATTCAAGACCCCTTTTCAACGGAAGATCCCCTTGTGGATTCAAGACCTCCTCACGGAGAAGAACCGGTTACCGTGTATCGTCCCTAGTTGTCCGTGGATTCATGTATCGCTCTATGTACTCGAGGATCTAGCCCATGTGTGACTTATTCGTGTCGGTTTAGTTATTTCCTCTTGTGTTTTCCTCCCGTTCATCCTCGTGTTCTTCGTGTTTTTCCCCGGGATCCGCTCCTTTCATGAAAGATCGGGCTATAGGGTCCCTACCCTACATCACCTTCGAGACTCAAGTCGAGCCGTGGCCATGCACAACTGACAAGCTCGTGAACAACAAGAAGCGCTTAGCAAAGATGTTGAAGAGAGGAACTATCAAGCTCGAGTGCATCGTCAAGTTCCACAACCTCATCGCCAAGAACCTCAAGTTCAACAAGAGCAAGAAGACAATGGAAATCATCCAAGATGAGAACAAGTTGAGGGAGTCAATCCTCCTCATAAAGGACGTCATCACCCTCGACCCCAACACAATGAAGAGCAACGTTACGGCAAGCTAAAGTTCACCATGCCCAAGTTTTCCGGAAGCAATGATCCCAAAGAGTACCTTTCATGGGCATTGAAGGTCGACAAAATCTTCCGCTTGCACAACTATGAGGAAGAGAAGAATATCGCTATGGCATCCCTTGAGTTCCAAGATTACGTCCTCATTTGGTGGGAACAAGTCATCAAGCGTCGAGAAGCAAGAGGTGAACCACCCATCACTACTTGGGCGCAAATGAAGGATGTCATGAGAGCACGCTTCGTGCCAACCTACTACAACCACAAACTTTTCAAGAAACTCCAACTCCTCAAGCAAGGAACCAAGAGTGTTGAAGAATACTACAAGGAAATGGAGATTGCAATGATACGAGCCAATGTCACGGAAGATGATGAGCAAACTATGGCGCGTTTGTTGAATGGACTCAATCGTCCTATCAAGAAAATTGCCGACATCCAACCATACTCGAACCTCATTGAGCTAGTGCATCAAGCTACCAAGGCAGAACGTCAAATGCAAGATGACTTCAAGTATGCCAGGCTCTCATCCAATGCCTATGGTTTCTCCAACACCCAAGCTTCAACAAATCCAACACCTTCTGTCGAATTTCGGGTTCAGGCAAAACCCTTGAGGTTCAAAAGCTGGGGTGCGCATGAAGTTCTCTCCCCCTCTAGCTCTCGCCCTCACTGCAATCTCAAGGCTTAGCGCGTCGAAACCGCAGAACAAAGGGACGCAAGATTTATACTGGTTCGGGCCACCGATGTGGTGTAATACCCTACTCGAGTGTGGTGTGGTGGATTGCCTCTGGGCTGAGGATGAACAGCCTCCTGAGGAGAGGTGTTCTTGTGCTTGGTGAGCTTGTGTAGTGGCCTTGGTGGGATGGATCCAGTCCAAGATGAGATGCCTCCCTCCGGTGGTGGCTAGTCCTATTTATAGAGGACCGGGTCCTCTTCCCAAATATTAGGCGGGAAGGGATCCCACAACAACCAGTTTGAAGGGGGACAGCTAGTACAAGCTATCCTCACAAAATTTGGTCTTCGCCTACCAAAGGCACTAGTGGTGACGCCGTCCTAGGCTCCATGGTGACCTCCGTCCTGCCATCCTGCTGGTCTTGGTCTTGTTGCACCGATATGGAAACCGTTGCTTGACACCAAAGGGGAAACAAGGACACTGTGCGCGCTCGCGCCCACCTGGTGCCCGCCTGGCCTTGGTCGTCATGGCTTGCGTCACATGAACCTTGCGAGGTGCTCCTTGCCTTGATCTCTCCTCCCCTTGCGAGCCAGCCTGGTGCGCCCCTGAGCAGGTCTTGCATCGTCCGCCTCGTGAGGCTTGGCCCCTCGCGAGGGTCTTGAGTGTTTGCTAGTGAAGATGGGCCGTACAGGGCCGCTGGTGGAACCACACCGTCGGCCGCGGGTAGGCATGTTTGGTGACCCCCGTTCCCAGGACCCTGACAGTAGCCCCCTGGCCCAAGGCGCGCTCGGTCTTGGCTTCGAGGCGAAGCCAAGGGGCCAGTGCGAGGCGCCGCGGGCCCTAACAGCCTGCAGCCTCATTTGAGACGTGGCGGTTGATTGGACGTGGGCATCTCCGCTTCCCCACGTAGCCTTGATATTCGCCTAGCTAGGCATCCACCGGGGCTCACACAGTTATCCCCCCATTGCTGGTGACACGCCGCTCCCACCCTCATGCCTTTCTGAAACAATAACCTCCTCTTCCAATCTGTCCTGAGCTCGGCCTTCCTCGCTGGCATGGTGCCCCGGCGAACAGAGAAGGAAAAGAAGAAGACTCGGTCTTCAGCCGGCCGCCCCCGGCCATTGAACCCTTCGTTGGCCGGTCACTGGTGCTCAACCAGGAAGCCATGGACAAGGTCCGCCCTGCGCTCGTTGCTGACTTCAACGAATGGGGGAGGACGACAGCCTGGCCCGCATCGCGCGCCTCCGTCGACAGGACAGCCACCGAGGTTCCATTCCTCATCGACGCCCTATGGGCTAGCCTGGTTCCTCCTTTGTCTGCCTTCTTCAACGCCGTGCTCTCCCACTATCAGATCCATATGTTACACCTAGATCCCCAATCAGTCTCCCTTCTTGCCATCTTCGCTTTCATCTGCGAGGCCATGGTGGACATTCCCCCTTCCATGGCCCTACTGCGCCATTTCTTCTCGCTTCACCTGACTAGCCTTCGGCAGTGCTCAGGATGCTTGAGTTTCCAGGCCGTTGCTGTGACTGCGACGGCTGGCTCAGGGATCGATTTTGAGCTTTCATCATCCTCAAGCGAGTTTCGGGAATGGTGGGTGTATGTGAACGTCAGTGTGATTAGCCCCTTGCTCTTGCCCCCCTCGACGCTCGTCGTTCCCAGCTCCGGTTGGGGCCACGACAAGCTCGCTGACCCCCGCCTTGCCTTCGTCTAGCTCCGGTTGAAGAGGCTGAAAGATCTTGGCATGACCGCGCCCATGTTGATGAAGGAGTTCCTCCGACGCCACGTCGCCCCTCTCCAGCACCATTCACGGCCGCTGTGGGCCTTGTTCGGCGGCCAGGATCGCATGAGGCTTCAGGAGTCGGGGCTTCCGCTCGAGGCACTAAGAACATGCTCGAGGTCTTGACGGGTGACCCCTCGTCAGCTGACATGCCGCAGGAGGGCTGTCTCTTGTACTACTGCTCAAACAATGTGGAGTTCGCGGGGCAGATGCCCCCCTTCGATGAATGGGGCATGCGTCCGTTGGCCTTGAAGGGCCCCGTGAGAACCCTGTCTCCATGGCTCCCCTCCCTGCCGCTAGCGCTGAGCCTGCCCCATGAGTGGATGCAGGGGGGCGAGCACCACCGGAGGCCGGAGGCGGTGGTGCTGAGGCATCGACGCCGCTCGAGGCTTCCGAGCTGCCACCCCCGGGAGCCCGTGACTCTTTGCCGGTGGTGACAGCTGAGGGGGTGATGCAATCCACTGCTCCTGAGGTTGAAGCTTCCGAGGTCTTGGCGGGACATCATGAGGCGGTGCCGGAGGGTTCTCCTTAGCCCAGCACTCCGGAGGCCATCTCCTCAGGAGCCTCACCAACCGTGCCCCGCGCTGCTTGCCACGTCCAATGCTTCAGCTGGCTCCGTCTGTATTTTGATGCGCTCCGCAAGAGGAGAGGGTCCCCAAGCTGCAGTAGTGATGCCTTCCGGCCGCTGAAGCAGAGGAAGTATATCGCCATAGACGAGTGAGTACCTTATCTTTGTAATTTCTTGAGCGTTGCTTCTCCTCCTGACTGTGGCTCCTCAGGGTCCCTTCTGCTAAGGTGGCGAAGTCTCCCGGGAAGCAACCTTCTCCTGCCTAGAATTCCCCGCTGGCCTTGAGCGCCCCAAGCCAGCATGCCGCACCCGGCGCGAGGTTGACTGGAGAGGCCAACAAGTTAGCTTGGCACCTTGAGCCCGCGCCTTCGCCGTCTCTCCTTCGTGGCCTCGCCTGGAGCGTGGCAAGTGTGCCAAGGGCTCCTCCTCTGATTATGGACGATGGTTGGATGACTTCGATCCTGGCTTCTTCTTCGAGTAGCCGGCCTCAAGCCATCCGGACCCCTGCTAAAGCCCGGACGGCGACCAGGGAGGCGCCAGCCCCCAGCCCCTACTGGAGGGGAGCGAGCCGCTTCGGATCCCGTCGGCCACTCCCGTTGCGGGGGACGGACCTGGATGCGTGCTTAAGCTTGCGCACGGGTGGAGTGTCGTCCTCCATGAGAACTTTCAAGAGGCGATGGGCACGATGAGCCTACTCAGTGGAGAACTCGTGGATGTCGACGCTCACCTTGAAGCCGAAGGCCTTAGGCTGGTGGAGGAGTGGCATCGCCTGAAGGTGGCTATCAACCTCGGGCGCCTCCAGCGCGAGCATGCCGATGCAGAGGCCGAGGCATCCCTGGCAACCTTGCGAGAGGCCAGTGCCCGGGCCTTGGAGGAGGCCAGGGAGGAAGACAATCGCCACACGGCCGTCGAGGAGCACAGGCTGGAGCTCCAGGTCTTGAACGCCTCCCTGGAGCAGCAGGTGGAGGCGCGTAGATTCGCCCTGGCGTCGATGAAGGGCGCCCCGTCTGACGAGGAGGAGATCTTGAGGCACGAAGAAGCACTATTGCTGGAGGCCACGGAGCGCAGCATCGAGCTCGAGCGATTGGAGACGAGGGAGCGCCAAGTCACCCAAGCAGAGGATGGTGTCGCGCCCTTGAGGCCTGGGCCCAGGAGGAGGTCCACCGCAGGATGGCCAAGGCTTGCGCGGATCTCACCGGCCGGTACAACCTGAAGTTGAAGCTTGTGGAGGCCGAAGGTGCGGGTACGACCGCTGCCCTCATGTCAGGGCTGGCTAAGGCGGAATAGCGTGAGAAAGCCATCGCAGCTACCCTGGTCTCGATGCAGGCCGAGATGGCTTCCGCCCGTGTCAAGCTACTCTCTCTTCAGCAGCGAGTTGTCAGCGCTGAGTCCTTCGCGCAGCAGAGCAGGGAGGAGGCACTTCACCGGCAGACGCTGCTGCGCCAGCACGCTCCCATGCTTCGAGACCTCCGAACGAGGGCCAACTGGGCGCTTGGTACCTTCTGCGATGAACACGCCCCTCATCCCCACGCAGAGGATTATGCCAGCCATCTTTGCTTCTTCACTGATGTGGTGACGCGCTTGGAGAGCCGTGCTGAAGGGCTCGCGAGCTCGTGGACGAAGAGAGCCAAGTCCTTCTTGGGCGCGCATTCTCCCGCATCTTCAGCAATCTCCTTAACACCAATCCTGGCTTTGACTTTGCGGCCGCCATTGCCCCAGTCCCCACGGTCATCCTAGGCCACCTTGCACACTGGATGGATGAAAATGTGGACACTCTAGTTAGGTCCTTTGCTTCTGATGACGATGCAGTGGTGGTCGTGGCGGACGAAGGCGATGTAGTCGATGGTGGCGCGGCCGATGGCGGTGTGGCTGATGACGGAGCGGCTGAGGGCGATGTAGACAGCGACAGCGACGGCGCAAGTAGCCTGTCTGGAAGCGATTCGGGGGGTGAGGCGAGCGATATGTTCGGCTGAGCCCTCATTGCTTTATTTTGATCCTGCACGCCAAAGCTTGGGTACGACCCCTCACGATGTAAGAGCATTTTGGAGAGGGGAAGCCCCTCATGTAAATAGACTAATACTTGATTCCTTAGGCTAAGCTTAAAGCGTGCTTTTGGTTGCTCGCAACTCCCCTTGCGGACTTGATGCCGTAACTTACTTTGCTTCGGCCGAGCTTCAAACTGGTCTGGCTGTTGGGGACGTGCATTCCTTCCGAGAGGAGCCCCTCACGATCTTGTGAGGTTTTGGTTTCCTGAGGGGTCCGCCGGTCCACCCGAGGAGGCCTCGCGAGAAGAGAGCGCCAGTAATGGCGAGATGCACACGCAGTGCACGTGTGCCGCTGCCAGCCCCCGCTCGCGAGGTTTCCGAAAAGGGGGGAAGATAGCGGACATAAATCTCAAACAAAACACGAATCCAGAAACTCACGAAATCAATGCGAACAAGAAACGACACCCCCCCCCCCCCCGCGATTGCCAATGGAAATGCAATTTCAAATTCAAGATCAAAAGCTACGAGACTGAGCTACAAAAAAGAGGTCAAAAGCAAATGGCCACGTCCGACACCTAGCTAGTCTTCTTGTCCTCGAGTCTTTGAGTCTTCTCACCAGCGCGGAGGTAAGTGCTTTCACAGGCCATGAGCATAGTCATTGGGGTACAGTGTCGACGGCCAGCGTGGAGCATGGTGCTTCCACTAGGACATGGGCGGGAGCCCCCGAGGCCCGAGGGCGGCACTCATTATTATGTGAGAGTGTCACGAGTGGAGACCTTCACAAGCGTGAGCCTTACTTCATATCGCCAGGCGAGGGGCCCGCCTTGCGCCACCCTCGACCACGGTTGGGGCATCCGGAAACCAGGACGACACCAAGGGGTAGAGGGGACGCTAGCGTCGCCCTCGGAGACCACGGGCCCTCTACTGGGGAGAAGGCTCGCCAGTGCCTCCCCGGCAGAGGACCTACGTGCCTCCGGGCGATGCCTTGCTCCAGACGATGCGGGGAGGGCCTTGCTCCCGGCTCCTCCCCCACAGCCCCGAATGCGCTTCCCCTGGAGAGATGGGGGTTGCCGTGTTGGGGCTGTCGTCCACCACTGTGAACTGATTCACTTGTGATCCATGGTTAGCGTAAGCCTACTCCTGATAGATTAGTGGTACCCTGTAGCTGTTGTCGTCGGCGTGGTCGGCGAGGCTCCTGGGCGGCTCCTGGAAGGCCTCGGCTTCCAGCGTCTCCTCTTCCCAACCCGGCTCGAGGAACGAACTGGGGTCATCTTCCGGTGTGTACTCCTGGTCCATCATGCGGGGCACATAGGCCTCTGGAGCCGTCGCCCCGGAAACCTCGTTGAGGTGCCCCACGCTCCACGCCGCCTAGCTCGGCGCACCAGGATAGTACGACGACATCCTGCCGGGACCATGGGTGGCAATGCTTACGCCTGCGCCCATTGGGGGAGGCACAAGTGTGGTTGGGTGTGCGGCCCTGCTGGTTGCACCGGTGCTGATGAAACCTCTTGGTGCGCCTGGGGGCATGCGAGCGCGACGAGGCCCACCGTGCGATCTGGCCAAAGCCTGAGGTGTGAGCAAGGAGCAGAAAGGCGGCGCACCCCTGGCTGCAGCATCCAACAGCTCGACAACACGCTCCAGAAATGCATCCCGGCCGCTCTCCATCAGTTGGTGTTGCAGCAGCTCCCGTGCCACTATGAGCGCATCCCTTATGTTCGCTTGTTCCCGCCGGGAGTGTGACACCGTTGCCTCGGTGTAGCTTGAGCCCCTTGCGGTGGCCCACATGCGCCTCGGGGTAAGGGTGGAAGGCGTCGGACGACGCCACCCGCGCCCTCGGCGCTTGGCGGTGCGCGCGCCACCTGGAGCGCAGAGTTGAGGTCTTCTTGGGTGGATGGCGCCGCCCGGGCTGGCCAGGCTTCCTAGTGATCAACATCGCCCTCGGGTCACCGGACATCGGGTATGCAGAGTGCTGGCGGGGCTCCGATAGAAGAGAGGCTTCGGCGCAGCCCTACCTGGCGCAACAAATGTCAGATTTCGGGTTCCGGCAAAACCCTTGAGGTTCGAACACTGGGGTGCGCACGAAGATCTCTCCCCCTCTAGCTCTCACCCTCGCTGCAATCTCAAGGCTTAGCGTGTCGAACCCGCAGAACAAAGGGACACAAGATTTATACTGGTTTGGGCCACCGATGTGGTGTAATACCCTACTCCAGTGTGGTGTGGTGGATTGCCTCTGGGCAGAGGATGAACAGTTACAAGGGAAGAACAGCCTCCTGAGGAGAGGTGTTCTTGTGCTTGGTGAGCTTGTCTGGTGGCCTTGGTGGAATGGATCCAGTCCAAGATGAGATGCCTCCCTACGGTGGTGGCTAGTCGTATTTATAGAGGCCCGGGTCCTCCTCGCAAATATTAGGCGGGAAGGGATCCCACAACGGCCAGTTTGAAGGGGGGACAACTAGTACAAGCTATCCTGACAAAATATGGTCTTAGCCTGCCAAAGGCTCTGGTGGTGACACCGTCCTGGGCTCCACGGTGACCTCTGTCCTGCCGTCCTGCTGGTCTTGGTCTCGTTGCACTGATATGGAAACCTTTGCTTGACACCTCGGGACTCCGCGCCTGCGCTTGCTTCTTTAGCACCAAAGGGGAAACAAGGACACTGCGCGCGCTAGCGCCCGCCTAGTGCCCGCCTGGCCTTCGTTGTCATGGCTTGCATCACAGGAACCTCGTGAGGTGCTCCTTCCCTTGATATCGCCGCCCCTCGTGAGCCAGCCTAGTGAGGCCGCCCTCGAGGAGGTCTTGCGCCATTCGCCTCGCGAGGGTCTTGAGTGTTTGCTGGTGAAGATGGGCCGTACAGGGCAGCTGGTGGAGCCATGCCGTGGGCCGGAGGTAGGCAAGTCTAGGGACCCCCGTTCCGAGTATGCCGACACCTTCTACCTCAACAAAGCCATCTACAAGCAACAACGACATGTCGAGTTACAAGAAAACCTAACAACTTCAAGTCATCATCCTACAGGAAGCACCTTCAAGCAAAGAGCTTCATCATCATCTATCCCAACCGACGAGACCATCAAGACAAGTTCCTTCAAATGCTTCACATGCAGAGGCTGAGGCCACAAGTCCTTTGAGTGTACAAACAAGCGCACCATGATCGTCAACGACGATGGTACATACGACTCCATGACTGAAGGAGAGGATCAAGAGGATCAAGAGGATCAAGTGAACGAATTACTAGAGCTCGCGCACGCCAATTGAATTATCAGGTACTTCCGTTTCTTGGTAAGGATTCTAATGTTCATGAGAATATGATGCTGCCTAAATTGGATACATTTGTTTTGCTTACAAATGAAGGGCCTAGCTTGGACAAGAAAGATGAACCTTGGAGCAAGTTCAAGCATGGAGATGATGGCATGCGCAAGGGGAACAAGAACGGAGTTACAAGTGATGATTCCAGGACTCTAAATCCACCATAATGAGTGCATGAAGCATGGGACGAAATATACAAGATGCCACTTCATAAATTTCGTCCAGAGGCTATTTTAGGTGCAGCGTCACCTTATTATTGGGCCAGGCCCATGTATTTTCGAAGTACTTAAGTATAGGTTGTTTTTAGAGTCCATATGTGTGGGGAAACAAGAGTTAGGGATGGTTTCAGACCCCTCCACCAAGGGCACGAAATTCCCCCTCTCTCCTCCATATATACAACCCTTAGGGCATCGTTTAGGCTTTGGGTTTTGTTTAGATTAAAAAGTTCGCCATAGCTGCAACTTCGCGTACTTCGTTTGTGTTCAACGACCAGACCAAGGCGTCACAGAACCCCACCTTGATCAATAAAGCTTTCATCTTATATTCGCAATATCCAGATTGCAATCTCAGTTTCTTTCTTGTTCTTCGTTTGCTTGCAGGAAATAGACCGTCGTGGTCAGGTTGATCGTGCTCCGGCGTGGTCAATAACCCTCGGAAGTTGGTTTAGCAATTGCTAAGGCGCGACGTCTCGCACGTTCGTAGTCGGATCGTCAAGGTCGACTCCCACAGAAAACGATAGCCACCATCTCATCGAAACATCGGGACACCTTTGCCTCTATCAAGTGGTATCAGATTTTTAGGTTGCTCGGTGAGATTTTACAGTTCTTTGTAGTTTAGATCGAGTCTATTCTTCGTACCTATAGTCCACGAAAAAGCCAAAAAAAATTTAGGTTTAGTTCATCCTATCTGAACCAATCTGAGCCTTTGCATAATTTTTTCTGTATTAGCTTTGTTGAATTTGCGGTTGCATCGTCATGTCAAGTCGCTGGTCTTAGCGTCTAGTCCTTTAGAGTTTCGAGTTCTGTTTACAGGTTGTCACGTCGTCGCTGCCATATATCACCACCGCATCATCATCATTGCTGCTGCCATATACCACCACCACACCAACATCATTGTCGCCGCCATATTCACCACCAATCCGAGTCCATATACGCCACCACATATCTGTCGCCATCACGCCGATCCGAGTTCACCTGCAACATATATCCGCCACCAGTCTGATTTCCACCAGATTCATCACCGCCACCAGTCCGAGATTCCACCAGATTCATCTCCGCCACCAGTCCTAGTACGAGTCCAGTAATTGTTGCATTGTTTTCGAGTTCCAGATCACGCCATACTCCAAGTCGTGACAGAGTAGGACTCCCGAGATTCCGTGCTACTCGCAGAAGAAAAATAGTTCCAAACTCAAAACTAAGTGTGGAAAATTCTGGCTAGCCAGTTTTTAGACCATTTGTAGACTTTTTCGAAAAAAAATTGTTGTGGAGCAAAAAGTGCAAAAAAAGTGAAAAAAGGAAAAAAAAAAATTAGATGTGCTCCTCCATTGTTTACGTGCAGCCCCGTGATTTTGTTAGTGTTCTAGGCTCGCGTCTCTAGCACGGTCTAGCCTAGGACCAGCACAGTACCGTCGTTGAGCGTTTATTCAACTTTGCATCTCTGAATTGATTATTGCTGACCCTTTTGCTACCATATTATAAGCCTTCCCAGCTCCACATACATCTACATCGTGCGTTTGACTCTCCCTGGTAATCGCTCTATACAAGCTTTGAGAGTTTTGACTACGACGGTTGCCGATCACCGCCTGCTGCTGGGTAAGAACTGGTAAGAATTTGAGATTTGCTTGACGGATTTGTGACACCACCACCACCTCTTGTTAGTAGTCTGTAGGATCATATTCTTGTGTGTTTCTATTGTTGCTAACCATGGCAGGATAACAAGCCGACGAGACTGACCGGGAGAACATGACGAATAAGGAGTTGCATGATAAATTTTAGCAAATGATGAGTGGACAGGTGCAAGATGTGTTAAACAGATTTGAAGAGGCCATGGAAAAGATAGATGGCATGGAGAAGACATTCGAAACAAAGCTCGATAACATGTTTAATGAATTGCTCGCGCGTCTACCACCACCACCACCGGCTGCACCTAATGCACCTCTACAACAACAACAACAACGACTACCTACACATCGTGAAACAGCCCTCTGCCGAGCGAGCCGTCTCCCTCTTGCACCTGGCCAAACTGTTGGTGCTGCTGTTGATACTTTTGTGGCTCTTGCTGCTGATGCGGAGGATGATGATTTTGCCGGAGATTACGAGGGTGAGGTTGATCAAAATCAGAACTACGTGCCACCACCAGCACAACAACCACCAGGTCGTCCACATGCAAGTAATGGCAATGGTAGGGCTCACCCTCAGGTACGAGATCATGACCATCTCCCTAAACTAAAATTGAATATTCCACCATTTGAGGGTAGATATGTCCCTGATATATATCTTAATTGGGAGTTAGAAACTGAACAACGATTTACATGTTTACAATATCCCGAGGAGAGACGTGTTCCTCCTGCTGTTTGTGCATTCACTAGTTTTGCATGTGTTTGGTGGTGTGAGCATTGTAGATTATATCCTATTCTAGCTACTTGGGCTGCTTTGAAAACTGCTATGCGTACTCGTTGGGTTCCCCCATATTATCAACGTGAATTACTTGAAAATTTGCAGCGTTTAAGAGAAGGAAAAAATTCTGTAGAAGAATATTATCAGGAATAACAAACTGGCATGATTAGATGTGGTATTGTTGAGGGGAATGAAGCTATGCTTGCATGTTTTATGGGTGGATTAAATAGAGAGATTCAGACCATCCTAGAGTATATGGAGTATAATAATATCACTCGTTTATTCCATCTTGCTTGTAAAGCTAAACGTGAAGTGCAGGATTGACAGGCATTGGCGCGAACTAACATTTCTGCATGTCGATCTTCATCATGGACA
The DNA here is from genome assembly GCF_056163025.1 of Triticum urartu. Taxonomy (NCBI): domain Eukaryota; kingdom Viridiplantae; phylum Streptophyta; class Magnoliopsida; order Poales; family Poaceae; genus Triticum; species Triticum urartu. The sequence goes on from NC_141873.1 coordinate 205,086,052, forward strand.
CCACGTGCATCCTCTACTTCCACTCCACCAGCACCTCCATCAGGTGCCACCTCCAGCTGTGATACAAGAAAGCAGGCACAACCACCAGTATCTGCCAAGAGCACACCCGCTGGACCTGCGCAGAGCTCTTCTTCTTCCATGGCATTAACAGGGCACACAAGTGATATTATTTGTCGTTGTTGTAAGGGAAGAGGACATTTTGCGAGAGAATGCCAATCTCAGCGTGTGATGATTGCTACTGAGGATGGTGGGTATGAGTCCACTAGTGACTATGATGAGGAGACTTTGGCTCTTATTACACGTGAAGAACACGGTGGAGATGATTCTGATCATGAGACGCAATACATGGCTGCTAAAGATGCTGACAGGTATGAATGTTTAGTTGCTCAACGTGTTTTGAGTGTGCAAGTTACACAAGCTGAGCAAAATCAGAGGCATAATTTGTTCCATACAAAGGGAGTTGTGAAGGAACGTTCTGTTCGCGTCATCATAGATGGAGGGAGCTACAATAACTTGGCTAGCATGGAGATGGTAGAGAAGCTATCTCTCACCACAAGACCACATCCACATCCTTAATACATCCATTGGTTCAACAACGGCGGCAAGGTTAAGGAAACACGTACTGTTTGTGCACATTTTAGTATCTCTACATATGCTGATTATGTTGATTGTGATGTGGTACTTATGCAAGCATGTTCCTTATTACTTGGTAGACCATGGCAATTTGATAAAAATTCTGTACACCATGGTAGAAACAATCAGTATATTCTTGTTCATAAGGATAAAAATATTACTTTGCTTCCTATGACTCCTGATTTCATTTTGAAAGATGATATTAATAGAGCTAATAAAGCAAAAAAGGAGAAAAATAAGAGTGAAAATCAGATTGTGGCAAAAGAATTTAAGCAACAAATGCAGCCTAATAATAAACAATCTAGTGTTGCTTCTGAAATTAAATTGAAAAGTGCATGTTTACTTGCCACCAAATTTGATATTGATGATCTAGATTTTTGCAAATCTGTTTGCTATGCTTTTGTGTGCAAAGAGGCATTATTTTCATTCGGATACGTGCCTTCCTCTTTGCCTCCTGCTGTCACTAAATTTTTGCAGGAGTTCGTTGACGTCTTTCCACAAGACGTGCCACCGGGATTACCACCTATTCGAGGGATTGAGCATCAAATTGACTTAATTCCCGATGCATCATTACCCAACCGTGCACCATACCGTACCAATCCAGAGGAGACGAAGGAGATTATGCGTCAAGTACAAGAACTGCTCGACAAAGGTTATATACGCGAATCCCTTAGTCCTTGTGCTGTTCCTATCATTTTGGTGCCGAAAAAGGATGGTACGTCGCGTATATACATTGATTCAAGAGGCATTAATAATATTACTATTCGTCTTCGTCATCCTATTCCTAGGCTAGATGATATGCTTGATGAATTGAGTGGCTCTACAATATTCTCCAAAGTTGATTTGCGTAGTGGATACCATCAAATTCGTATGAAATTGGGAGATGAATGGAAAACAACATTTAAAACTAAGTTTGGATTATATGAGTGGTTAGTCATGCCTTTTGGGTTAACTAATGCACCTAGTACTTTCATGATGTTAATGAACGAAGTTTTACGTGCTTTCATTGGACGATTTGTGGTAGTTTACTTCCATGACATATTGATTTATAGCAAATCTTTGGAGGAACATTTGGAACATTTACGTGCTGTTTTTATTGCTCTACGTGATGCACGTTTGTTTGGTAACCTTGGAAAGTGCACCTTTTGCACCGACCGAGTATATTTTCTTGGCTATGTTGTTACTCCACATGGAATTGAAGTTGATAAAGCCATATTGAGAGTTGGCCGCAGCCCAAAACGGTCACACAAGTGAGGAGTTTCCTTGGCCTCGCCGGTTTCTATAGGCGTTTTGTGAGAGATTTCAGCACCATTGATGCACCTCTCAACGAGCTTACAAAGAAGGATGTGCCTTTTGATTGGGGTACCGCACAGGAAGAAGCCTTCACGGTATTGAAAGATAAGTTGACACATGCTCCTTTACTCCAACTTCCTAATTTCAAGTTTATATGCATTATCATTTATTTTCTCTAACACCTTAAAAGGACCATCAGCACGTGGCATTAGCTTTGATTTGCGCAAATTAGGAAATCTATCCTTACGCAAATGTAACCAAACAAGATCTCCAGGTGCAAACACAACATGTTTTTTACCCTTATCTCCAGCAAGTTTATATTTAGCATTCATACGCTCAATGTTTTCCTTAGTTAACTAGTGCATTTTTAAAATCAATTCAGCACATTCTTTAGTATAAAAATTAACCTTCTCCGAAGATGGAAGAGGCAACAAATCAATAGGTGCACGAGGTAGGAAACCATACACAATTTCAAAAGGGCACATCTTAGTAGTAGAATGCAATGAATGATTATAAGAAAATTCAATATGAGGCAAGCATTCTTCCCACATTTTCTTGTTATTCTTCAAAACAGCCCTAAGCATAGTAGGCAATGTTCTATTGACTACTTCAGTTTATCCATCAGTTTGGGGGTGACTAGTACTAAAAAAACAGTTTAGTCCCCAACTTAGCCCATAAACATCTCCAAAAGTGGCTAAGAAATTTAGTATCACGATCTGAAACAATAGTATTTGGCACACCATGCAAGCGAATAATTTCACGAAAGAACAAATCAGCAACATTAACAGCATCATCACTTTTATGACATGGTATAAACTGTGCCATTTTCGAGAACCTATCCACGACAACAAATAAGCTATCCCTCCTCTTCTTTGTTCGAGGTAAACCTAAAACAAAGTCCACAGATATATCCTCCCAAGGAAACCTAGGTACAGGAAAAGGCATATATAAACCATGAGGATTCAGTCGTGACTTAGCTTTTTGACATGTAGTGCAGCGAGCAACAAAATGCTCAACATCCCGTCTCATCTTTGGCCAAAAGAAATGTGTAGCAAGTATATCCTCCGTCTTCTTGACGCCAAAGTGTCCCATTAATCCTCCTCCATGCACCTCCTGCAACAACAAAAGACGAACAAAGCTAGCTGGAATGCATAGCTTGTTAGCACGAAACACAAATCCATTGTTAAGAACAAACTTGTTCCAAGTTCTCCCTTCCTTACAATTCTGCAATACATCTTTAAATTCAGCATCATGCACATATTGATCTTTGGTGGTCTCCAAACCAAATATTTTAAAGTCAAGTTGTGAAAGCATAGTATAACGACGAGACAATGCATTAGCAATAACATTTTCTTTACCCTTCTTGTGTTTAATGACATAAGGAAAAGTATCAATGAATTCAACCCATTTAGCATGTCTACGGTTCAGTTTTGCTTGACTTTTAATGTGTTTCAAAGATTCATGATCAGAATGTATAACAAATTCCTTGGGCCATAAATAATGTTGCCATGTTTCTAAGGTCCGAACAAGAGCATATAATTCTTTGTCATAAGTAGAATAGTTCAGACTAGGCCCACTCAATTTTTCAGAAAAGTATGCAACAGGTTTGCCATCTTGTAATAACATACCTCCTAATCCAATTCCACTAGCATCACATTCAAGATCAAAAGTCTTATTGAAATTAGGAAGTTGGAGTAAAGGAGCATGTGTCAACTTATCTTTCAATACCGTGAAGGCTTCTTCCTGTGCGGTACCCCAAACAAAAGGCACATCCTTCTTTGTAAGCTCGTTGAGAGGTGTAGCCATGGTGCTGAAATCTCTCACAAAACGCCTATAGAAACCAGCGAGGCCAAGGAAACTCCTCACTTGAGTGACCGTTTTGGGCTGCGGCCAACTCTCAATAGCTTCAATCTTGGCTTTATCAACTTCAATTCCCTGTGGAGTAACAACATAGCCAAAAAAAGATACTCAGTCGGTGCAAAAGGTGCACTTTCCAAGGTTACCAAACAAACGTGCATCACGTAGAGCAGTAAAAACAGCACGTAAATGTTCCAAATGTTCCTCCAAAGATTTGCTATAAATCAATATGTCATCAAAGTAAACTAGCACAAATCGTCCAACGAAAACACGTAAAAGTTCGTTCATTAACCTCAAGAAAGTACTAGGTGCATTAGTTAACCCAAAAGGCATGACTAACCACTAATATAATCCAAACTTAGTTTTAAATGCTGTTTTCCATTCATCTCCCAATTTCATACGAAGTTGATGGTATCCACCACCCAAATCAACTTTGGAGAATATTGTAGAGCCACTCAATTCATCAAGCATATCATCTAGCCTAGGAATAGGATGACAATAACGAATAGTAATATTATTAATGCCTCTACAATCAACGCACATACGCGACGTACCATCGTTTTTCGGCACTAAAATGATAGGAACAGCACAAGGACTAAGGGATTCGCGTATATAACCTATGTCGAGCAGTTCTTGTACTTGATGCATAATCTCCTTTGTCTCTGCTGGATTGGTACGGTATGGTGCACGGTTGGGTAATGATGCACCGGGAATTAAGTCAATTTGATGCTCAATCCCTCGAATAGGTGGTAATCCCGGTGGCACGTCTTCTGGAAAGACGTCAGCGAACTTCTGCAAAATGTTAGTGATAGCAAGAGGCAAAGAGGAAGGCACGTCCTCGAATGAAAATAATGCCTCTTTGCACACAAGAGCATAGCAAACGGATTTGCTGAAATCTAGATCATCAATATCAGATTTTGTGGCAAGTAAACATGCACTTTTCAATTTAATTTCACAAGCAACACTGATGGTTTATTATTAGGTTTCATTTGTTGCTCAAATTCTTTTGCCACAATCTGATTTTCACTCTTATTTTTCTCCTGTTCTGCTTTATTAGCTCTATTAATATCATCTTTCAAAATGGATTCAGGAGTCATAGGAAGCAAAGTAATATTTTTATCCTTATGAACAAGAGTATACTGATTGTTTCTACCATGGTGTACAGAATTTTTATCAAATTGCCATGGTCTACCAAGTAATAAGGAACATGCTTGCATAGGTACCACATCACAATCAACATAATCAGCATATGTAGAGATACTAAAATGCACATGAACAGTACGTGTTACCTTAACCTTGCCGATGTTGTTGAACCATTGGATGTAGTAAGGATGTGGATGTGGTCTTGTGGTGAGAGATAGCTTCTCCACCATCTCCATGCTAGCCAAGTTATTGCAGCTCCCTCAATCTATGATGACGCGAACAGAACATTCCTTCACAACTCCCTTTGTATGGAACAAATTATGCCTCTGATTTTTCTCAGCTTGTGTGACCTGCACACTCAAAACATGTTGAGCAACTAAAAATTCATACCTGTCAGCATCTTCAGGAGCCATGTATTGCGTCTCATGATCAGAATCATCTCCATCGTGTTCTTCACGTGTAATAAGAGCGAAAGTCTCCTCATCATAGTCACTAGCGGACTCATACCCACCATCCTCATTAGCAATCATCACACGCTGAGATTGGCATTCTCTCGCAAAATGTCCTCTTCCCTTACAATGACGATAAATAATATCACTTGTGTGCCCTGTTGATGCCATGGAAGAAGAAGAGCTCTGCGCAGGTCCGGCAGGTGTGCTCTTGGCAGATAGTGGTGGTTGTGCCTACTTTCTTGTATCACAGCTGGAGGTGGCACCTGATGGAGGTGCTGGTGGTGTGGAAGTAGAGGATGCACGTGGTGTCCATGATGAAGATCGACCTGTAGAAAAGTTAGTTCGCGCCAATGCCTGTCGATCCTGCACTTCACGTTCAGATTTACAAGCAAGATGGAATAAACCAGTGATATTAGTATACTCCTTATACTCTAGAATGGTCTGAGTCTCTCTATTTAATCCACCCATAAAATGTGCAAGCGTAGCTTCATTCTCCTCAACAATACCACATCTAATCATGCCAGTTTGTAATTCCTGATAATATTCTTCTACATAATTTTTTCCTTGTCTAAAGCGCTGTAATTTTTGAAGTAATTCACGTTGATAATATGGTGAACCCAACGAGTATGCATAGCAGTTTTCAAAGCAGCCCAAGTAGTTGGAATAGGATATAATTTACAATGTTCAGACCACCAAAAACATGCAAAGCTAGTGAAAGCACAAACAGCAGCAGGAACACGTCTCTCCTCAGGATATTGTAAACATGTAAATCGTTGTTCAGTTTCTAACTCCCAAAGTAAGATATATATCAGGAACATATCTACCCTCAAATGGTGGAACATTCAATTTTAGTTTAGGGAGATAGTGATATAGGCAAAGGTGTCCTGTCTTTAGATGAGATGGTGGCTATCGTTTTGGAGGAAATCGACTTTGATGATCCGACTACGAACGTGCGAGGACGTCGCGCCTTAGCAATCGCTAAACCAACTCTGAGAGGTTATTGACCACGCCGAAGCACGATCAACCTGACCACGAAGGTCTCTTTCCTGCAGGCAAACGAAGAACCAGCAAGAAACTAAGATTGCAATATGGATATCGCGAATATAAGAGGAAAGCTTCATTGATCAAGGTGGGGTTCTGTAACGCCTTGGTCTGGTCGTTGAACACAAACGAAGTACACGAAGTTGCAACTATGGCGAACTTTTGATCTAAACAAAACCCAAAGTCTAAACGGTGCCCTAAGGGCTGTATATATGGAGGAAGAGGGGGGGAATTTCGTGGCCCTTGGGGAAGGGGTCCGAAACCAACCCTATCTCTTGTTTCCCCACACATACGGACTCTAAAAACATCCTATACTTATGTATTTCAAAATTACATGGGCCTGGCCCAATAATAAGGTGACGCGGCACCTAGAATAGCCTCTGGACGAAGTTTATGAAGTGGCATCTTGTATATTTCGTCCAAGGCTTCATGCACTCATATTGGTGGCTTCAATGTCCTGAAATCATTACTTGTAACTCCGTTCTTGTTCCCCTTGCGCATGCCATCAACTCCATGCTTGTTCTTGCTCCAATGTTCATCACCCTTATCCATGCCAGGCCCTTCATTTGTAAACAAAACAAATGTATCCAATTTAGGCAGCATCATATTCTCATGAACATTAGAATCATTACCAAGAAACGAAAGTACCTGATAATTTAATTGGCGTGCGCGAGCTCTAGTAATTGGTCCAATATAGGTAGTAGGAGGGGCTGTGGGTGTAACAATGGTATTGATGTCCTCATCATCCTCCCCTTCTTGAAATGAAGTCGTCCTCGACGGAAGCTTATCTTCCTCACCCAAATAACGCTTCAAATCTGCAATGTTAAAACTGGGACTAACCCCAAAATCTGCAGGTAGCTAAAGTTTATATGCATTATCATTTATTTTTTCTAACACCTTAAAAGGACCATCAGCACGTGGCATTAGCTTTGATTTGCGCAAATTAGGAAACCTATCCTTACGCAAATATAACCAAACAAGATCTCCAGGTGCATAGACAACATGTTTTCTACCCTTATCTCCAGCAAGTTTATATTTAGCATTCATACGCTCAATGTTGTCCTTAGTTAACTCATGCATTTTTAAGATCAATTCAGACCGTTGTTTAGCATCAAAATTACCTTCTCCAAAGATGGAAGAGGCAACAAATCAATGGGTGCACGAGGTAGGAAACCATACACAATTTCAAAAGGGCACATCTTAGTAGTAGAATGCAGCGAACGATTATAAGCAAATTCAATATGAGGCAAGCATTCTTCCCACATTTTCTTATTATTCTTCAAAACAGCCCTAAGCATAGTAGACAATGTTTTATTGACTACTTCAGTTTGACCATCCGTTTGGGGTGACAAGTAGTACTAAAAAGTACTTTAGTCCCCAACTTAGCCCATAAACATCTCCAAAAGTGGCTAAGAAATTTAGTATCACAATCTGAAACAATAGTATTTGGCACACCATGCAACCGAATAATTTCACGAAAGAACAAATCAGCAACATTAACAACATCATCGCTTTTATGACATGGTATAAAGTGTGCCATTTTCGAGAATCTATCCACGACAACAAATATGCTATCCCTCCCGTTCTTTGTTCGAGGTAAACCTAAAACAAAGTCCGTAGATATATCCTCCCAAGGAACACTAGGCACAGGCAAAGGTATATATAACCCATGAGGATTGAGTCGTGACTTAGCTTTTTGACATGTAGTGCAGCGAGCAACAAAACACTCAACATCCCGTCTCATCTTTGGCCAAAAGAAATGCGTAGCAAGTACATCCTCTATCTTCTTCACGCCAAAGTGTCCCATTAATCCTCCTCCATGTGCCTCCTGCAAAAACAAAAGACGAACAGAGCTATCAGGAATGCATAGCTTGTTAGCACGGAACACAAAGCCATCATTAATAACAAACTTGTTCCATGTTCTTCCTTCTTTACAATTCTGCATTACATCTTTAAAATCAGCATCATGCACATATTGATCATTGATGGTCTCCAAACCAAAATTTTTGAAGTCAAGTTGTGAAAGCATAGTATAGCAACGAGACAAAGCATCAGCAATAACATTTTCTTTACCCTTCTTGTGTTTAATGACATAAGGGAAAGTCTCAGTGAATTCAACCCATTTAGCATGTCTACGATTCAGTTTAGCTTGACTTTTAATATGTTTCAAAGATTCATGATCAGAATGTATAACAAATCTTTGGGCCATAAATAATGTTGCCATGTCTCTAAAGTCCGAACAAGAGCATATAATTCTTTATCATAAGTAGAATAGTTTAGACTAGGCCCACTCAGTTTTTCAGAAAAGTATGCAACAGGTTTGCCATCTTGTAAAAACACACCTCCTAATCCAATTCCACTAGCATCACACTCAAGCTCAATAGTCTTATTAAAGTCGGGAAGTTGGAGTAAAGAAGCATGTGTCAAATTATCTTTCAATACCGTGAAGGCTTCTTCCTGTGCGGTACCCCAAACAAAAGGCACATCCTTCTTTGTAAGCTCATTGAGAGGTGCAACAATGGTGCTAAAATCTCTCACAAAACGCCTATAGAAACCAGCGCGTCCAAGAAAACTCCTCACTTGTAAAACTGTTTTGGGCTGCGGCCAACTCTCAATAGCTTCAATCTTGGCTTTATCAACTTCAATTCCCTGTGGAGTAACAACATAGCCAAGAAAAGATACTCGGTCGGTGCAAGAGGTGCACTTCCCAAGGTTACCAAAGAAACGTGCATCACGTAGAGCATTAAAAATAGCACGTAAATGTTCCAAATGTTCTTCCAACGATTTACTATAAATCAGTATATCATCAAAATAGACTACCACAAATCGTCCAATGAAAGCACGTAAAACTTCGTTCATTAGCCTCATGAAAGTACTAGGTGCATTAGTTAACCCAAAAGGCATGACTAACAACTCATATAAACCAAACATAGTTTTAAATGCTGTTTTCCATTCATCTCCCAATTTCATACGAATTTGATGGTATCCACTATGCAAATCAACTTTGGAGAATATTGTAGAGCCACTCAATTCATCAAGCATATCATCTAGCCTAGGAATAGGATGACGATAACGAATAGTAATATTTTTAATGCCTCTACAATCAACACACATAGGCGACGTACCATCCTTTTTAGGCACTAGCATAATAGGAATAGCACAAGACTAAGAGATTCGCGTATATAACCTTTGTCGAGCAGCTCCTGTACTTGACGCATAATCTCCTTCGTCTCCTCTGGATTGGTATGGTATGGTGCACGGTTGGGTAGCGATGCACCGGGAATTAAGTCAATTTGATGCTCAATCCCTCGTATAGGTGGTAATCCCGGTGGCACGTCTTGTGGGAAGACGTCAGCGAACTCCTGCAAAATGTTAGTGACAACAGGGGGTAAAGAGGAAGGCATATCCTCGATTGAAAATAATGCCTCTTTGCACACAAAAGCATAGCAAACAGATTTGCTAGAATCTAGCTCATCAATATCAGATTTGGTGGCAAGTAAACATGCACTTTTCAATTTAATTTCAGAAACAACACTAGATTGTTTATTATTAGGCTGCATTTGTTGCTCAAATTCTTTTGCCACAATCTGATTTTCACTCTTATTTTTCTCCTATTTTGCTTTATTAGATCTATTAATATCATCTTTCAAAATGGAATCAGGAGTCATAGGAAGCAAAGTAATATTTTTATCCTTATGAACAAGAGTATACTGATTGTTTCTACCATGGTGTACAGAATTTTTATCAAACTGCCATGGTCTACCAAGTAATAAGGAACATGCTTGCATAGGTACCACATCACAATCAACATAATCAACATATGTAGAGATACTAAAATGCACACGAACAGTACGTGTTACCTTAACCTTGCCGCTGTTGTTGAACCATTGGATGTAGTAAGGATGTGGATGTGGTCTTGTGGTGAGAGATAGCTTCTCCACCATCTCCATGCTAGCCAAGTTATTGCAGCTCCCTCCATCTATCATGACGCGAATAGAATGTTCCTTCACAACTCCCTTTGTATGGAACAAACTATGCCTCTGATTTTGCTCAGCTTGTGTAACCTGCACACTCAAAACACGTTGAGCAACTAAACATTCATACCTGTCGGCATCTTCAACAGCCATGTATTGCGTCTCATGATCAGAATCATCTCCACCATGTTCTTCATGTGTAATAAGAGCCAAAGTCTCCTCATCATAGTCACTAGCGGACTCATACCCACCATCCTCAGTAACAATCATCACACGCTTAGATGGGCATTCTCTCGCATAATGACCTCCACCCTTGCAACATCGAGCAATAATATCATGTGTTTGCCCTGTTGATGCCATGGATGAAGAACTCTTTGCAGGCCCAGAAGGTGCGCTCCTTGCAGATAGTGGTGATTGTGCCTGCTTTATTGTATCACGGTTGGAGGTGGCAGTCGACGGAGGTGCCGGTGTAGCAGAACATGTGGAACTAGATGATTCACGTGGTGTCCATGATGAAGGTCGACCTGCAGAAAAGTTAGTCCGCGCCAATGCCTATCGATCCTGCACTTCACGTTCAGCTTTACAAGCAAGATGGAATAAACGAGTGATATTATTATAATCCTTATAGTCTAGAATGGTCTCAATCTCTCTATTTAATCCACCCAGAAAACGTGCAAGCATAGCTTCATTCTCCTCAACAATACCACATGTAATCAAGCCAGTTTGTAATTCCTGATAATATTCTTCTACCGAATTTTTTCCTTGTCTTAAGCACTGCAATTTTTGAAGTAATTCATGTTGATAATATGGTGGAACCCAACGAGTATGCATACAGTTTTCAAAGCAGCCCAAGTAGCTGGAACAGGATATAATCGACAATGTTCAGATCAGCAAACACATGCAAAGCTAGTGAAAGCACAAACAGCAGCAGGAACACGTCTCTCCTCAGGATATTGTAAACATGTAAATCATTGTTCAGTTTCTAACTCCCAAGTAATATATCAGGAACATATCTACCCTCAAATGGTGGAATATTCAATTTCAGTTTAGGGAGATGGTCATGATCTCGTACCTAAGGGGGAGCCCTATCATTGCCATTATTTGCATGTGGACGACCTGGTAGTTGTGGTGCTGGTGGTTGCACGTAGTTCTGATTTTGAGCAACCACATCCTCGTAATCTCCCACATAATCATCCTCCTCCACATCAGCAGCAGGAGCCACAGAAGTATCAATAGCAGCACCAGAAGTTTGGCCAGGCTGAAGAGGGAAATGGCTCGCTCGACGGAGGGCTGTTTCCCGACGTGGAGGTTGTCGTTGCTGTTGTTGTTGCAGAGGTGCGGCAGGTGCAGCCGATTGTGGTGGTGGAAAACGCGAAAGCAATTCAGTAAACTTGTTATCGAGCTTTGTTTCAAACGTCTTCTCCATGCCATCTATCTTCACCATGGCCTCATCAAATCTGTTTAGCACATCTTGCACCTGTCCACTCATCATTTGCTGAAACTTTTCATGAAGCTCCTTGTTCGTCAAGTTCTCCCAGTCAGTCTCGTCGCCTCGTGATCCTGGCGCGGTTAGCAGCAATAGAAACACACAAGAATATGATCCTACAGACTACTAACAAGTGGTGGTGGTGGCGGGTGTCACAAATCCGTCAAGCAAATCTCAAATACTTACCAGTTCTTACCCAGCAGCAGGCGGTGATCGGCAACCGATGTAGTCAAAACTCTCAAAGCTTGGATAGAGTGATTACTAGGGAGAGTCAAACGCATGATGTAGATGTATGTGGAGCTGGGAAGGCTTATAATATGGTAGCGAAAAGGGTCAGCAATAATCAATTCAGAGATGCAATGTTGAATAAGCGCTCAACGACGGTACTGTGCTGGTCCTAGGCTAGACCGTACTAGAGACACGAGCCTAGAACACTAACAAAATCACGGCGCTGCACGTAAACAAGGGAGGAGCACACTTTGAATTTTTTTTCTTTTTTTTCACTTTTTTTCCTCTTTTTTTTACTTTTTTTCCCTCTTTTTTTTGCTCCGCAACAATTTTTTTTCGAAAAAGTCTACAAATGTCCTAAAAATTGCCTAGCCAGAATTTTCCAGACATAGTTTTTTTTTGAGTTTGGAACTATTTTTCTTCTGCGGATGGCTCGGAAGTTGGGGAGTCCTTCTCTGTCATGACACGGAGTATGGCATGATCTGGAAATCCAAAACAGAGTAAGAAAATACTGGACTTGGAATAGGACTAGTGGCGGAGATGAATCAGGTGGAACTCGGACTGGTGGCGGAGATGAATCTGGTGGAACTCAGACTGCTGGCGGATATATGTTGCAGGTGGACTCGGATTGGTGTGATGGCGGCGGATATGTGGTGGCGTATATGGACTCGGATTGGCGGTGAATATGTGGTATATGGCACCAACGATGATGATGATGCGGTGGTGATATATGGCAGCGGCGACGTGACAACCTGTGAACAGAACTCGAAACTCTAAAGGACTAGACGCTAAAACCAGCAACTTGACATGATGATGCAACCGCAAATTCAACAAAGCAAATACAGAAAAGATTATGCAAAGGCTCAGATTGGTTCGGATGGGATTGGCTCAGATTGGTTCGGATGGGATGAAATAACGAAGTACACGAAGTTGCAACTATGGCGAACTTTTGATCTAAACAAAACCCAAAGTCTAAACGGTGCCCTAAGGGCTGTATATATGGAGGAAGAGGGGGGAATTTCGTGGCCCTTGGGGAAGGGGTCCGAAACCAACCCTATCCCTTGTTTCCCCACACATACGGACTCTAAAAACATCCTATACTTATGTATTTCGAAATTACATGGGCCTGGCCCAATAATAAGGTGACGCAGCACCTAGAATAGCCTCTGGACGAAGTTTATGAAGTGCCATCTTGTATATTTCGTCCAAGGCTTCATGCAGTCATTATGGTGGCTTCAATGTCCTGAAATCATTACTTGTAACTCCGATCTTGTTCCCCTTGCGCATGCCATCAACTCCATGCTTGTTCTTGCTCCAATGTTCATCACTCTTATCCATGCCAGGCCCTTCATTTGTAAGCAAAACAAATGTATCCAATTTAGGCAGCATCATATTCTCATGAACATTAGAATCATTAGAATCATTAGAATCATGGCGAGCTCTAGTAATTGGTCCAGTATAGGTAGTAGTATGGGCTATGGGTGTAACAATGGTATTGATGTCCTCATCAGATAGTCATGATCTCGTACCTGAGGGTGAGCCCTACCATTGCCATTATTTGCATGTGGACGACCTGGTGGTGGCCGTGCTGGTGGTGGCACGTAGTTCTGATTTTGATCAAACTCATCCTCGTAATCTCCCGCAAAATCATCCTCCTCCGCATCAGTAGCAGGAGCCACAGAAGTATCAACAGCAGCACCAACAGTTTGGCCAGGTGCAAGAGGGAGACGGCTCGCTCGGCGGAGGGCTGTTTTGCGATGTGGAGGTAGTCGTTGTTGTTGTTGTAGAGGTGCGTTAGGTGTAGCCAATGGTGGTGGTGGAAGACGCGCGAGAAATTCATTAAACCTGTTATCGAGCTTTGTTTCGAACGTCTTCTCTATGCCATCTATCTTCTCCATGGCCTCTTCAAATCTGTTTAGCACATCTTGCACCTGTCCACTCATCATTTGCTGAAATTTATCATGGAACTCCTTATTCGACATGTTCTCCCAGTCAGTCTCGTCGGCTTGTGATCCTGCCATGGTTAGCAACAATAGAAACACACAAGAATATGATCCTACAGAATACTAACAAGAGGTGGTGGTGGTGTCACAAATCCGTCAAGCAAATCTCAAATTCTTACCAGTTCTTACCCAGCAGCAGGCGGTGATTGACAACTGTCGTAGTCAAAACTCTCAAAGCTTGGATAGGGCGATTACCAGGGAGAGTCAAACGCACGACGTAGATGTATGTGGAGCTGGGAAGGCTTACAATATGGTAGGAAAAAGGGTCAGCAATAATCAATTTAGAGATGCAAAGTTGAATAAACGCTCAACGACGGTACTGTGCTGGTCCTAGGCTAGACCGTGCTAGAGACGCGAGCCTAGAACACTAACAAAATCACGGCGCTACACGTAAACAAGGGAGGAGCACGCTCTGAATTTTTTTTCTTTTTTTTCACTTTTTTTGCTCTTTTTTTCCTCTTTTTTTGCTCCGCAACAATTTTTTTTCGAAAAAGTCTTCAAATGGTCTAAAAACTGCCTAGCCAGAATTTTTTTTGAGTTTGGAACTATTTTTCTTCTGCGGGTGGCTCTTAAGTTGGGGAGTCCTACTCTGTCACGACTCGGAGTATCGCGTGATCTGGAACTCGAAAACAAAGCAACAAATACTGGACTCGGACTAGGACTGGTGGTGGAGATAAATCAGGTGGAACTCGGACTGTTGGCGGCGATGAATCTGGTGGAAATCGGACTAGTGGCGGATATATGTTGCAGGTGGACTCGGATTGGTGTGATGGCGGCGGATATGTGGTAGCGTATATGGACTCGCATTGGTGGTGAATATGGCAGCGACGATGAAGTTGGTGTGGTGGTGGTATATGGCAGCAACGATGATGATGATGTGGTGGTGATATATGGTAGTGGCGACGTGACAACCTGTGAACAGAACTCGAAACTCTAACGGACTAGACGCTAAGACCAGCAACTTGACACGATGATGCAACCGCAAATTCAACAATGCAAATACAGAAAAGATTATGCAAAGGATCAGATTGGTTCGGATAGGATGAACTAACCCTAATTTTTTTTGGCTTTTTCATGGACTATAGGTACGAAGAACAGACTCCATCTAAACTACGAAAAACTGTAAAATCTCACCGAGCAACCTGGAAATCTGATACCACTTGATAGAGGCAAAGGTGTCTCGTCTTTCGATGAGATGGTGGCTATCGTTTTAGACGAAGTCGACTTTGATGATCCGACTATGAACGTGCGAGGATGTCGCGCCTTAGCAATCGCTAAACCAACTCCGAGGGGTTATTGACCACGCCGGAGCACGATCAACCTGACCACGAGGGCCTGTTTCCTGCGAGAAAATGAAGAACAAGCAAGAAACTGAGATTGCAATCTAGATATTGCGAATATAAGATGAAAGCTTTATTGATCAAGGTGGGGTTCTGTAACGTCTTGGTCTGGTCGTTGGACACAAACGAAGTACGCGAAGTTGCAGCTATGGCGAACTTTTAATCTAAACTAAACCCAAAATCTAACCGATGCCCTAAGGGCTGTATATATGGAGGAGAGAGGGGGAATTTCGTGGCCCTTGGTGGAGGGGTCCGAAACCAACCCTAACTCTTGTCTCCCCACACATACAGACTCTAAAAACATCCTATAATTAAGTATGTCGAAAATACATGGACCTGGCCCAATAATAAGGTAACGTAGCACCTAGAATAGCCTCTGGACGAAATTTATGAAGTGGCATCTTGTATATTTCGTCCCATGCTTCATGCACTCATTATGGTGGCTATAGAGTCCTGGAATCATCAATTGTAACTCCGTTCTTGTTCCCCTTGCGCATGCCATCATCTCCATGCTTGAACTTGCTGCAAGGTTCATCTTTCTTGTCCAAGCTAGGCCCTTCATTTGTAAGCAAAACAAATGTATCCAAATTAGGCAGCATCATATTCACATGAACATTAGAATCGTTACCAAGAAACGAAAGTACCTGATAATTCAATTGGCGTGCGCGAGCTCTAGTAATTGGTCTAGTATGTATAGCAGCAGGGGCTGTGGGTGTAACAATGGTATTGATGTCCTCATCAATGCAAGGATGGAGGAGATTCGGACCTTGTTGATCAACCGTTCTTCCCCTTCATCATCCTCAAGGCAGCGATGTTGAAGTCTCAAGTCTTCGGAGCGCAAAAATGGGGCAAGCGCAAGTCGTCCACGTCCACATCTCCATGGCGACCACCATCACGTTCGTGATCCACATCGTCATGAAGGGCAAGTCACCTCCAAGCAACATGTGCATGACGATGACGAATGCCATCGAGGTCAAGCACGACAACGACACCATCATCATGAAGATGCTCGCCAAGCGCAAATACACAAGTCCCAACAAGCCCAACTTCACACCAAGGCCAACCTTCATGAGCATAAGAGAAGACCGCGAGACGAGCACCACCAAGACGGAGCTACGGCTACACCAACCACTTCGGCATCTTCGCCAAGTGTTCTCAAGGCATCTTCGCCTTTGGACGTACGACATCTTCGCCTACTTCCCATGAGTTCGCCTACATTGACTTCATCAAGTCCAAGGCGACCACCTACGAGCGAGGGCAACACTTCCATCTTCAGAAGCCCCTCAAGGAAGATGGTCGAACATGGGAATTTCCCTTCGGTCATGGAGACGAGCTCCGAGGTGCCACATCATATGGACCTCCAACTACAAGATGGCGGCAAGAAGGTCGAGTAAGGGCCATCCCCTTCGACCACGGCGACGAGCATGAACCTCTTCAACAACATGAAGACGGCGCCCATATTGGACTCATACTACGAGTCAAGCTACGAGACCGCACATGAGACCTTATCTTTGGTCTTAGAGGAGAGTGATGATGTGCCATCTTCGGCCTTCATCCACAGCTACGACCACGACATGATTGAGCATGGAGACATTTGCACCTACATCTCTTTGACACCCACATATGACAAGATGCCCCAATTTCCATGTGAGGAGAGCCACCACCCCATGAGTGAGATGAGTGACTCCACCATATATGACATTGAGTGCATTTCCTATGATAGGATGAGTGTGACCACCACTAGCCCCACACATGAGAGCATGCCACACATCCTATGTGAGGTTGAGAGCCATTTGAGTGACTCCACCAACCATATGAGTGAGAGCATCATACCGGGAGTGAGTGAGCCACAACACTTAGTGAGTGAGGTAGTTGACACGGCATGTGAGGCCACTATGATTTCTAACGACTTAACCTCTACTCCGAGTGTGATTTCTTCTTTGGTGCTGGGTCTCCTACATGACGACATGCCTATCCTCGATGAGTCCGTACCTCAAATGAAGATGATGGCCATGGTGGACGATGATGCACCCCCACATGGTTCCATCAAGAAAAAGATAGCCACGACTTCGTCTTCGACACCTCACCTACAACACATGAGCTATGCTCCAAAGGTAACATAGGTGATGGTGCTTCTCTTGTCCCACTAGTGGACTATCTCACCAATGATTGCTTGCATGATGTTGATCCACCTATTCCCATGCTTCATGCTAGTGCGACTTCTTCATGTCATGACTTACCTATTTATGATGAATATGATGATGAGCATGTTGAGTTGCCTAGTTGTGATTCTATGCTCCATAGGATATCATGCGAAAATTCTATTGGTCACGTCATGTTTGACAATCCTTTAAACTTGTCATATGCTATGAGTGAGATATCCCATATTGCATCATTTCAATATCAACATAGTAGCTATGCATGCTCCATTAAAATAAATCCCATTTGCACTTATGGCATAGATGACAAGATGATGGTCATTGGCTTTTGTTTTTCATGTGATGATATTGTCATGTTTCCTTTACATGATTTGTGAAATTCATCCACTATGCCATTCCATGATCACATTGTTCCAAATACGCACTGTTTTGGATGTTGTCAATATTCTCCAAGAGATGTTTCCATTAATGCTCATGAGGAGACCCCCATTGTTTCCTCATACATATTAAGAGATTTTGATGCATTTCATACTTTGCATGATTCCCATAATTGCTTGCACCATATGCATTCCATGAATAACAATGCTCTACATAATTCTCATGATGCATTGCACAATTTGAGTCTCCATTATGCTACACATAATAACAAACCTCTCATGATGGATGACATGTTTCTATATCACGCATCTCATTTATTTGAGCACTGGATATTTTGTGCTAACCAACACAAGCACGTGCACATCATGATGGATGATGTGTACATATACCACGCACACACAATTTTCCCTTTGTCTTTGTTTTGTGTAGGTACTCATGAACAATCGTCAACCTCACAATCCCATGAGTTGACGAAAAGAGCTATTGAGAGCAAAGATGACTTGGGATCCCGTGGACTATTCTTACCACCGTCCTCTTCGCACAACGACTTCGCGCATTCCTTTTACTTGGCTCTCACACGGCTTTGGGCTATGTACAATTTGTCACCTTATGCCCATGATATCGTGTTCACTTTGCATGTTATGCCTATTTCTATGTCTTTGCCATGCAATTGTGACCCTTGCTTGCATCTACCCATGATTCACCATTATGCTACTCCTATGTGTATTTGCATGCTTGGTGGAGATCCTTGTTGCTATTACCATGTTTACCATGTGCCTCATGCTATTTTTTCTTGTTGTGTTGGGAGAGTCATAATGTCCCATTACTATTTACATATGGCCTCTCGCTAATACATTGATAATTCTTTGCTCATATCCTCCTTTCATGCTTGTGCTATGTCATGTGAAATATTCATGCACACTATTTGCACCCATGATATGCTTGCCATGATTCCTTCTAGTACGTTGCATCTTCGCAGTACTAGCTTGCTTGACTTAATAACTATTGCTTGCTTTGTCACATCACCCATGTTCCACTATTACTCGCTTTCTTGGGTTGATGACATTTATGTTCATGCCTCTCACATGATATATCTTCTTGATTGTCGCTTGCCTCCAATTGTTGCATCTATGCCTATTGATTGTGGAGACTTGGACATATTACTTGCGATGCATGCTTGTTTGATTGAGCATCTTGTATTTGGTTGTTCTCGCATCATATGCCTCCATACTATGAAATGATCCCTTGTCCTTTCTTATGATGAGCATGATGCATACACTTGTTGGGTATCTTACCACACGAATGATAGGTTTTGCACTTCCGCTAACCTAATTTGTTTTTCCGAGTGTTTGTCATGTTCTTTCATTTTGAAGGATTCACAAGGTGGCACCGTCATAAAACACCTTCGTCATGTGAAGGCGTACATGATGCACAACACCAACATTTTTGACATCCTCCTAAAGGTCAACTCATTCCCTTTGAGCCATTCTCAAATACGCATATTGGATGGGTCGTTCTTTCATTGTTGCCTCTTTCTTGTTGTCTACATGATATATCTATTGGATGGAGGACCTACATTGGAGATGGACCCTATGCACCTTCAAGTTGAGGAGTGCCACGACATCGAGATATGGTACAACACCACCCATAACAAATTTGCACCTTATGCATGGATTGACCCACATTATGATTGCCTTGTTGCATCTATTTCCATGTCATCCATGATATATGAGCTTGTGCACTTTCTTAGCAAATTTGTTGTGATCTTTCTTGATGGCATATATATACATCATGATCATATTGCCCATCATCAATTGCATGATCACATATTCATATTCAGCATCCATTGCCATATTCATGCTATTGATAAACCGTCTCTCTATGACATCATTTTGCACCGTGGTTGCATTAGTCACATTCACAATACATTTGTGTGCACAATGAATGCATTTGCTCCCATGAAGGCTTTACATCTCATTCCATATCATCTTGCTAAGCTTCATGTGTTTTGTCACAAACATTCATGCCGTACGGACTCATACTTTCTTGATGGACACTTTGTGTGCGCTAACCATTGTATTTTCGAGTGTCGTTTTTGTTTGCTTTTCTTGCATGTATACCACTCCGATGACACCTTGGAGTACTTGGATTGCACAATGTCTTCAACTCCATCCAACTACAAGTCCGCCCACAACAACCGTTTCCATGGTGATGAGCATCACGATCCGAGGTCGGATCTTCCCCAAGGGAGGGGAGATGATGCAGAGCATCCTACGATCATCGCCATGACACGAGCATGAGCTATAGCTCTCGAGAACGAGGTGACTTCTTTCCTTAGTGGTATCCCATTTGATCCTCTCGAGGCATGGCTACTACCTAAGTCCGGAATATTATGCATGATTAGGTATCAAGAAGACCCTCCCGAAGATGCACGTGAAGTTGAACAAACCGCCAAGTACACGGATGCAGAGAAACGCCGAAGGAGAAGAAGGAAGCTCCAGGACACGGACATCCGACCCCAGGACCGGACATCTGGCCGCTGGAGACGACCACTACATCAATACCCGCCCAGCCGCCAAGTGCTCCAGGCCCCGGACATCCGGCGTCAACCCCGGATATCCGGCGCTTCGCCAAGTCCCGGACATCCGGCCTCGCCATCGAAAATCCGGCGCCGTCCAAACAGAGAGCAACAAAGTCAGCTCCTCCAGGACGGACATCCGGCCTGCCAGCTCAGACATCCGGCCTGCCAGCCTAGACATCCGGCTCTCCGTGAAGCCCCGGACATCCGGCCCGTCGCCGGACGTCCGGCCTTCCCTGCCTGCATGCAGTGCATCCGGGCCAAGGCCCATGTACCCCTTCGCCCCTTAGACTATATATACTCCCCCTCCACCTACGTTTTAGGGTTAGCGTTGTGATAGCTCATTAGAGAGATAAAGCTTCGCTCATCCATACGAATCTACTCCTTGAGAGAGACCGCGGCCCCTCTTTGGAGAAGATCCACCTTGGATTCAAGACCCCCCTCTTGGGCGGCCCCATCAAGACCTCCTCAAGGAGATGAACCGGTTACCCTATGTATCGTCCTTTGTTTGATTCGAATCTTGTATCTCTTTGTGTTTCGAGGATCTAGCACATGTCTGATCATACTTGTTGGTTTCAGTGTTCTCTTGTGTTCCCCTTGTGATTTTCCCCTCGTGTTCTTCGCGTTCTTCGCTGGATCCGCTGCTTTCGTGAAAGATCGTCCATCTAGGGTTCCACCCTACATCAGCACCTTTTTGCTAATATGGACAAATGCCTTTTCGGTGTTGACAAGCTTGTTTTCTTGGGTTTCGCTGTGTCTTCTAAGGGTGTTCATGTTGATGAATCTAAGATTAATGCTATTAAAACTTGGCCGCAACCAACCAACTTGCAACATGTGCATAGTTTCCTTGGTTTAGCCGGTTTCTACCGTAGATTTGTGAAGGACTTTAGCACCATTGCTTCACCTTTGCACGCTTTGAGTAAGAAGAATGCACCCTTTGTTTGGGGACCATCCCAAGATACCGCATTCAATGAGCTTAAGAATTTGCTTACTCATGCTCTCGTGCTTGCTTTACCCAACTTTGACAAACCCTTTGAGATTCATTGCGATGCTAGTGGTAATGGCATAGGAGGTGTGTTAACGCAAGAGAAGCGCCCCATAGCTTACTTTAGTGAGAAACTTTCGGGAGTGCAACTCAATTACCCCATCTATGACAAAGAGCTAAATGCTTTTGTACGAGTTTTGCATGAATGGGAACATTATCTTCTCCCTCATGAATTTATCATCCATGCCGACCATGAAACACTTAAATACCTTAAGGGTCAAACTAAGTTGAACAAGCATCATGCAAAATGGAGTGAGTTTATTGAGTATTTTCCTTATGTCATCAAGTACATTAAAGGTAAGGAAAATGTTTTGGCGGATGCACTTTCTCGCATATGCATGCTTGTTACTACACTTGAATTGGATATCATTGGCTTTGAGCACATAAAAGACTTGTATGCGCATGATCCTACTTTTGCTGTTCCTTATGCCAAATGTTTGACGCAAACATCTTGGGAACGCTATTACATCACAAGATGATTATCTTATGAGAGCTAACAAACTTTACATCCCCGAGTCTTCTCTTCGTTATGCTCATGGCGGAGGACTAATGGGACATTTTGGATGCGACAAGACATTTGCTACGCTCTCCAAGAACTATTATTGGCCCAAGATGTTCTGCGACGTCAACCGCTTCACCAACTGATGCTCTACATGTTGCAAAGCTAAGCCTAAAGCTCAATCCAATGGTCTCTATATGCCTCTTCCAATTCCATACTAAACATGGGAAGATATTAGCATGGATTTTGTGCTTGGTTTGCCTAGAACTAGAAATGGAAAGGATTCAATATTTGTTGTTGTGGACCGATTCTCTAATATTGCTCATTTCATTCCTTGCAACAAGATATACGATGCTTCATATGTTGCCAATCTCTTTTGTAGGGAAATATTGCGCATCCATGGAGTACCAAAGACGATAGTCTCGGACCGCGACATCAAGTTCCTAAGATTCTTTTGGAAAAACCTATGCACCAAGCTCGGAATCAAGCTACTCTTCTCCATGGCTTACCATCCACAAACCGACGGCCAAACGGAGGTGACCAACCGCACACTTTCCGCTCTACTTCGCGTGCTAATCAAGAAGACCATAAAGGAGTGGGAGGAGTGTCTACCTATCGCTGAGTACGCATACAACCGAGCAAGACATTCGACTACCGGCAAGTCCCCCTTCAAGGTCGTCTATGGTTTCAACCCATTGTCCCCATTGGACATTCTCCCTCTACCACTACAAGAGCGCACAAATATGGACGCGAGTGCACGAGTCAACTATCTCAAGAAGATGCATGAAGATACAAGGCACACCATTGAGCGCCAAGTACAATGACTCGCGACCAAGCTCAACATCAACAAGTACCCAATGGTGTTCAACATTGGAGATCTTGTGTGGCTACACATTCACAAGGACCATTTCCCCATGAACGCAAGTCCAAACTACAACCATGTGTAGATGGACCCTTCAAGGTGCTTGAACGCTACAACAACAACGCCTACAAGATCGACATTCCACGAGACAAGTACTCCGTGAGCGAAATCTTGAACGTCAAAGATCTCTCTCCCTACCATGGTGATGAAGATTTCGATCCGAGGTCGGATCTTTACCTAGGGAGGGGAGATTATGCGGAGCATCCTACGGTCATCCCCATGGACCTACCATCGTCTCACGAAGTGCCAAGAGGACCTATGACACGAGCTAGAGCTAGAGATCTCGAGACCGAGGTGACTTCTTTCCTTAGTGATATCACATATGATCCACTCGAGACATGGCTACTACCTAAGTCCAAGATGTTGTGCATGATTAGGTATCAAGAGGACCCTCCCGGAGATGCACGTGAAGACAGACAAGTCCCCAAGTTCACGGATGAAGAGAACCAACAGAAGGAGTCAAGAACAACTCCCAGGCCCCGGATATCCGGCCATAATCTAGGACATCCGGCCCGTGAAGATTTCAGCAACAGCAGCGGCCCTGCAGCCGAAGTGCTACAAGCCCCGGACATTCGGCATCAGCCCCGGACATCAGGCGCCTTGCCAACTCCCGGACATCTGGCCTCGCCCCTGGAAATCCGGCACCCTCCAACCAAAGAGCGTCAAGGCCAGCTCCTCCAGCCCGGACATCCGGCCACCCCAACCCGGACATCCGGCCCCTCGTGACAGCCCGAACATCCGGCCCAACGCCCGGACATCCGGCCTCCCCTGTCTGCGTGCAGTGTAAGGGCCGTGGCCCATGTACACCCTTCGCCCACCTAGATTATATATACTCCTCCTCCATCTTTCTAGGGTTAGCGTTGGTTTAGCTCATTTGAAATAGAGCTTTGCTCATCCATACAGATCTACTCCTTGAGAGAGACCGTGGCCCCTCTTCAGGGAAGATCCACGTTGGATTCAAGACCTCCTTCACGGAGAAGACCCCCATCAAGACCTCCTCACAGAGAAGAACCGGTTACCCCTTGTATCGTCCTGTGTTGACTTTGGATCGTGTGATCTCTATGTGTACTTGGATCTAGCATATGTGTGATCATTCTTGTTGGTTTGTGTGATTCTCTCGTGTTTCCCCTCATGTTCTTTGTGTTCTTCGTGGGATCCGCTCCTTTGGTGAAAGATCGGCCATCTAGGGTTCCACCCTACATCACCGCCTCTTCTCCGGTCACAGTCGGCTGATAGCCATGGCCCGACTGAAGGTAACAACGTACGCCATGCTCCCGTTGGAGTGGTGCTTTGAGCTGCTTCCAGAGATCTGGAGGCAGCGCGAAGCCCGGATTGCAGCTGCCCTACCTCCAGAGTCCGAACTAGCCAGAGTCGGATGAGGAGGCGTTGGAGGCGGAGCAGCACGCGGAGCCATAGGAGGAGAACGACGACGTAGAGCCAAAACAGGAGGATGACGACGCGTGCGAAGCAGAGCCGGAGGAGGACGATGATTTCCATTATACTCAGACTTAAAGGGCTTTGAGTTTCATGCCACATTTATTTCATAGAGATAAGAGAAAGGAAATTCATGTGGTCATGCATGCATCTTTTTGTGCTAGCACTCCTATATAAGGGTTGACCGGTCGCTTCCCGCGGACGTGCGTAGGCGGTGGAAGAGGAAGGAGAAGGGAAGCGGGCTATGGAGTACACAAGTTGCAGAACGAGCTCCAAGGAACGTTCATGCCAAACAATGCATAGTAGTACAGTATAGTCCAGCGGAGTATGAATTAGCCTTTAGGTTGTGTGTGGATGACATGGATGCAACATGCATGATGTACTTCGACAGCCTACCGCTCCGCTTCACACGGTTTGGTCATGCAAGATTTTCATGCAGACATGTCATGCACGTACTCGTCAAAGGCGTGCTGGAAAAAGGGCGACCAGGTCCACTAGTCCCCATTGGTCCATGCACGTGGAAAACAACTAATCCCAGTTGCTGAAATATCGTGCATGCTTTAATTCTGGGCTAGTGGATGGACGTGAACGTGCCGTACAATGAACCGCTCGCCAGCTCCCTAATCTCTATCTCTACCCTTATAAAAGGCCGAGTTGGTGATGATGGTGTGCCTGGCATCTTGAAATATTGTCTACTCTTCTAAAAAATCGAGTTGGTGATGATGGTGTGCCTGCTATCCTACAATATATAGACCGCCCAATCTACATCTGATGGATAGAAAGCAAACTATGGCAATTTTGCAAAAAGGTACCCGCACATCTCTCCACATTTGCCCATAGGCCTTCCCTCGTTCATATTCATCGATAAACATCTCATATAAATGCATCTTGATATTCCGTGCAATGCATGAGCCTCTTGCTAGTCTCAAATATAAACTACACTAGTGCGCGCCCACAGAACATCCTTTTCAAAGGGACGAAGCCCTGCAGTTACCATCTCCTCTAGTGTAAACCAACTCCACAAGGAACAAGGCAGTTGGTCGCCATTGCCATGGATTCGCAAGGCGGTGGTGCTTCTCGCCCTCGTCGAGGTTGGGAGACCTTGGACGACGATCCTTTGGGACAAATCGTGAGTCGCTCTGACTTCCTCACATCCGAAAAACTTAGCAATACTTGCACCAAATTTTTTAAGAGGATGCATAAATATGCGTTGGGAGAAGGCCATGCTAGTTAGTCTGCCATGCGTCCTCGAGGACGAGGATGTTTCCTTGGGGGTCTCCCCAGTGCGGCGTGGCTGTAGTTGCATGTTGACACCCCTTGAGATGCCAACGTTGAGGGGCACTCGGATTTTTTCCGATAAGCAGGTAACTTATGAGTTTGATCACGTAGTGAATGCATTCTAAAGACTACTTCCATGTCCATTTCATAATTCCCCGCTGCCCATTGTTTCACAGGTTAGGCTTGGTGCCAGTGGAGATTGGCTTGCGTATGTACAGGAGGGTACCAACATCAAGTTGCACAACATCTACAACGGTGACACCATTCCGTAGAACCTTTGTCCAACATTGGGATCACCCATGCAATGGGCCATCGCCTGAATTGGTACGATCGAACGAAGATGAGATTGAAGAAGATAGCAATCTCGGAAGCCCCGATAAGGTCGTACGCCAATCAAAATTATACTCTCATCACGGTGTTCGACATCGCGATGCTTTCACAAACCCTGCACATGGCGGTCAAAGGTGGACCATGCTTTCTGTGGCCGATTTGTTGTCGTACGAGTACGAAGACATTGTGCTCCTTTCTAACTGCATCTTCGCGGTGACAAACCAGGGGACTTGTTTCATATGGGACACATCCTATGGTATACTCCTCTTCCAGTTTATTTGTTTTGAATTTTTTCATTTTATAAGTTTCAAATTCAAATTTAGAGCTCCCTGTCACATGTTGAGATTACAATGTGCATTAAATCATTGTGTAGTAGTTTTTTATTGGTCATTTATATTGGTCACGCATGCATGCATTGCAAGAAACGTTTACGACAATTTGTTTAGGAAACTGAGTGCAATAATTGAGTAGTTTTGCAAACTACCAGTGCTACACCTGAAATGGTACAAAAGCAATACCGCCACCACGCCCGCGTCTGAATGCCCTGGCCGACCCAAACGCCCTCCCTTCCCGGCGCGTGCTTTCCGCCTGAAACGGTCAGCATCGCCCAGAGCGCAGTGCCACATTAATGCCTGGCTAGAGCAGAGGCGACCTCTCACTAGTGCCGGCTTTGAAGCAGCACGACAGTCGAGAGAGCGTCGCTTCCCGGTGCACGCGACTGCTCCGCGTCGAGGCTAGCCATAGTGGTGGTAACTTAGATGGTACATACACTCGAGAATAGAAGACATGGTGATGTGGCAGAGAATTAAAGAAGAGACAGGGGGTTATGCATCGCAATAAATATGATGATATATGCTCCTACTCTATGATACTATGCACTATAAAAGTAGTATATCATACACTAGTATCATGCACTAGTATATTGTATATAATACTCCCCACTATATGTAGCCTCAAACGACACCACAGTCAGCTGTCCTCCCTACGCCGCCCGCATTATACTTGCAAGTTGTTTAGAGTAGGTTTTACTCCGGTTTGTATGAAAAATGTAATGTATCTCGTCTGGTTTATATGAAAAGTTTTCAAAATGTAATGATTTTCATCTAGTTTCTATGAATTCCGCCTTGTTTGCACAATTATGCAGGTGGTTGTGCATGGGGAATTTGGTCTAACTTGGAAGCTTGTAGCTGATGACACCCAGTTGGGATGTACTATCTTAGCAGTCGTTACCCATGGTACCATTGAAGGGCAAGAAGGTGCCACGATCTATCACGATCAGACCTTGATCATGTACCCAGGTAATCCCTTCTCTCCGGTCCCAGAGTAGTAGAGCCAGGAACTATCGTATATCTTATTGCCATGTCATCTTATAACATTTCAGTACATGTCTCTTTATACTCCAGGAGCAGGAGTAGTTCTTTCCGTCTTTTTTTATTGATCGGGATAGTCATCTACGCAACTTTATAATGCCAGTTGTATAAACTATAAAGGACTTAACAATTTCAATTCCCTGTAGTACTAGCTAGGTAGCCATAATCCCATCAAACAAAACTACTGCTACTTTAATTAATGTACATGGCCCAGCTAACACTCTCACATTGTTTGTCGTCGCCCGTGCCGCAGATGGTCTATACATTGCTTCCCTTCCCCTCATAGAAATAAGCAATATAAAGTATTTTATTTTAATCCATATCCTCTACTTGCATCACCTTATTATACTGCATGGACCCTAACCATGCACGTCAACATGTATCAAGGTTTGAGATGCCAGGTGTACCAGATGGACGGCGGCGTGTTTGACCCCCATGATGTTACTTGGGTGCGGATGAACACACTTGAAGAGTACTCGATTTTCATCGGGGACAACTACCCCATAGTGCAAACGATGCCACCTTCTGTGCACGACGCCGACGACCTGCCGTTCATGAAGAACGGGTGCGTTTTCATTGCGCACCGATGTATTCATATCTTGAACGCCCCTATCCCTGATCTACGCCACTTCTATTTGGATGAGTCTCCATCATGGGGAGCCAAACTAAGAAGCCGCGATGATATGGACTCCCGTTGCCCACCATTATGGATCATTCCATCTATGAAGGACACATGGGACTGGAACTACGAGACGTAAATGTACCCAGGGATGTACGAACTTGAGTAATGTAGCGCAGTAAGTGGAGTAGAATGGAACAAATAGTATGAACATGTATGGCATATAGGCATTTGTCTTACTACCACTAAATGTTGTATGTGCAATGCATGGTGATATTGTGATGTACATGCCTAAGTACTCTACTAATATATTAATTGGAGGCCCATATTAGGTTTTATATTTGTTTATGTATATGGCCTGCGACCTTCAACTAGATGTGTCTTTCTCTCCGGGTCGCACTTTGTATCATTACATACTACTAGTACTACGTGTGGTCTCAAACCTAGAAGTGGAAGAAGTGGAGACGCTCAACCACACTTTTCATGTCCCACTCCTTTCACCGACGTGTGGGACATCCAACACGTGTCGTGTTTCGCACTACTTCGTCGTAAGAGTTGAAACACTAGCTTTCATCAAAAGTAAAAAATAAATATAAATCAGCAGTGATACTATACCACGCGGTTTCCTTCCTCATCGATATCAAAAAGAATACTTCCGATTGCTGACATATGGGACATCGACCATCCTGGTCCACTTTCCATGCATGCAGAACTCCAAGGGAGAGTCACCCCTATCCTTGCGTCACAATAATAATGACTAATGAGCCGTCAAATCGCCAACCCAACCTTTCCCACTATAAAGTTGCTCGGATGAAGGAACCATCATGACTTTGTTGAATTTCCGCTTCTTGAAGAAAACTATTGTACTAGCAATACTGCTAGCTACAGTATTATTGTACTCAAGTGGATGCCTCCTTTGGTTCATAGGATAGGAATTTTATAGGAATATGAAAATTATAGGAAGTGAGATGACATGCATCTCAATTCCTATAGAGAAAGAGATGCCATTTGATGCATATGATAAGAATTTTGATATTGAGTCTAGGCTAATGTACTGGTAATTTGCTCTAAAACCTACAGTAGTAACTAGTACTGGTACATGCTCGTAATTAATTAAACAAATATACGGGACACACACACACACACTAACTAACGAACTAACTACTAGCACTACTACTTCTCACATGCTGGTGAGACACCGTCATTCTCCTTCCCGGCTTTGTCGGCGACACCCCACTGTGCTTGGATCTCCGCCAAGCTCTCCGCAGCAGCGTGTGCGTGCTCTTCTTTCTTGCGGCGGCGGGACTCTCTTTTCTTGAGTGCTTTCTGCCTTTTCCGCTCCCACTGTGCGGCTTTGGCCGCCTCTTGCTCTACCTTCCATTCGGCCTTGGCAGCTTCAAAGTTCGCCCACGTAGGTGTGAGGTCACAAGTGGTGATGAACTCGGCACGGCAGGATGCCATCGCTTCCCTACCATTTTGTGGGCGGTCATGGGCGGCGGGGAACTCGACGTGGCGAGATGCCATCGCTTACTTAATGGTTAGTGTATGGCGAGGTGGCATGAACGACGCTTGGTGAGAGCTCTAAGGCGGAGTGGCCGGACAACCGTATAGTGCATTGGTTGGTCAATATCTCAAGGACAGACAATGAAGGAAATTTGGATTCCCTTTCAATCTTGGTCATTTACTACCGCACACGGTTACTTTCCGTAGCCTGTGCAAACTATGTGCGGTGACCCTATTGTGGGTTGTTTTCTGATTGGCCGCCACCCCAGCTGTGGGGATCGCGTGCGTGCACCGTGATCGAACGGCATTCCACGTCCCTATCATCACACCCATGTAGCTGTAGGTGGGATTTGATGTTTCTGCACCTCCGTCCTGGTTGATGCATCTAATGAAAAATAATATCACTAGAAACTATGTTTACTAGTAAGGTACACGTGCATTGCACGCATGAGATTTGGCAACCAAATTATGAATAAATACCACACTATAGCATGTAAGCTTTGAGTCATATATGCATGATGTAGATTTTCCTTTAATACTTATAGTTCATCTTATTCAAAATCAATAGTTTTTATAAAAAAAGTTAATCTATTTTAACATTCATGGAATTGTGTGTTGTAAAGCATAAAGTAAAAAACAAACAATGGCAATTCATCTAGAAAAAAGTTTGGGCAATTATGATACATAAGCTTCTAGAACAAAGGAGAAGTGCTTGTGTTTTGAGGTTTGAGCATTATGCTTAAGTTCAACCCTGGAATCTTCTAGATTGTAGATGTGGCAGAATCTGGTGGAATGTAGATGATATCCAATGGCCAGTAGTGCTCGGATTTTCCATCTCTGCACCGTCGGATTGGCTTCATCCAATGACCATCTTTCAAAGTTATTCGCACACTACTATAGGGGTATAGATATAGAAATACGAATCCAACGATATAATTTTTGGTGAAATTCGTTATTATTTTCTTAGTTCAATCTCTAGTCAATGTTTGGCACAAAATACTAAGGGGACCAATAAATCAGGATGGTGGTAGTAAATTTCTACAAAATGCACATAATGGCCTAAATATGGTAAATGAACTCGGGGAAGTGCCGAATTTGAACACGGTGCTTTGTAGGGTGTATGTTGATCGTAGAAAAAAAGTGAACTACCATATTAATTAAGTACTTCTGCAAACTACAAGAACAATATACCACCACGCCAGTGTCTGACCGCCCTGGCCCACTGAAACCCCTTCCATCGCTAGCGCGCGCTTCCTGCTTGAAACAGTCACCGTCGCTCCAGAACGTCAATGATGCATTCACGGCAGACGCGCCCTCTCACTGGCGCCGGCATTGCAGCAGCGGGCAGCTGAGAGAGTGCCACCTATGCGTCATCCCGGTGCAAGAGACCGCTCTGCGTTAATGACACCACGGCCATCCGTCCGTCCGGCGCCCACATTAATGACGTGCAGCTACCAACGAACCTACTACGGTGCCAGTCCTCCGTACGTCTGCCGCAGCTCATTGCCATTCGCCCGATATATTAACTTCAGCCCCAGCCATAGCCAAAGACCCACAGTCATTCTCCTCCGGTCCCTTCCTTTTGTCAGCACCACTCCAACCATGGTCTCCTCATGCTCCAAAGATCTCTTGGACGTACTATCGCAGGAGCAGACGAAGGACATTTCTAGATCCGATCTGGGCACGCTCCGAAGCTCTCTTGGACATACTGTCGCAGGAGCAGACGAAGGACATCGCCGGCTCCCCCCCCGGCCGTCCTCTGCCACAACGACCATGAAGCCGGCGCCTGTACGCGGGTGCAGCTGGTAGTTGATGAGGACATCAATACCATTGTTACACCCAGAGCCCCTGCTGCTGTACATACTGGACCAATTACTAGAGCTCGCGCACGCCAATTGAATTATCAGGTACTTTTGCTTCTTGGTAACGATTCTAATGTTCATGTGAATATGATGCTGCCTAAGTTGGATACATTTGTTTTGCTTACAAATGAAGGGCCTAGCTTTGACAAGAAAGATAAACCTTGGAGTGAGTTCAAGCATGGAGATGATGGCATGCGCAAGGGGAACAAGAACGGAGTTACAAGTGATGATTCCAGGACTTTGAAGCCACCATAATGAGTGCATGAAGCATGGGACGAAATATACAAGATGCCACTTCATAAATTTCGTCCAGAGGCTATTCTAGGTGATGCGTCACCTTATTATTGGGCCAGGCCCATGTATTTTCGAAATACTTAATTATAGGATGTTTTTAGAGTCCGTATGTGTGGGGAAACAAGAGTTAGGGTTGGTTTCGGACCCCTCCACCAAGGGCCACGAAATTCCCCCTCTCTCCTCCATATATACAGCCCTTAGGGCATCGTTTATACTTTGGGTTTTGTTTAGATTAAAAGTTCGCCATAGCTGCAACTTCGCGTACTTCGTTTGTGTCCAACGACCAGACCAAGACGTCACAGAACCCCACCTTGATCAATAAAGCTTTCATCTTATATCCGCAATATCCAGATTGCAATCTAAGTTTCTTGCTTGTTCTTTGTTTGCTCGCAGGAAACAGGCCCTCGTGGTCAGGTTGATCATGCTCCGGCGTGGTCAATAACCCCTCGGAGTTGGTTTAGAGATTGCTAAGGCGCGACGTCCTCGCACGTTCGTAGTCAGATCGTCAAAGTCGACTTCCTCTAAAACGATAGCCACCATCTCGTTGAAAGACGATACAACTTTGCCTCTATCAAGTGGTATCATATTTCCAGGTTGCTCGGTGAGATTTTACAGTTTTTCGTAGTTTAGATCGAGTATGTTCTTCGTACCTATAGTCCACGAAAAAGCCAAAAAAACTTAGGGTTGGTTCATCCTATCCGAACCAATGTGAGCCTTTTCATAATATTTTCTGTATTTGCTTTGTTAAATTTGTGGTTGCATCGTCGTGTCAAGTTGCTGGTCTTTGCGTCTAGTCCTTTAGAGTTTCAAGTTCTGTTCACAGGTTGTCACGTCGCCGCTGCCATATATCACCACCGCATCATCATCAGCGCTGCTTCCATATACGCCACCACATATCCACCGCCATCACGCCAATCCGAGTCCACCTGCAACATAAATCCGCCACCAGTCCGATTTCCACCAGATTCATCGCCGCCACCAATCCGAGATTCCACCAGATTCATCTCCCCCACTAGTCCTAGTCCTGTATTTGTTGCTTTGTTTTCGAGTTCCAGATCACGCGATACTCCGAGTCGTGACAGAGTAGGACTCCCCAACTTTGAGCCTCCCACAGAAGAATAATAGTTCCAAACCAAAAAAAACTAAGTATGGAAAATTCTGGCTAGGCAGTTTTTAGACCATTTGTAGAGTTTTTCGAAAAAAAATTGTTGCGGAGCAAAAAAAGAGGAAAAAAAGTGCAAAAAAGTGAAAAAAAAGAAAAAAAATTCAGAGCGTGCACCTCCCTTGTTTATGTGCAGCGCCGTGATTTTGTTAGTGTGCTAGGCTCACGTCTCTAGCATGGTCTAGCCTAGGACCAGCACAGTACGGTCATTGAGCGTTTATTCAACTTTGCATCTCTGAATTGATTATTGCTGACCCTTTTTGCTACCATATTATAAGCCTTCCCAGCTCCACATACATCTACGTCGTGCGTTTGACTCTCCCTGGTAATCGCTCTATCCAAGCTTTGAGAATTTTGACTACGACGGTTGCCAATCACCGCCTGCTGCTGGGTAAGAACTGGTAAGAATTTGAGATTTGCTTGACGGATTTGTGACACCACCACCACCTCTTGTTAGTATTCTGTAGGATCATATTCTTGTGTGTTTCTATTGTTGCTAACCATGGTGATGCGGAGCATCCTACGGGCATCACCATGTCAAGAGTCCATTTGGCAAGTGACACGTGCAACATCTACTTCTCATACCTAAAGGTGAATCTTCCCCTTTACACGTGTTCACTTGACCCCTTTGAGGATGGTATAGTACTTGACACCCCTCTCTTGTGCATGCATAGGTATTGTCGGAACTTATCGGATGACGAGGAGGAGTGCAAGTGCCAAGGAACACCTACACCATCCGCGAGGGAAGCCTGGAAGAGAAGACGGAAGAAGAAGGAGCTGCAGAGTCTTCAGCGACCGGACGACCGGAAGCCACTGGACGTCCGACCCTCTACTGCCACCGGACGGCCGACGACACCAGACGTCCGACAAGTCCCAGACACCGGACGTCCGACGCTTACCAGAAATCTGGTGCCACCTGTCCCGAGAAGAATCAGCGAACGTCCGGCGCACGCCGAACGTTCAGTCCGTCCTGAGCCACCGGACGTCCGCCCCCCACCAGTCGTCCGGTACCTGCCTGTGTGTAGCCGCGGGCCTTTGGCCTTGCACCCCTCTCCCAGTTACCCCTTCGTGGCTAAGACTATAAATAGACCACCTCCACCTCCTTTCTAAGGTTAGCATTGTGATAGCTCATTTGAGAGATAGAGCTACGCTCATCCATATCGGATCTACTCCACGAGAGAGACCGCGGCCTCTACGGAGAAGATCCCTTTGGATTCAAGCCCCCTTTCCAAGGGAAGATCCCCCCGTGGATTCAAGACCTCCTGACGCAGAAGAACCGGTTACCATTTGTATCGTCCGTTGTTGACTTTGGATCTTGTATCTCACCTTTGTGTTCATCGATTTAGCGCATGTGTGATCTATTCTTGTTGGTTGAGTGATTCTCTTGTGTTCCCCTTGTGATTTTCCCCTCGTTTCCCTCCTCATGTTCTTCGTGTTCATCGCGGGATCCGCTCCTTTCGTGAAAGATCGGCCTATAGGGTTCCTACCCTACATCATCTTGGATCAGAGCCAGCTTGTCTCTTGATACCATCATCTTGGTATCATGAGCCATGTTGATCACGATTTCGGAGCCTCCCCCAACGTTTTCTAGACTTCTTTTGCTTGATTTCGTCCTAAATTCGAAAATCCCCACCAAAAATAGCCCCAATTTTTTTGATTTGTTGGTTTGATGATGTTTTGTTGATTTTCATCCATGGATTTGCTTGGTTTCGAGTGGATCTAGCATCTCCCCAAGTTTCCCCATCTTTCATCCACGAAGTCTCATCAATTTTGACCCCAAAATCCCCAAATTCTACCCAAAATCGCATCCCGAATCTCGGATCTGGAGTTGACCTCGATACACCGGACGACCGTCACCTCACCGGACGTCCGGAGCCGCAGGAACCACCAGACGTCCGACATTACCGGACGACCGGAACACCCTAATCCAAGCAGAATCAGCGGATTTCCGACTCGACCGGACGACCGTTTTTTCCGGACGTCCGCTACCTGTAGATATCAACTTTGGCTGAATTTTTTTCGTCCATAACTAATTCATCCGAACTCCGATTTTGACGTTCTTTAGCTCGTTGGAAAGCTCTTGACATCCCCCTTCCCAGAAAAATACCACCAACATCTTTTGACTCCATCAAATTTTGGCATCTTTGCCTAGGGCTTCCACCACATCATCCGCTACACCACCACCGAGTTCCGCAACCTAACCCATATTGATCCCCAGCGCATATGTGGTTGCTTGAGGAGTGATTTGAGTCTCCTAAGGTGTCTAGGCTACTTAGGCACGATTGCTTCTTCATCAACCACCACCACCACTTCCGCATAGGCTTGACCACTATACACTTCCGCCACCCCAACTTAACCCAATTTTGGTTGTGTTGTGAGTTGTGTCTCCTAAGGTGTTTCGGCTACTTAGGGACCGTGCTTTCAACTCCGACACCGTGTATAGTCCACCACCATAACCTCCACTTACGCATTGCCTAGTGCAACACCACCACTTCCCGCTACCACCATTTGACTTTTGTCCTTGAGATTTTGAGTTGTGGTTTTTCCGTTTCCTAAGGTGTTTCGGCTACTTAGGGACGAGTCTCCATCATCTTGGTATCTCCATCAAGATCACCGCCACTCATCATTGACATGGACGGTAACCTCCATATCATCTTGGTATCATGGTATCCCTCCATTGTATATTCCCTTGAAATTGCATTATTAACCCCTAGCCCATTTTGCGTCACTTGCCTATCGAGACTAGCCATTTGAGTATTGCCGGCAACATTAATTGTGCACATTAGTGATCTACACCATACATTGCATACATACCATACCATATCGGTATCATCTTGGTATCATATCATCCTTCGTGCCTCAAGTTTGTTCCCGCATATACACAATAGCTATCTTGGTTTGTGCATTTCGCAAAGTGGCCATACAAAGAAGAAAAAAAACCCAGCTTTTAAGCAAAAGAGAAAGAGCAAATAAGCTTGTAAGCAAGTGCCATAGCATCATACCACATTGCATAAGATTGTCATATCCGATCATCTTGGATCATACACCGGGAACAATACATATATAGCATACTTGGGATAGAAAGCTTATCCATTTTGCATCTTATAGGTTCTGCATAAGTGTCGTATCCGCCTATAGAGCAATCGTGCTAGCGTCTCTCTTGAGTTGTGCAACACGAGCGTCTTCCGTGGATTCCACATTTTGTGCTCATCCTTGGTTGCACGACCCCATTTATCTATCCGTGTGTGTGTTTCCGTGTGCCACATATTGCTATTGGTCTACTTGTTACACTTGAGAATTTGTGAATCTCTTTCAACATTATTGACTCTTGCTAACATTTTGCATTAAATTGTTTTGTGCCACTATCCTCACCGAGCTCCACCATAAGCCTTATTTGTGTAGGTGTGAGAAACCGACAAGAATTGGTACCAATTGTGCTATTTCCTTGTCCACATTGGAGTGATCATTGATCCACTTTCAACTTTGGTTAAGGTACATTTGGCATTCGTTCTTCTCTTTCTCCACTTATATTGGCTCGAATCTTGTGATGGATAGGCAAGGCATTTCATCTCCGGTCTTCCACAACAACGATGGCGTGTACAACTACATCAAGAACAAGCTTTCCGCACAAAAGGAGGAGCAAGATGCAAGGATGGAGGAGATTCGGACCTTGTTGATCAACCATTCTACCCCTTCATCATCCTCAAGGCGGCGACGTTCAAGTCACAAGTCTTCGGAGCGCAAAAATGATGCAAGCGCAAGTCGTCCTCGTCCACATCTCCATGGCGACCACCATCACGTTTGTGATCCACCTCGTCATGAAGGGCAAGTCACCTCCAAGCAACATGTGCACGACGACGACGAACGACATCTACATCAAGCTCAAGCACGACAATGACAACATCATCATGAAGATGCTCGAGATGCGCCTACCTACAAGTCGCAACAAGCCCTACTTCACGCCAAGTCCAAACTTCATGACCACAAGAGAAGACCGCGAGACAAGCACAACCAAGACGGAGCTACGGCTACACCAACCACTTTGGCATCTTCGCCAAGCGACTTCAAGGCATCTTCGCCTTCGGATATATGGCATCTTCGCCAACAAGCACCTCAAGACTACGCTCAAGAGAAGCTCCCCAAGCTCAAGTCCGCGACTTCCACGAGCTACTACGACCTCGACATCGACCACACGATTCCTTTCTATGGGACTCAAGAACCCGAGGAGTATCTCGAGTGGGAGCATTTGATGGACGACTACCTCAAGCTAGATCAAGTCCCTCCCGAAGATCAAGTGAAGTGCGCCACAAGGAACTTCCATGACTACGCGTCCACATGGTGGCTTCACACACCTTCGAAGAGCTACGACATGAGTTGGCCCAAGACGAAGAGAGATTTGCGATGAGAGTTTGTGCCTCCATCCTACACGGAACAACTTCAACGCCAATTGGAGAACACCACCCAAGGATACAAGTCCATCGACGAGTACTTCAAGAAGATAAAGATTGCCTTGAGACGAGCCGGCGTGGACGACCCCATTTCGATGAAGTTCCACTTCATGATGGGATTGCACAACAACATCTCCAAGACGATCTTCCTCGAGAACTACAAGTCCCTCGACGACAACTACATTGGTGCTCTCAAGGCGGAACAAGAACTCATGAAGGCCAAAGTTTCTCTACCTCAAGCTCACTTCGCGACGACCAAGCTCCATGAGAACGAGGATGAGTCTAGTACCACCACGATGTCCAAGCCCGACGAGCTCCAAGATGATACTCCCAAGTTCGACGCCATCCCTCTTTGTGGCATTGACGATGCCGAGTCCTCCATGACTCTTTTTCAAGACGGTGCGGTGACAAGTACGACTACGGAGAGCCTCAAGGACCAAGCTTTGAAGGCGAGCGACAAGGTGGCGAGCAAGGATGATGCTTCCATCTTAGGAGGCGAGACTGATGATGTGCCATCTTCGGCCTTCATACACGGTGACGACAACGAGATGGTTGAACATAGGATTTTCCGTTCGACCACGGCGACGTATGATGACTTGAGTGACTTGTGCCACCATATTGAGAGTGAGAGTGACTTCACCACTAGCCCCATATATGTGTTGCCACAATTCCCATGTGAGGAGAGACACAACCCCCACCACTTGAGTGAGATGAGTGACTCCACCATATGTGAGTTTGAGTGTACCTATTCGGAGGGAGTGAGTGAACCACCACATAGAGAGAGTGAGTTAGTTCATAGGTCATGCGAGGCCACATCCAACACTAACGACTTGACCTCTACCTCTATTGTGTCTTCTCATTTGGTGCTAGGTCCCATCTATGATGACGCGCCGATTCACGACGACTGCGTCCTACCTTTGGACAAGACGATGGCCATGGTGGAATATGATGCACCCCCCACATGGTTCCATCAAGATGAAGATGACCACCATTTGGTCTTTCCCACCTTACCTACACCACTTGAGTGGAATGAAAATGGTAACATAGGTGACGGTGATGCTCTAGTCCCACTAGTGGACATTGTTGACATTGATTGCTTTCATGATGTTGATCCCCCTATTGACAGGCTTCATGCTAGTATGATTTCCTCATGCGATGATTTACCCATTTATGATGAGTATGATGATTGCCATGTGGAGTCTCTTAGTTGTGATGCCATGTTACATAGGATTTCTTGTTCTAATTCTCTCGGTCACATCATGTTTGCCAATCCGCTTGACTTGTCATATGCTATGCATGAGATCAATCACATGTCATATTTGCAATCTCTTCACAGTGACTATGCATATGCCATTAACATAAACCCAATTTGCACATATGGCATAGATGACAAGCCCATGGTTATCGGCATTTGTTTTTCTTGTGATGATATTGATATGCTCCCTTTGCATCCTTTATCTCATATGCCATACCATGATCACCTAGCTTCGGATATGCATTGTTTTGGATGTTGTCCATTTTCTCCATATGATGTTTCCGATATTGCTCATGAGGAGACCCCCATAGTTTCCTCATACATTTTAGGAGATTTTGATAACTCCCATCCATTGCATGATCCTTATACTTGTATGCTCAATTTGCATCCCCATTGTGTTATACACAATAACTATTCTTTCATGATGGATGACATGTTCTTATACCATGCATCAAATTTCTTTGAGCGATGCTTATCTTGTGCTAACTCTCACATGCACATCCACATCATGATGGATGATGTGTACATTTACCACACACACAATTTCTTTGGTTTGTATTTCTTTTGTGTAGGTACCCATGAATACTTGTCAACCTCGCAATCCCACGAGTTGACAAAACGAGCTCTAGAGAGCAACGATGACTTGGGATCCCTTGGATTGTCTTTCCCACCGCTCTCTTCGCGCAATTCTTCTACATGACCCTCACTTGGCTATGGGTTATTGTCCACTACATACTCTATGCCCATCTTGCCATGTTCACTTTGCATGATATGCTCATTACTATGCTTTTGCCATACATTCGTGACCCATGATTTGCATTACACATGATGATTGATTCTCATAGTTGTATGTGTATTTGCAAGCTTGGTGGAAATATTGCTTGCTATTGCTATGTTTGCTTTGTACCCCATGCCTATGACGATAATTTCATCTTGCTTTGTGTTCGTGCTTGCGATATGTCATGTGCATTGCCTATGCCTATTATTTGCACTCATGACATGATTGCCATGATTTACTCTAGTATGTTGCATCTTCGCACTACTAGCTTACACGACTTGATTACTATGCTTGATTGCCTCACACATGATGAACAATTGCTCTTTCTATTGTGTTGAGTGCCACACTATATTCACTACACCCCATGCACATTATGCTTGGATTGTCTTGCACTTGACCCATTTGTTTAGACACTTCATTTTATTTGGTGTTGTGAATGATTCCTATGCCTACCATAGACCTTTCATTGAGCACTTTGTGAATGCTTACTATGAATTTGAGGTAGATGTTTCTTCTCTTGTCACACATATTTGCATCACTACCTCGCATTCACATGCTTGTCCCCATGATTTCTTTGCTTGTTCTAGATTAATATGCTTACATGCCACGTCACGATTCTTTGTCACACCATAGGCTTTGCATGATGACTAGACTTGTCTGGTGAATCACCTCTTGAATGCTTGGTTTTGCACTAACGCTAACCACATTTATTTTTCCAAGTATTTGTTGTCCTTGATCATTTTGAAGGAATAACTAGACTGTGCGACATTGGAGAGTGCCCACTCCAAGCTTGAAGATGATGACTACTTGGTGAACATCCGCTTCTACACGGCGAAGCCATCTCTTTCCCATGGTGATTTGGTTTTTGATCCGAGGTCGGATCTTTCCCAAGGAGGAGGTGATGATGCGGAGCATCCTATGATCATCCCCATGTACACTACGACTTCTCCCCAAGCCCCTAGTGCCCACATGTTGAGACCTCAAGCATACGCCATTGGACACAAGGTGAACTCGCTCCTTTCCGAATCTTCCCTTTCCGCATGTAATACATGGATGCTACCTCAAGCGCGGACCTTATGCATACTCAGGTCCATCCGAGGAGACCATGGAGAGCCTAAGGACCACGGCCAAGTGTGTGCAGGAGCAAGGGAAGGAGAGCCAGCTGCTACAGCCCGAGCGGTACTACCGCCCACACCAAGCGGTACTACCGCTGAAGGCCCACAAGCGGTGCAACCGCTCGACCACCACCCAACAACCGGCCAAGCTTCTGTGATCGAGCGGTGCAAGGCCGGTGCAGCACCGGTTTATCCCCGTAACAGCCACCTGACCGGTACAACTGCCCCAAGCACCGGTACAACCGCTGACCACATCCGGAAGCACCTCCAGGAACCCGTACTTGAGCGTCCAGCGGTACAACCGCCCCCATGACCGGTACTACCGCCCTGCCTGTGTGCAGTGAAAGGGGTTTCACCCCATGCATCCCCCAACTTACCCCTTGGACTATATATACTTGTCCCTTAGCTCCGTACTAGGATTAGCGTAGGTTTAGCTCATTTGAGAGATAGAGCTACGCTCATCCATATCAGATCTACTCCACGAGAGAGACCGCGGCCTCTACGAAGAAGATCCCTTTGGATTCAAGACCTCCTTTTGGAGAAGAACTTCAAGACCTCCTCACGGAGAAGACCGGCTACCTCTTGTATCGTCCGTTGTTGACTTTGGATCTTGTATCTTCCTTTGTGTTCATGGACCTAGCGCATGTGTGATCATTCTTGTTGGTTCGAGTGTTCTCTTGTGTTCCCCTCGTGATTTTCCCCTCGTTTCCCTCCTCGTGTTCTTCGTGTTCAACGCGGGATCCGCTCCTTTCGTGAAAGATCGGCCCTCTAGGGTTCCACCCTACATCACATGACATGATTTCCATGATTTCCTC
Organism: Triticum urartu; assembly: GCF_056163025.1. NCBI lineage: Eukaryota > Viridiplantae > Streptophyta > Magnoliopsida > Poales > Poaceae > Triticum > Triticum urartu. The sequence goes on from NC_141873.1 coordinate 205,127,346, forward strand.
TACTATGTTGCATCTTCGCACTACTAGCTTGCACGACTTGATTACCATGCTTGACTTGATTGCTCACACATGATGAACAACTGCTCTTTCTGTTGTGTTGAGTGCCACGCGATATTCACTACACCCAATGCACATTATGATTGGATTGTCTTACACTTGACACATGTGTTTAGACACTTCATTTTATTTGGTGTTGTGAATGATTCCTATGCCTACCATAGACCTTTCATTAAGCAATTTGTGAATGCTTGCTATGAACTTGAGGTAGATGCTTCTTCACTTGTCCCACATATTTGCATCAATACCTCACATTTACATGCTTGTCCCCATGATATCCTTCATTATGCTCAATTTATGTGCTTACATGCCATGTCACAATCCTTTGTCACACCATATGCTATGCTTGATGACAACACTTGTTGGGTGAATCACCTCTTGAATGCTTGGTTTTGCACTAACGCTAACCGCATTTGTTTTTCCAAGTGTTTGTTCTCCTTGCTCGTTTTGAAGGAATCATGAGGCGGTGCGACATTGGAGAGTGCCCATTTCGAGCTTCAAGATGACGAGAACTTGGTGATCGACCACTCCTACATGGCGATGCCATCTCTTTCCCATGGTGATTTGGATTTCGATCCGAGGTCGGATCTTTCCCAATGGAGGGGAGATGATGCGGAGCATCCTACGGGCATCACCATGTCAAGAGTCCATTTGGCAAGTGACACGTGCAACATCTACTTCTCATACCTAAAGGTGAATCTTCCCCTTTACACGTGTTCACTTGACCCCTTTGAGGATGGTATACTACTTGACACCCCTCTCGTGTGCATCCATAGGTATTGTCGAAACTTCATGGATGACGAGGAGGAGTGCAAGCGCCAAGGAACACCTACACCATCCGCGAGGGAAGCCTGGAAGAGAAGACGGAAGAAGAAGAAGGAGCTGCAGATTCTTCAGCGACTGGACGACCGGAAGCCATCGGACGTCCGACCCTCTACAGCCGCCGGACGACCGACGACACCGAACGTCCGACAAGTCCCAGGCACCGGACGTCCGACGCTTACCGGAAATCCAGTGCCACCTGTCCCGAGAAGAATCAGCGGACGTCCGACGCGCGCCGGACGTCTGGTCCGTCCTGAGCCACCGAACGTCCGACCCCCACCGGTCGTCCGGACCTGCCGGTGTGTAGCCGTGGGCCTTTGGCCTTGTACCCCTCTCCCACTTACTCCTTTGTGGCTAAGACTATAAATAGACCACCTCCACCTCCTTTCTAAGGTTAGCATTGTGATAGCTCATTTGAGAGATAGAGCTACGCTCATCCATATTGGATCTACTCCACGAGAGAGACCGCGGCCTCTACGGAGAAGATCCCTTTGGATTCAAGCCCCCTTTCCAAGGGAAGATCCCCCCGTGGATTCAAGACCTCCTTACGGAGAAGAACCGGTTACCGTTTGTATCGTCTGTTGTTGACTATGGATCTTGTATCTCACATTTGTGTTCATCGATCTAGTGCATGTGTGATAAATTCTTGTTGGTTGAGTGATTCTCTTGTGTTCCCCTTGTGATTTTCCCCTCGTTTCCCTCCTCGTGTTCTTCGTGTTCATCATGGGATCCGCTCCTTTCGTGGAAGATCGGCCTATAGGGTTCCTACCCTACATCACATGGCAGGATCACAAGCCGACGAGACTGAGTGGGAGAACATGACGAATAAGGAGTTGCATGATAAATTTCAGCAAATGATGAGTGGACAGGTGCAAGATGTGCTAAACATATTTGAAGAGCCGATGGAGAAGATAGATGGCATGGAGAAGACGTTCGAAACAAAGCTCGATAACAGGTTTAATGAATTGCTCGCACGTCTTCCACCACCACCACCGGCTACACCTGATGCACCACTACGACAACAACAACAACGACTACCTCCACATCGCGAAACAGCCCTCCGCCGAGCGAGCCGTCTCCCTCTTGCACCTGGCCAAACTGTTGGTGCTGCTGTTGATACTTTTGAGGCTCCTACTGCTGATGCGGAGGAGGATGATTTTGCGGGAGATTACGAGGATGAGGTTGATCAAAATCAGAACTACGTGCCACCACTAGCACCGCAACCACCAGGTCGTCCACATGCACATAATGGCAATGGTAGGGCTCACCCTCAGGTATGAGATCATGACCATATCCCTAAACTAAAATTGAATATTCCACCATTTGAGGGTAGATATGTTCCTGATATATATCTTACTTGGGAGTTAGAAACTGAACAACAATTTACATGTTTACAATATCCTGAGGAGAGACGTGTTCCTGCTGTTGTTTGTGCTTTCACTAGCTTTGCATGTGTTTGGTGGTCTGAACATTGTAGATTATATCCTATTCCAGCTACTTGGTTTGCTTTGAAAACTGCTATGCGTACTCGTTGGGTTCCACCATATTATCAACGTGAATTACTTCAAAAATTGCAGCGCTTAAGACAAGGAAAAAATTATGTAGAAGAATATTATCAGGAAATACAAACTGGCATGATTAGATGTGGTATTGTTGAGGAGAATGAAGCTATGCTTGCACGTTTTATGGGTGGATTAAATAGAGAGATTCAGACCATTCTAGAGTATAAGGAGTATTCTAATATCACTCGTTAATTCCATCTTGCTTGTAAAGCTGAACGTGAAGTGCAGGATCGACAGGCATTGGCACGAACTAACTTTTCTGCAGGTCGATCTTCATCATGGACACCACGTGCATCCTCTACTTCCACTCCACCAGCACCTCCATCAGGTGCCACCTCCAGCCGTGATACAAGAAAGCAGGCACAACCACCACTATCTGCCAAGAGCACACCTGCTGGACCTGCGCAGAGCTCTTCTTCTTCCATGGCAACAGCAGGGCACACAAGTGATATTATTTGTCATCGTTGTAAGGGAATAGGACATTTTGCGAGAGAATGCCAATCTCAGCGTGTGATGATTGCTACTGAGGATGGTGGGTATGAGTCCGCTAGTGACTATGATGAGGAGACTTTGGCTCTTATTACACGGGAAGAACACGATGGAGATGATTCTGATCATGAGACGCAATACATGGCTGCTGAAGATGCTGATAGGTATGAATGTTTAGTTTCTCAACGTGTTTTGAGTGTGCAGGTCACACAAGCTGAGCAAAATCAGAGGCATAATTTGTTCCATACAAAGGGAGTTGTGAAGGAAAGTTTGTTCGCGTCATCATAGATGGAGGGAGCTGCAATAACTTGGCTAGCATGGAGATGGTGGAGAAGCTATCTCTCACCACAAGACCACATCCACATCCTTACTACATCCAATGGTTCAACAATAGCGGCAAGGTTAAGGTAACATGTACTGTTCGTGTGCATTTTAGTATCTCTATATATGCTGATTATGTTGATTGTGATGTGGTACCTATGCAAGCATGTTCCTTATTACTTGGTAGACCATGGCAATTTGATAAATATTCTGTACACCATGGTAGAAACAATCTGTATACTCTTGTTCATAAGGATAAAAATATTACTTTGCTTCCTATGACTCGTGAATCCATTTTGAAAGATGATATTAATAGAGCTAATAAAGCAAAACAGGGGAAAAATAAAAGTGAAAATCAGATTGTGGCAAATAAATTTGAGCAACAAATGAAACCTAATAATAAACCATCTAGTGTTGCTTCTGAAATTAAATTGAAAAGTGCATGTTTACTTGCCACAAAATCTGATATTGATGATCTAGATTTCAGCAAATCTGTTTGCTATGCTTCTGTGTGCAAAGAGGCATTATTTTCATTCGAGGACGTGCCTTCCTCTTTGCCTCCTGTTGTCACTAACATTTTGCAGGAGTTCACTGACGTCTTTCCAGAAGACGTGCCACCGGGATTACCACCTATTCGACGGATTGAGCATCAAATTGACTTAATTCCCGGTGCATCATTACAAAACCGTGCACCATACCGTACCAATCCAGCGGAGACGAAGGAGATTATGCGTCAAGTAAAAGAACTTCTCGACAAAGGTTATATACGCGTATGTGCGTTGATTTTAGAGGCATTAAAAATATTACTATTCGTTATCGTCATCCTATTCCTACGCTAGATGACATGCTTAATGAATTGAGTGGCTCTACAATATTCTCCAAAGTTGATTTGCATAGTGGATACCATCAAATTCGTATGAAATTGGGAGATGAATGGAAAACAGCATTTAAAACTAAGTTTGGATTATATGAGTGGTTAGTCATGCCTTTTGGGTTAACTAATGCACCTAGTACTTTCATGAGGTTAATGAACGAAGTTTTACGTGCTTTCATTGGACGATTTGTGGTAATTTACTTTGGTGACATATTGATTTATAGCAAATCTTTGGAGGAACATTTGGAACATTTACGTGTTGTTTTTACTGCTCTACATGATGCACGTTTGTTTGGTAACCTTGGAAAGTGCACCTTGTGCACCGATCGAGTATCGTTTCTTGGCTATGTTGTTATTCCACAGGGAATTGAAGTTGATAAAGCCAAGATTGAAGCTATTGAGAGTTGGCCGCAGCCCAAAACGGTCACACAAGTGAGGAGTTTCCTTGGCCTCGGTGGTTACTATAGGCATTTTGTGAGAGATTTCAGCACCATTGCTGCACCTCTCAACGAGCTTACAAAGAAGGATGTGCCTTTTGTTTGGGGTACCGCACAGGAAGAAGCCTTCACGGTATTGAAAGATAAGTTGACACATGCTCCTTTACTCCAACTTCCTGATTTTAATAAGACTTTTGAGCTTGAATGTGATGCTAGTGGAATTGGATTAGGAGATGTGTTATTACAAGATGGCAAACCTGTTGCATACTTTTCTCAAAAATTAAGTGGGCCTAGTCTGAACTACTCTACTTATGACAAAGAATTATATGCTCTTGTTCAGACCTTAGAAACATGGCAACATTATTTATGGCCTAACAAATTTGTTATACATTCTGATCATGAATCCTTGAAACACATTAAAAGTCAAGCAAAACTGAACCGTAGACATGCTAAATGGGTTGAATTCATTGAGACTTTTCCTTATGTCATTAAACATAGTAAGGGTAAAGAAAATGTTATTGCCGATGCATTGTCTCGTCGTTAAACTATGCTTTTACAACTTGACTTTAAAATATTTGGTTTGGAGACCATCAAAGATCAATATGTGCATGATGCTGAATTTAAAGATGTATTGCAGAATTGTAAGGAAGGGAGAACCTGGAACAAGTTCGTTCTTAATGATGGATTTGTGTTTCGTGCTTACAAGCTATGCATTCCAGCTAGCTCTGTTCGTCTTTTGTTGTTGCAGGAGGCGCATGGAGGAGGATTAATGGGACACTTTGGCGTCAAGAAGACGGATGATATACTTGCTACACATTTCTTTTGGCCAAAGATGAGATGGTATGTTGAGCGTTTTGTTGCTCGCTGCACTACATGTCAAAAAAACCAAGTCACGACTCGATCCTCATGGTTTATATATGCCTTTGCCTGTACCTAGTGTTCCTTGGGAGGATATATCTATGGACTTAGTTTTAGGTTTACCTCGAACAAAGAAGGGGAGGGATAGCATATTTGTTTTCGTGGATAGGTTCTCAAAAATGGCACACTTTATACCATGTCATAAAAGCGATGATGCTGTTAATGTTGTTGATTTGTTCTTTCGTGACATTATTCGCTTGCATGGTGTGCCAAATACTATTGTTTCAGATCGTGATACTAAATTTGTTAGCCACTTTTGGAGATGTTTATGGGCTAAGTTGGGGACTAAACTGCTTTTTAGTACTACTTGTCACCCCCAAACTGATGGACAAACTGAAGTAGTCAATAGAACATTGTCTACTATGCTTAGGGTTGTTTTGAAGAATAACAAGAAAATGTGGGAAGAATGCTTGCCTCATATTGAATTTGCTTATAATCGTTCATTGCTTTCTACTACTAAGATGTGCCCTTTTGAAATTGTGTATGGTTTCCTACCTCGTGCACCTATTGATTTGTTGCCTCTTCCATCTTCGGAGAAGGTTAATTTTGATGCTAAAGAATATGCTGAATTGATTTTAAAAATGCATGAGTTAACTAAGGAAAACATTGAGCGTATGAATGTTAAATATAAACTTGTTGGAGATAAGGGTAGAAAACATGTTGTGTTTGCACCTGGAGATCTTGTTTGGTTACATTTGTGTAAGGATAGATTTCCTAATTTCACAAATCAAAGCTAATGCCATGTGCTGATGGTCCTTTTAAGGTGTTAGAGAAAATAAATGATAATGCATATAAACTTGAGCTGCCTGCAGATTTTGGGGTTAGTCCCACTTTTAACATTGCAGATTTGAAGCCTCACTTGGGTGAGGACAATGAACTTTCGTCGAGGACGACTTCATTTCAAGAAGGGGAGTGATGAGGACATCAATACCATTGTTACACCCACAGCCTCTGCTGCTGTACATACTAGACCAATTACTAGAGCTCACGCACGCCAATTGAATTATCAGGTACTTTCATTTCTTGGTAACGATTCTAATGTTCATGTGAATATGATGCTGCCTAAGTTGGATACATTTGTTTTGCTTACAAATGAAGTGCCTAGCTTGGACAAGAAAGATGAACCTTGTAGCAAGTTCAAGCATGGGGATGATGGCATGCGCAAGGGGAATAAGAACGGAGTTACAAGTGAAGATTCCAGGACTCTGAAGCCACCATAATGAGTCCATGAAGCATGAGACGAAATATACAAGATGCCACTTCATAAATTTAGTCCATAGGCTATTCTAGGTGCTGCGTCACCTTATTATTGGGCCTGGCCCATGTATTTTCGAAATACTGAAGTATAGGCTGTTTTTAGAGTCCATATGTGTGGGGAAACAAGAGTTAGGGTTGGTTTCGGACCCCTTCACCAAGGGCCACGAAATTGCCCCTCTCTCCTCCATATATATAGCCCTTAGGGAATCGTTTAGACTTTGGGTTTTGTTTAGATTAAAAGTTCGCCATAGCTGCAACTTCACGTACTTCGTTTGTGTCCAACGACCAGACCAAGACGTCACAGAACCCCACCTTGATCAATAAAGCTTTCATCTTATATTCACAATATCCAGATTGCAATCTCTGTTTCTTGCTTGTTCTTCGTTTGCTCGCAGGAAACAGGCCCTTGTGGTCAGGTTGATCATGCTCCGGCGTGGTCAATAACCCCTCGGAGTTGGTTTAGCGATTGCTAAGGCGCGACGTCCTCGCACGTTCATAGTCGGATCGTCAAAGTCGACTTCCTCTAAAATGATAGCCACCATCTCATCGAAAGACGGGACACCTTTGCCTCTATCAGTAGTGAGGAAGAGTAGTACATGGTAGGTCACTGCCACTCTAGTCCCAGGAGGGCCACCGCTCCTCCACTCAGTCGACGCTAAGCTTGGTGGGTAAACATTGGCAGCCGATTAGCCGCTTGACGGCGACGTGGAGGCGGAAATCTTAAGAACCTTGTGTTATAGGGTGAAACCCTAGAGGGGACCTTTTCACACATGGAGGGGAAAAAGTGATGAACACACAAGAACACAAGAAGAGAATCACTCAAACAAACCCAAGTCACACAACCACTAGAGTAGCATTCAAGAGATCCAGAAGCATACAAGGACAATTCAAGGAAAATAGCACTAGGGTAGAGTTCTTCCCAAATCCACAAGGGAGATGAGGTCTTGATGATCCTATGATGGGGATCCTTCCCTAGATGTTTTCTTGAATCCACTAGGGGATCTTTTCCAGGAGGAGGTCTTGCTCTCCTAGAGGAGTGGATACAAGGAGCAAAGCTCTCTAATATCTCTCATATACTTTGCTATCCTCAAGAATGAGCTAGGGGAAGATTTATTATATAGGCTAGGGATGAAATAAGAGCGAAAAGGGGTACAAGGGTCTTTTTAACCCAAAATGCATGTAGGCATAATGGAGGAGTCCGGGCACCCGGGGTAAAGTGGCCTAGGCACCCGGAGGAAGATGCATCAGGGGGGGCGGGCACCCGGACCATCCAGAGGGCCGCGGGCTTGCAGCTGAAGGGAGCCAGGCACCCGGGGGTGATGGCTTGGGCACCCGGGGTGGGCGTATGTCACCCAGGCAAGGGGCCGGTCACCAGGGGTCCAAAGGCCAGGCACCCGGGGCTGGGTGGGGTGATGGCCAGGCTCCAGCACCTCCATTTCTTTGCGCTTGTCGGGGATTTCCTCCTCCTCCTCCTTCTCCTTGGGTGCTTGGGTCTCCGTCCTCGCCTCATCACGGTCGTTTTCTTGGTACCTAAGAATGCACAAAATTTCTATTTGAGGTAGGACACACGATACTGCAGGATGCTACTAATACAACACTACGATCAGAGACCCTTTGATGCAAAGCATCCCAAGGTCTTCCCCATGGACCTACCTATGTCTCCTATGACACCATTTGGACGAATGACAAGAGCCCGAGTAAAGGCTATTAAAGATACGGTGAACTCACTCCTCTCCGGACTTCCACTTCCTACATATGAGACATGGCTACTATCTCATGCGGAGACCCTATGTGTGATGAAGTACTCGATGGAAGGCCACGGAGCAGCTACATCCAACACACAAGACAGCGAGGACACCAAGTGCCAAGGACAAGAAGAGGAGCTACCACTAAAGCTACAACCACCGGACGACCAATCGGGACCGGACGTCCGGCACCTGAAACCCCAGCCTGCCCAGGCCCCCGCCAACGTAAGCTACAGCGAGCGGACGTCCAGCCAGGACCGGACGACCGGCATCACCACACATGAGCCGAAACAACGGATGTCCGACGCCACCGGACGACCGGCGACCGGATGACCGACCATCTTCGGAAATCCGATGCCACCTCAACCGAGCCAAAATGAGCGGAAGTCCGGCGACTATCGGACGACCGGACGCACGGTACCTGTCTACCCACAGTTTCGGGCCCGAGGCCCATATACCCCTTCACTTCACCCCCATTTGCACTAAGACTATAAATAGACCTCCTCCTCCTAGTTAGGGTTAGCGTTGTGATGAGGACATCAATACCATTGTTACACCCACAGCCCTTGCCGCTATACATACTGGACCAATTACTAGAGCTCGCGCACGCCAATTGAATTATCAGGTACTTTCGTTTCTTGGTAACGATTCTAATGTTCATGAGAATATGATGCTGCCTAAATTGGATACATTTGTCTTGCTTACAAACGAAGGGCCTAGCTTGGACAAGAAAGATGAACCTTGGAACAAGTTCAAGCGTGGAGATGATGGCATGCGCAAGGGGATCCAGAACGGAGTTACAAGTGATGATTTCAGGACTTTGAAGCCACCATAAGGAGTGCATAAAGCCTTGGACGAAATATACAAGATGCCACTTCATAAATTTCGTCCAGAGGCTATTTTAGGTGGTGCGTCACCTTATTATTGGGCCAGGCCCATGTATTTTCGAAATACTTAAGTATAGGCTGTTTTTAGAGTCCGTATGTGTGGGGAAACAATAGTTAGGGTTGGTTTCGGACCCCTCATCCAAGGGCCACGAAATTCCCCCCTCTTCCTCCATATATATACAGCCCTTAGGGCATCGTTTAGACTTTGGGTTTTGTTTAGATTAAAAGTTTGACATAGCTGCAACTTCGCGTACTTCGTTTGTGTCCAACGACTAGACCAAGACGTCACAGAACCCCACCTTGATCAATAAAGCTTTCATCTTATATTCGCAATATCCAGATTGCAATCTCAGTTTCTTGCTTGTTCTTCGTTTGCTCGCAGGAAACAGGCCTTCGTGGTCAGGTTGATCATGCTCCGGCGTGGTCAATAACCCCTGGGAGTTGGTTTAGCGATTGCTAAGGCGCGACGTCCTCGCACGTTCGTAGTCGGATCGTCAAAGTCGACTTCATATAAAACGATAGCCACCATCTCATCGAAAGACGGGACACCTTTGCCTCTATCAAGTGGTATCAGATTTTCAGGTTGCTCGGTGAGATTTTCCTGTTTTCATAGTTTAGATCGAGTCTGTTCTTAATACCTACGGTCCGTGAAAAAAGCCAACAAAAAATTAGGGTTAGTTCATCATATCCGAACCAATCTGAGCCTTGGCATAGTATTTTTAGAGTTTTGCTTTGTTGATTTGAAGTTGCATCATCGTGTCGAGTTGCCGGTCTTAGCGTCTAGTTCCTTAGAGTTTCGAGTTCTATTCACAGGTTGTCGCGCCGCCGCCGCACCATTGTCATCATCATTGCCATATACCACCACCCCACCATATACATCGCCGCTGCCATATACAACCACCAATCCGAGTCCACATATACCATCGCCATATACAATCACCAATCCGAGTCCACATATACCATCGCCATATACAATCACCAGTCCGAGTCCACATATACCATCGCCATATACAACCACCATTCCGAGTTCCATCAGAATCATCGCCGCCACCAATCCGAGTTCCACCAGATTCATCTCCGCTGCCAGTCCTAGTCCGAGTCCAGTATTTGTTGCTTTGTCTTCGAGTTCTAGATCACGCGATACTTCAAGTCGTGACAGAGTAGGACTCCTGAGATTATGTGCTACCCGCAGAAGAAAAATAGTTCCAAACCCAAAAAAAAACTAAGTCTGGAAAATTCTGGCTAGGCAGTTTTTAGACCATTTGTAAACTTTTTCGGAAAAAAATGTTGCGGAGACTTTGGCTCTTATTACACGTGAAGAACACGGTGGAGATGATTCTGATCATGAGACGCAATACATGGCTCCTGAAGATGCTGACAGGTATGAATGTTTAGTTCCTCAATGTGTTTTGAGTGTGCAGGTCACACAAGCTGAGCAAAATCAAAGGCATAATTTGTTCCATACAAAGGGAGTTGTGAAGGAACATTCTGCTTGCGTCATCATAGATGGAGGGAGCTGCAATAACTTGGCTAGCATGGAGATGATGGAGAATCTATCTCTCACCACAAGACCACATCCACATCCTTACTACATCCAATGGTTCAACAACAGTGGCAAGGTTAAGGTAACACGTACTGTTCGTGTGCATTTTAGTATCTCTACATATGCTGATTATGTTGATTGTGATGTGGTACCTATGCAAGCATGTTGCTTATTACTTGGTAGACCATGGCAATTTGATAAAAAATCTGTACACCATGGTAGAAACAATCAGTATACTCTTGTTCATAAGGATAAAAATATTACTTTGCTTCCTATGACTCCTGATTCCATTTTGAAATATGATATTAATAGAGCTAATAAAGCAAAACAGGAGAAAAATAAAAGTGAAAATCAGATTGTGGCAACAGTATTTGAGCAACAAATGCAGCCTAATAATAAACCATCTAGTGTTGCTTCTGAAATTAAATTGAAAAGTGCATGTTTAATTGCCACCAAATCTGATATTGATGATTTAGACTTTAGCAAATCTGTTTGCTATGCTTTTGTGTGCAAAGAGGCATTATTTTCATTCGAGGACGTGCCTTCCTCTTTGCCTCTTGTTGTCACTAACATTTTGCAGAAGTTCGCTGACGTCTTTCCACAAGACGTGCCACCGGGATTACCACCTATTCGAGGGATTGAGCATCAAATTGACTTAATTCCTGGTGCATCATTACCCAACCGTGCACCACACCGTACCAAACCTGAGGAGACAAAGGAGATTATGCGTCTAGTACAAGAACTGCTCGACAAAGGTTATATACGCGAATCCCTTAGTCCTTGTGCTGTTCCTATCATTTTAGTGCCGAAAAAGGATGGTATGTCACGTATGTGTGTTGATTGTAGAGGCATTAATAATATTACTATTCGTAATCGTCATCCTATTCCTAAGCTAGATGATATGCTTGATGAATTGAGTGGCTCTACAATATCCACCAAAGTTGATTTGCGTAGTGGATACCATCAAATTCGTATGAAATTGGGAGATGAATGGAAAACAACATTTAAAACTAAGTTTGGATTATATGAGTGGTTAGTCATGCCTTTTGGGTTAACTAATGCACCTAGTACTTTCATGAGGTTCATGAACGAAGTTTTACGTGCTTTCATCGGACGATTTGTGGTAGTTTACTTTGATGACATATTGATTTATAGCAAATCTTTGGAGGAACATTCGGAACATTTACATGCTGTTTTTATTGCTCTATGTGATGCACGTTTGTTTGGTAACCATGGAAAGCGCACCTTTTGCACCGACCGAGTATCTTTTCTTGGCTATGTTGTTACTACACAGGGAATTGAAGGTGATAAATCCAAGATTGAAGCTATTGAGAGTTGGCCGCAGCCCAAAACGGTCACACGAGTGAGGAGTTTCCTTGGCCTCGCTGGTTTCTATAGGAGTTTTGTGAGAGATTTCAGCACCATTGCTGCACCTCTCAACGAGCTTACAAAGAAGGATGTGCCTTTTGTTTGGGGTTCCGCACAGGAAGAAGCCTTCAGGGTATTGAAAGATAAGTTGACACATGCTCCTTTACTCCAACTTCCTGATTTTAATAAGACTTTTGAGCTTGAATGTGATGCTAGTGTAATTGGATTAGGAGGTGTGTTATTACAAGATGGCAAACCTGTTGCATACTTTTCTGAAAAATTGAGTGGGCCTAGTCTGAACTATTCTACTTACGACAAAGATTATATGCTCTTGTTCGGACCTTAGAAATATGGCAACATTATTTATGGCCCAAGAAATTTGTTATATATTCTGATCATGAATCTTTGAAACACATTAAAAGTCAAGCAAAAATGAACCGTAGACATGCCAAATGGGTTGAATTCATTGAGACTTTTCCTTATGTCATTAAACAGAAGAAGGGTAAGGAAAATGTTATTGCTGATGCATTGTCTCTTCGTTATACTATGCTTTCACAACTTGACTTTAAAATATTTGGTTTGGAGACCATCAAAGATCAATATGTGCATGATGTTGAATTTAAAGATTTATTGTAGAATTGTAAGGAAGGTAGAACTTGGAACAAGTTCGTTCTTAACGATGGATTTGTGTTTCGTGCTAACAAGCTATGTTCATGAGCGTATGAATGCTAAATATAAACTCAATGTTTTCCATAGCTTGTTAGCACGAAACACAAATCCATTGTTAAGAACGAACTTGTTCCATGTTCTCCCTTCCTTACAATTCTTCAATACATCTTTAAATTCAGCATCATGAACATATTGATCTTTGATGGTCTCCAAACCAAATATTTTAAAGTCAAGTTGTGAAAGCATAGTATAACGAAGAGACAATTCATCAGCAATAACATTTTCTTTACCCTTCTTGTGTTTAATGACATAGGGGAAAGTCTCAATGAACTCAACCCATTTAGCATGTCTATGGTTCAGTTTTGCTTGAGTTTTAATGTGTTTCAAAGATTCATGATCAGAATGTATAACAAATTCCTTGGGCCATAAATATTGTTGCCATGTTTCTAAGGTCCGAACAAGAGCATATAATTCTTTATCATAAGTAGAATAGTTCAGACTAGGCCCACTCAATTTTTCAAAAAAGTATGCAATAGGTTTGCCATCTTGTAATAACACACCTCCTAATCCAATTCCACTAGCATCATATTCAAGCTCAAAAGTCTTATTGAAATTAGGAAGTTGGAGTAAAGGAGCATGTGTTAACTTAACTTTCAATACCGTGAAGGCTTCTTCCTGTGCGGTACCCCAAACAAAAGGCACATCCTTCTTTGTAAGCTTGTTGAGAGGTGCAGTAATGGTGCTGAAATTTGTCACAAAACGCCTATAGAAACCAGCGAGGCCAAGGAAACTCCTCACTTGTGTGACCATTTTGGGCTGCGGCCAACTCTCAATAGCTTCAATCTTGGCTTTATCAACTTCAATTCCCTGTGGAGTAACAACATAGCCAAGAAAATATACTCGATTGGTGCAAAAGGTGCACTTTCCAAGGTTACCAAACAAACGTGCATCACGTAGAGAAATAAAAACAGCACATAAATGTTCAAAATGTTCCTCCAAATATTTGCTATAAATCAATATGTCATCAAAGTAAACTACCACAAATTATCCAATGAAAGCACGTAAATTTTCGTTCATTAACCTCATGAAAGTACTAGGTGCATTAGTTAACCCAAAAGGCATGACTAACCACTCATATAATCCAAACTTAGTTTTAAATGCTGTTTTCCATTCATCTCCCAATTTTATACGAATTTGATAGTATCCACTACGCAAATCATCTTTGGAAAATATTGTAGAGCCACTCAATTCATCAAGCATATCATCTAGCCTAGGAATAGGATGACGATAACGAATAGTAATATTACTAATGCCTCTACAATCAACGCACGTACGCGACGTACCATCCTTTTTCGACACTAAAATGATAGGAACAGCACAAGGACTAAGGGATTCGCGTATATAACCTTTGTCGAGCAGTTCTTGTACTTTTTGATAGGAACAGCACAGAATTTTTTCCTTGTCTTAAACGCTGCAATTTTTGAAGTAATTCACGTTGATAATATGGTGGAACCCAACATGTACGCATAGTAGTTCTCAAAGCAGCCCAAGTAGCTGGAATAGGATATAATCTACAATGTTCAGACCACCAAACACATGCAAAGCTAGTGAAAGCACAAACAGCAGCAGGAACACGTTTCTCCTTAGGATATTGTAAACATGTAAATCGTTGTTCAGTTTCTAACTCCCAAGTAAGATATATATCAGGAACATATCTACCCTCAAATGGTGAAATATTCAATTTTAGTTTAGGAAGATGGTCATGTACCTCAGGTGGTGGTGCAGCCCTACCGTTGCGATGATATTCATGAGGACGACCTGGTGGTGGTGGTGCTGGTGGTTGCACGTAGTTCTGATTTTGGTCAACCTCATCCTCGTAATGGTCCTCCACCTCTGCAGTAGCAGCAAAAGCATCAACAGCGGCACCAGAATTTTGCCCTGGGTCAATGGGAATGCGCTGTGCTTGTCCCACTTGATTTGGAAAGCGACGTTGTTGTTGTTACCATTGTTGTTGTTGTAGAGGTGCGTTAGGGGCAGCCGGTGGTGGTGGTGGAAGACGCGTGAGCAATTCATTAAACCTGTTATCGAGCTTTGTTTCAAACGTCTTCTCCATGCCATCTATCTTCTGCAAGGCCTCTTCAAAGCTGTTTAGCACATCTTGCACCTGGCCACTCATCATTTGCTGAAATTTATCATGCAACTCCTTATTCGTCAGGTTCTCCTAGTCAGTCTTGTCGGCTTGTGATCCTGCCATGGTTAGCAGCAATACAAACACACAAGAATATGATCCTACAGACTACTAACAAGAGGTGGTGGTGGATGTCACAAATCCGTCAAGCAAATCTCAAATTCTTACCAGTTCTTACCCAGCAGCAGGCGGTGATCGGCAACTGTCGTAGTCAAAACTCTCAAAGCTTGGATAGACCGATTACCAGGGAGAGTCAAACGCACGAGTAGATGTATGTGGAGCTGGGAAGGCTTATAATATGGTAGCAGAAAGGGTCAGCAATAATCAATTCAGAGATGCAAAGTTCAATAAACGCTCAACGACGGTACTGTGCTGTTCCTAGGCTAGACCGTGCTAGAGACGCGAGCCTACAACACTAACAAAATCACGGCGCTGCACGTAAACAAGGGAAAAGCACACTCTGGAACTTTTTTCGCTCTTTTTTTTGCGCTCCTCTTTTTTTGCGCTCTTTTTTTGCGAAAAATCACTATAATGACGAGTGTCTCAAAACTCTTCCCTCGTCAAACTGATAGGATGGGCACGAAATTTTTTTTGACTTTTTTTTCGGAAATCAGGGCAGCGACGACGAAAAAGTGCGATAAAAAATCACTATGATGGCATGTGGCTCAAAAGACTCAGAAAAGCCTAACAAAAGGATAGGGGAAAAAATTTTGCCTAGGAAAATTTTGGCCTAAAAATTGTCCGGGGGTCTCCAGACTTTTTTTTCCGAGACCTACTCAGGCAACGAAACACGAATCGGAATTAGACGGACATCGAAAACAAACCTAATATGAAAGGAACTCGAATTGGTAGTGGATATATGATTGTAGGATATGGCAGCGGTTGTGGCATATGGATACGGATTGGTGGTGGTATATGGATACGGATTGGTGATGGTATATGGAGACGGATTGGTGGTGGTATATGGATACGGATCGATGGCGGATAAGCGGTGATGGTGGATCGCAGGAGCGATGATGATGGTGCGGCGGCGTGACAATTTATGACCAGAACTCGAAACTCTAAAACACTAGACACTAAGACCAGCAACTAGACACGACGATGCAACCGCAAATTCAACAAAGCAAAATACTGAAAAGACTATGCAAAGGCTCAGATTGGTTCGGATATGATGAACTAACCCTAAATTTTTCGGCTTTTTTTGTGGACTGTAGGTATGAAGAACAGACTCGATCTAAACTATGAAAAACTGGAAAATCTCACCGAGCTACCTGAAAATCTGATACCACTTGATAGAGGCAAAGGTGTCCCGATGTTTCGACGAGATAGATATCGTTTTCTATGGGAGTCGACTTAGATGATCCGACTACGAACGTGCGAAGACGTCGCGCCTTAGCAATCGCTAAACCAACTTCCGAGGGTTATTGACCATGCCGGAGCACGATCAGGCTGACCACGAGGGTCTATTTCCTGCGAGCAAATGAAGAACAAGCAAGAAACGGAGATTGCAATCTAGATATTGCGAATTAAAGAGGAAAGCTTTATTAATGAAGGTGGGGTTCTATGACGTCTTGGTCTGGTCGTTGGACACAAACGAAGGACGCGAAGTTGCAGCTATGGCGAACTTTTAGGCTAAACAAAACCCAAAGTCTAAACGATGCCCTAAGGGCTGTATATATGGAGGAGAGAGGGGGAATTTCGTGGACCTTGGTGGAGGGGTCCGAAACCAACCCTAACTCTTGTTTCCCACACATACGGACTCTAAAAACAGCCTATACTTAAGTACTTCGAAAATACATGGGCCTGGCCCAATAATAAGGTGACGCAGCACCTCGAATAGCCTCTGGACGAAATTTATGAAGTGGCATCTTGTATATTTCATCCCATGCTTCATGCACTCATTATGGTGGCTTCAGAGTCCTGGAATCATCACTTGTAACTCCGTTCTTGTTCCCCTTGCGCATGCCATCATCTCCATGCTTGAACTTGCTCCAAGGTTCATCTTTCTTGTCCAAGCTAGTCCCTTCATTTGTAAGCAAAACAAATGTATCCAATTTAGGCAGCATCATATTCTCATGAACATTAGAATCGTTACCAAGAAACGAAAGTACCTGATAATTCAATTGGCATGCGCGAGCTCTAGTAATTGGTCTAGTATGTATAGCAGCAGGGGCTGTGGGTGTAACAATTGTATTTATGTCCTCATCAATAAAGTTTTCATCTTATATTCGCAATATCCAGATTGCAATCTTAGTTTCTTGCTTGTTCGTCGTTTGCTCGCAGGAAACAGGCCCTCGTGGTCAGGTTGATCGTGCTCTGGCGTGGTCAATAACCCCTCGGAGTTGGTTTAGCGATTGCTAAGGCGCGACGTCCTCGCACGTTCATAGTCGGATCATCAAAGTCGACTTCCTCTAAAACGATAGCCACCATCTCATCGAAAGACGGGACACCTTTGCCTCTATCACGTTGTGTTAGCTCATACGTGAGATAGATCTTCACTCATCCATCTGGATCTACTCCATTGCGAGGGACCGTCACCTCTTCGGAGAAGATCCACTTGGATTCAAGACCCCTAATGGGAAGACCTCAAGACCTCCTCTCGGAGAAGAACCGGTTACCTATGTATCGTCCTTTGTTGGATTCAGATCGTGTATCTCTTTGTGTTTTGAGGATCTCGCATATGTGTGACCTAGTCTCATTGGTTTGAGTGATTCTCTTGTGTTTCCTTTTGTGTTTTCCCCCTTGTGTTCTTCGTGTTCATCGCGGGAGCCTCTGCTTTCGTGAAATATCGGCCATATAGGGTTCCACCCTACATCATCTTGGTATCATGAGCCAAGTTGATCACAATTTCGGAGCCTCCCCTCTTTGTTTTCTAGCTTGATTTAGTTGTCTTCTTCCCTAATTTCGAAAATTGCCACCAAAAATAGCCCCAACTTTTTTTGGTGATTTGTTGGTGTGATGAAGTTTTGTTGGATTTTATCCATAGATTTTCTTTGACACGAGTGGATCTTGCTTCCCCCCATCATCCCCACCATTTGAATCCACAAAATCGCCCGGATTTGACCGATTTCTCCACCACCACCACGAACCCTAGCTATTCATCTTGTGCCCGGAAATCTCACAGGCACGAGACGTGTGCTAGCTACCGGACGTCCGACCACTGGTCGTCCTCCCTCCACCACACGTTTGGTGTTTCCTGAAGAAACTGAAAACGTTCAGTTCGGCCACTACTATCTCTCCACTTCCACTTCCGCATACGCACTCCTATACCCATTCTTCTTCCGCATACGCACCCCAATACCACAATCGCTTTCCGCAACCACCATTGCTTATTCGTTTCGCACTCCAACACAATTTTGCCACATTTTTCTTTGTGAATTTGAGTTGCCGTTCCCGTTTCCTAACGTGTTTAGGCTACTTAGGGATGGTTCAACATCAACATCACCGCCGCTCATCTTTGCCACAGATTCGTCATCGACAACAACCACTTCACCATTTTGACACCATACCGTAAGCAAGAATCGGTAATCTCATCTTGGTATCGTGATACCCCATCATTATACAATCTTGCCATTGCATTGATAACCACCATAGCCCAATTTTGCGTATCTTACCCATCGAGACTAGCCTTTGAGTATTGCCGGCAACGTGACTTGTGCACCTTAGTGATAATACTTTCCATAGCATACATACCATATCATCTTGGTGCATATCTTGGTATCATCTTTTGTGTCACAAAGTTGTCATCGCATACAAAATTGCTATCTTGGTTTGTGAAGCATTGCATGAGAAAAGAGCTCAAAAGAGAAAGAGCCAAACAAGCTTTTAAGCAAAAGGGAAAGGTAAGAAAAGATCTTTTAAGCAAGAACCATAGCATCATATTAAATTAAGATTGTCATACTAGATCATCTTGGATCATATCGTTGGAACACCATACATAGAGCATCCTTGGGACAGAAGTCGTTGCATTTTTGCTTAGTATGTTGTGCACAAGTCTTCGTATCCGCCTATTGTGCAAGCGTGCTAGCATCTCTCTAGTGTTGTGCAACAAGAGCATTGCCGTGGATTCCACATTTTGGCTCATCCCTTGGTTGCACGACCCCATTTATCTCTCTGTGTGTGAGTTCCCGTGTACCATATCTTGTTATTGGTCTACTTGTTGCATTTGCAAATTTGCGAATATCTTCCAACATTATTAAAGATCACTAACAATTGCATCAAATTTTATGCCACCATCCTAACCGAGCTCCTCCATAAGCTTTTACTTGTGTAGGTGTGAGAAACTGACAAGAATTGGTACCAATTGTGCTATTTCCTTGTTCCACGTTTGAGTGATCATTGATCCGTCTTCAACATCGGTCAAGGTATATTTGGTATAGGTCCTTCTTTTTCTCACACTCACATATTTGCTTGGAATGATGGATAGGCCAAGTACTTCTACCAACCCACTCTGCATCGAGCAAGACGACGACATGTCCTCCTACATCACAAAGAGCCATCTCTTTAGTGTACAACGTGCTTGGCATCAAGAGCAACAAGCAATGAACGAACGCATCGACAACCTTGCCACCAACTTGCGACTCTCCGAGCAACGTACAAGAGGCTACTTCGACAAGAAGCTCGACGACCACAAACAAGATAATGACGCATGAATGGATGAGATTCGTGCTTTGTTGCTCAACCGCTCTTCTTCCACTTTTTCCTACTCAAGACAGAGCAGCTCAAGTCGATACTCCAACGACACCATCTCCGGCTCAAGTACACCGACATTGAATACTCTTCGATGTGCCGCACGCCAAGACCGTCAAGCAAACCGCAACCCTCTACACGACAACGACTATCAAGAGAAACGACACCGTCAAAACCCAACTACTTTGGCGCAAGCACGAGAATGGCAATGCCAACGCCATCAAGAAGAGGAAGAGCGTGCGAGACAACATCAAGAAGAACAAGATGCCGAGGCACAACATCAAGAACAACAACAACATGAAGCTCAAGAACTTGAGGCGCAATGTGCCCTCCAAGATTCAAGTCGAGCTGTAGCCACACGCAATCGGCAAGCTCGGGAGCATCAAGAAGCGCTTCACGATGAGGTTCAAGAGAGGATTTTTCAAACAAGAGTGCATCATCAAGTTCGTCAAGCTCCTCCACAAACTCGACAAGCACCTCAAGTTCACCAAGAGCAAGAAGAAAATGGAGATCCTCCAAGACAAGAGCAAGAAGACAAGGGAGATCCTGCAAGACAAGAGCAAGTTGAGGGAGACGATCCTCCTTGTCAAGGACATCATCATCCGCGACCACAACAAAATGAAGAGCAACGATATGACAAGCTAAAGTTCACCATGCCTAAGTTCAACGGAAGCAATGTTCCTGAAGAGTACCTTTCATGGGCATTGAAGGTTGACAAAATCTTCCGCTTGCACAACTATGGAAGAGAAGAAGATCGCGGAGGCATCCCTTGAGTTCCAAGACTACATCCTCATTTGGTGGGAAAAAGTCATTGAGCGCCGTGAGGCAAGAGGTGAACCACCCATCACTACTTGGGCACAAATGAAGGATGTCATGAGAGCACGTTTCGTGCCAATATACTACAACCGCGACCTCTTCAAGAAACTCCAACTCCTCAAACAAGGAACCAAGAGCGTTGAAGAATACTACAAGGAAATGGAGATTGCCATGATACGATCTAATGTCATGGAAGATCACCGACTTCTAACCATACTCAAACCTCATCGAGCTAGTGCATCAAGCTACCAAGGCGGAAGGTGAATTGCAAGATGACTTCAAATATGCCAAGTTCTCATCCAAGTCCTATGGTTTCTCCAACTCCCAAGCTTCGATGACTGCAACACCTTCTACCTCAACCAAGCCATCTACAAGCAACAGCGACAAGTCAAGTTACAAGAAAACTTCGACAACCTCAAGTCATCCACCTACTACGACCAACTTCAAGCCGAGAGCTTCGTCATCCTCTACCACAACCGATGAGACCATCAAGACAAGTTCCTTCAAATGCTTTACATGCGGCGCGGAGGCCACAAGTCCTTCGGATGCACAAACAAGCGCACCATGATCTTCAACGACGATGGTACTTATGACTCCATGAGCGAAGGAGAAATGGAAGACCTTGACCAAGTGGCCATGTACCGGCAAGTGAACGAAGATGAAGATGATCAAGTCTTTTGCGACGAAGATCCAAGCCCCGCTCTTGTTATCTCCAAGTTCTTAACTCTTCAACATTAACAAGAAGAAGACCAAAGATGACATATATTCCATACCAAGGCCGGCATCAATGGAAGGTCCGTCAAGGTCATCATCGATGGAGGGAGTTGCCATAACTTAGCAAGTGAAGATCTATTCTCCAAGCTCCAATTGATCAAAATGAAGCACCCACATCCCTACAAAGTTCAATGGCTAAGCAACTCCGACACTATCCAAGTCGTGCATAGAGTGCAAGTCTCCTTCAAGATAGGAGCATACGAAGACACTCTGGAGTGTGATGTCGTTCCGATGTCCGTTTTCCACCTCCTCCTTGGACGGAGATGGTAATCTGATCGAGGTGTCATCCACAACGGCCGAACGAACCACTATAGCTTCAAGATGAAAGGAAAGGAGTACATCCTTCGATCTATGTCTCCAAGCCAAGTGATCGCCAACAAACAAGCCACCACACCCATCATGGAGAGAATAGAGAGAGAGAGAGAGCGAACCACCAAAAAGAGAGTGAGCGCCAGAAGCCCAAATTGAGTGCCTCCACGATGAGAGACAAGAAGAACTCAGTTCTATTTGCCACCAAACATGAGATGAGAGAAGTGTATGAGAACTCATCAAGTGTCATGCACTATGTCCTTTTGTGCAAGGATGACGCACCAAAAGCTAACATCTCTCACAATCTACCTTTAGTGGTGTCTTCTATTTTGCAGGAATTCCAAGATGTTTTCCCCGACGAGCTACCTCTGGGTCTACCCCCACTACGAGGCATCAAGCACCGAATCGACCTCATCCCCAGAGCACCCCTTCCTAACAAGGATCCCTACCGCGTCAACCCCAAGAAAACTAAGGAGATCCAATGGCAAGTACAACAACTCATCAACAACGGCCATGTTCAAGAAATTTTGAGCCCTTGTGCCATACCAGTAATCCTTGTTCCCAAGAAAGATGGTACATATCACATGTGTTCCGATTGTCGCCATATCAATGCTATTACCGTGTGTTATCGTTACCCTATTCCACACCTAGATGATATGCTTGATGATCTTAGCGGCGCCACAATTTTATCTAAAATTGATCTTAAAAGTGGCTACTATCAAATACGCATCCAAGAAGGTGATGAATGGAAAAATGCATTTAAGACCAAATTTGGCTTATATGAATGGCTTGTTATGCCAATGGGTTTATCTGAATCACTCGGTACTTTCATGTGACTCATGCATTTTGTTTCTCGAACCTATATTGGTGTATTTGTTGTGGTCTACTTTGACGATATTCTTGTCTTTAGAAAATCTCTAAAATACCATGTCACCCACCTTTATGCGAATATAGACAAATGCCTTTTTGGTGTTGACAAGCTTGTTTTCTTGGGTTTCGTCGTGTCTTCTAAGGGTGTTCATGTACATGAATCTAAGATTAATGCTATTAAAACTTGGCCTCAACCAACCAGCTTGCAACAAGTGCGTAGTTTCCTTGGTTTAGCCAGTTTCTATCATCGATTTGTGAAGGATTTTAGCACCATTGCTTCACCTTTGCATGCTTTGAGCAAGAAGAATGCGCCTTTTGTTTGGGGACCACCCCAAGATACCGCATTCAATGAGCTTAAGAATGTGCTTACTCATGCCCCCGTGTTTGCATTACCCAACTTTGACAGACCTTTCAGAATTCATTGCGATGCTAGTGGTAATGGCACAGGAGGTGTGTTAATGCAAGAGAAGCACCCCATAGCTTACTCAAGTGAGAAACTTTCCGAAGCGCAACTCAACTACCCCATCTATGACAAAGAGCTATATGCTTTTGTGCGAGTTTTGCATGAATTGGAACATTATCTTCGCCGTCATGAATTAGTCATCCATACCGACCATGAAACGCTTAAGTATCTTAAGGGTGAAACTAAGTTGAACAAGCGTCATGCTAAATGGAGTGAATTCATTGAGTCATTTCCTTATGTCATCAAGTACATTAAAGGCAAGGAAAATGTTATGGCGGACGCTCTTTTCCGCATATGCATGCTTGTCACCAAACTTGAATTGAATGGCATAGGCTTTGAGCACATAAAAGACTTGTATGCACATGATCCTACTTTTGCTATTCCTTATGCCAAATGTTTGATGCATACATCTTGGGAACGACATGTCGCAAAGCTAAGTCCGAAGCTCAATCTCATGGACTATATACACCCCTTCCAATTCCATTTCACCCATGGGAAGAAATTAGCATGAATTTTGTGCTTGGTTTCCTAGAACTAGAAATGGCAAAGATTTCGTGTTTGTTGTTGTGGACCGATTCTCTAAAATGGCTCATTCCATTCCTTGCAACAAGATAGAAGATGCTTCACATGTTGCAAATATTTTTTGTAGGGAAATTTTGCACCTACATGGAGTGCCAAAGACGATTGTCTCGGACCGGGACATCAAGTTCTTGAGTTACTTTTGGAAGACCTTATGCACCAAGCTCCGAATCAAGCTACTATTCTCCATGGCATATCATCCACAAACTGATGGCCCAACGGAAGTGACGAACCGAATGCTCTCCACCCTACTATGCGTGTTGATCAAGAGGAATATCAAGGAGTGGGAAGAGTGCCTACCGATCGCCGAGTATGCCTACAACCATGCAAGACATTCGACTACCTTCAAGTCCCCCTTCGAGGTCGTCTACGGTTTCAACCCGTTGTGTCCATTGGACATTCTTCCTCTACCACTACAAGAGCGCACAAATATGGACGCGAGTGCCCGCGTGAACTATCTCAAGAAGATGCATGAAGATACAAGGCACACGATCGAGCGCCCAAGTACAACAACTCGCGACCAAGCTCAACGTCAACAAGAAACCCATGATATTCAACATTGGAGATCTTGTGTGGCTACACCTTCGCAAGGAACGCTTCCCCATCGAACGCAAGTCGAAACTTCTACCACGCGCCTATGGACCCTTCAAGGTGCTAGCATTCTACAAGAACAACGCTTACAAGATCGACCTCTCGCGCGACAAGTACAATGTGAGCGAAGTCTTCAACGTCAAGGATGTCTCGCCCTACCATGGTGATGAAGATTTCTATCCGAGGTCGTATCTTTCCCAAGGGGGGAGATGATGCGGAGCATACCAAGGTCATCCCCATGGACCTACCTACGTCACCTACGACACCACTTGGACCAATGACAAGAGCCCGAGTAAAGGCTATCGAAGCTAAGGTGAACTCGCTCCTCTCCGGACTTCCACTTCCTACATATGAGACATGGCTACTACCTCATGTGGAGACCCTATGTGTGATCAGGTACTCGGAGGCAGGCCATGGAGTAGCTACATCCAACGGACAAGACGACGACGATATAAAGTACCAAGGACAAGAAGAGGAGCTACCACTAAAGCTACAGCCACCGGACGGCCGGTTGGGACCGGACATCCAGCACCTGAAACCCTAGCCCGCCCAGGCCCCAGCCAATGCAAGCTACAACGAGCAGACATCCGGCCAGGACCGGACGACCGGCATCACCACACCCGAGCCGAAACAACGGATGTCCGACGCCACCTGACGAGCGGCGACCAGATGACCGGCCATCTCCGTAAATCCGGTGCCACCTCAACCGAACCAAAACGAGCGGAAATCCGGTGACTACCAGACATCCAGACGCCCACGAGCGACCAAACGACCATAACCCACCGGACGTCTGGTACCTGTCTGCGCATAGTTTCGGGCCCGAGGCCCATGTACCCCTTCATTTCACCCCCATTTTCACTAAGACTATAAATAGACCTCTTCCTCCTAGTTAGGGTTAGCGCTGTGTTAGCTCATATGTGATATAGAGCTTCGCTGATCCATTCGGATCTACTCCATCGCGAGGGACCGTCCCCTCTTCGGAGAATATCCACTTGGATTCAAGACCCCTAACGGGAAGACCTCAAGACCTCCTCTCAGAGAAGAACCGGTTACCTATGTATCGTCCTTTGTTGGATTCAGATCATGTATCTCTTTGTGTTTCGAGGATCTAGCATATGTGTGACCTAGTCTCATTGGTTTGAGTGATTCTCTTGTGTTTCCTTTTGTGTTTTCCCCTTGTGTTCTTCGTGTTCATCGCGGGATCCACTCCTTTCGTGAACAATCAGACATATAGGGTTCCACCCTACATCATCTTGGTATCATGAGCCTAATTGATCACGATTTTGGAGCCTCCCCTCTTCTTTTTCTAGATTGATTTTGTTGTGTTCTTCCCTAATTTCGAAAATCCCCACCAAAAATAGTCCGAATTTTTTTGTGATTTGTTGGTTTGATGAAGTTTTGTTGGATTTGATCCATAGATTTTCTTTGCCACGAGTGGATCTAGCTTTCCCCCATCATCCCCACCATTTCCATCCACAAAATCGCCCAGCTTTGGCCGGTTTCGCCACCACCACCATGAACCCTAGCTGTTCATCCCGTGCCCGGAAATCGCCCAGGAACCGGACGTCTGCGAGCTACCAGACATCCGACCACCGGTTGTTTGCCCTCTACCGGACGTCCGACGCTTCCTGCCAAAACTGAAAACGTCCCGTTCGGCCACCACCACCTCTCCACTCCCACTTCCACATACACACTCCTATACCCATTCTTCTTCCGCATACACACCCCAATAACACAATCGTTTTCCGCAACCACCATTGCTTACTCGTTTCGCACTCTGACACAATTTTGCCACATTTTGCGTTGAGAATTTGAGTTGCGGTTCCTGTTCCTAATGTGTTTCGACTACTTAGGGATGGTTTGACATCAACATCACCGCCGCTCATCTTCGCCACGGATTCGTCATCGACAACAACACTTCACTATTTTGACACCATACCATAAGCATGAATCGGTAACCTCATCTTGGTATAGTGATACCCATTATTATACAATCTTGCCATTGCATTGATAACCACCATAGCCCAATTTTGTGTATCTTACCCATCGAGACTAGCCTTTGAGTATTGCCGGCAATGTGACTTGTGCACCTTAGTGATAATATTTTCCATAGTATAAATATCATATCATGTTGGTGCATATCTTGGTATCATCTTTTGTGTCACAAAGTTGTCATCGCATACACAATTGCTATCTTGGTTCGTGATGCATTGCATGAGAAAAGAGCTCAAAAGAGAAAGAGTGAAACAAGCTTTGAAGCAAAAGGGAAAGATAAGGAAAGAGCTTTTAAGCAAGAACCATAGCATCATACTACATTAAGATTGTCATACTAGATCATCTTGGATCATATCATTGGAACACCATATATAGAGCATACTTGGGATAGAAGTCGTTGTATTTTTGCTTAGTATGTTGTGCACAAGTCTTCGTATCCGCCTATTGTGCAATCATCCTGGCGTATCTCTAGTGTTTTGCAACAAGAGAATTTTCATGTATTCCACATTTTCGCTCATTCCTTGGTTGCACTATCCCATTTATCTCTCTAAGTGTGAGTTCCCGTGTACCATATCTTGTTATTGGTCTAGTGGTTGCATTTGCAAATTTGTAAATCTTTTCCAACATTATTGAAGCTCACTAACAATTGCATCAAATTTTATGCCACCATCCTAACCGAGCTCCTCCATAAGCTTTTAATTGTGTAGGTGTGAGAAACCGACAAGAATTGGTACTAATTGTGCTATTTCCTTGTTCCACATTTGAGTGATCATTGATCCGTCTTCAACATCGGTCAAGGTACATTTGGTATAAGTTCTTCTCTTTCTCACACTCACGTATTTGCCTGGAATTCCGGATAGGCCAAGTACTTCTACCAACCCACTCTTGATCGAGCAAGACAACAACATGTCCTCCTACGTCACAAAGAGACACCTCTTTGGCGCACAACGTGCTGCTTTGCATCAAGAGCAACAAGTTGAATGAACGCATCGACACCTTGCCACCGACTTGCGAATCTCCGAGCAACGTACAAGAGGCTACTTCGACAAGAAGCTCGACGACCACAAACAAGATAATGACGCATGAATGGATGAGATTCGTGCTTTGTTGCTCAACCGCTCTTCTTCCACTTTGTCCTACTCAAGACAGAGCAGCTCAAGTCGATACTCCAACGACACCATCTCTGGCTCAAGTACACCGACATTGAATACTCTTCGATGTGCCGCATGCCAAGACCATCAAGCAAACCGCAACCCTCTACACGACAACGACTATCAAGAGAAACGACACCGTCAAAACCCAGCTACTTTGGCGCAAGCACGAGAATGGCAATGCCAACGCCATCAAGAAGAGGAAGAGCGTGCGAGACAACATCAGGAGGAACAAGATGCCGAGGCACAACATCAAGAACAACAACAACGTGAAGCACAAGCACTTGAGGCGCAACGTGCCCTCCAAGATTCAAGTCGAGTTGTAGCCACACGCAACCGGCAAGCTCGTGAGCATCAAGAAGCGCTTCACGATGAGGTTCAAGAGAGGATTTTTCAAACAAGAGTGCATCATCAAGTTTGTCAAGCTCCTCCACAAACTCGACAAGCACCTCAAGTTCACCAAGAGCAAGAAGAAAATGGAGATCCTCCAAGACAAGAGCAAGAAGACAAGGGAGATCCTGCAAGACAAGAGCAAGAAGACAATGGAGATCCTCCAAGAAAAGAGCAAGTTGAGGGAGAAGATCCTCCTCGTCAAGGACGTCATCATCCCCGACCCCAACACAATGAAGAGCAATGATACGATAAGCTAAAGTTCACCATGCCCAAGTTTAATGGAAGAAATGATCCTGAAGAGTACCTTTCATGGGCATTGAAGCTTGACAAAATCTTCTGCTTGCACAACTATGAGGAAGAGAAGAAGATCGTGAAGGCATCCCTTGAGTTCCGAGACTACGTCCTCATTTCGCGGGAACAAGTCATTGAGCGCCGTGAGGCAAGAGGTGAACCACCCATCACTACTTGGGCGCAAATGAAGGATGTCATGAGAGCACATTTTGTGCCAACATTGTACAACTGCGACCTCTTCAAGAAACTCCAACTCCTCAAACAAGGAACCAAGAGTGTTGAAGAATACTACAAGGAAATGGAGGTTGCCTTGATACGATCTGATGAGGACATCAATACCATTGTTACACCCACAGCCCCTGCTGCTATACATACTGGACCGATTACTAGAGCTCGTGCACGCCAATTGAATTATCAGGTACTTTCGTTTCTTGGTAACGATTCTAATGTTCATGAGAAGGGCCTAGCTTGGACAAGAAAGATGAACCTTGGAGCAAGTTCAAGCATGGAGATGATGGCATGCGCAAGGGGAACAAGAACGGAGTTACAAGTGATGATTCCAGGACTCTGAAGCCACCATAATGAGTGCATGAAGCATGGGACGAAATATACAAGATGCCACTTCATAAATTTCATCCAGTGGCTATTTTAGGTGCTGCGTCACCTTATTATTGGTCCAGGCCCATGTATTTTCGAAGTACTTAAGTATAGGTTGTTTTTAGAGTCATTATGTGTGGGGAAACAAGAGTTAGGGTTGGTTTCGGACCCCTCCACCAAGGGCCACGAAATTCCCCCTCTCTCCTCCATATATACAGCCCTTAGGGCATCGTTTAGGCTTTAGGTTTTGTTTAGATTAAAAGTTCTCCATAGCTGCAACTTCGCGTACTTCGTTTGTGTTCAACGACCAGACCAAGGCGTCATAGAACCCCACCTTGATCAATAAAGCTTTCATCTTATATTCGCAATATCCAGATTGCAATCTTAGTTTCTTGCTTGTTCGTCGTTTGCTCACAGGAAACAGGCCCTCGTGATCAGGTTGATCGTGCTCCGGCGTGGTCAATAACCCCTCGGAGTTGGTTTAGCGATTGCTAAGGCGCGACGTCCTCGCACGTTCATAGTCGGATCATCAAAGTCGACTTCCTCTAAAACGATAGCCACCATCTCATCAAAAGACGGGACACCTTTGCCTCTATCACGTTGTGTTAGCTCATACGTGAGATAGATCTTCACTCATCCATCTGGATCTACTCCATCGCGAGGGACCGTCACCTCTTCGGAGAAGATCCACTAGGATTCAAGACCCCTAATGGGAAGACCTCAAGACCTCCTCTCGGAGAAGAACCGGTTACCTATGTATCGTCCTTTGTTGGATTCATATCGTGTATCTCTTTGTGTTTCGAGGATCTCGCATATGTGTGACCTAGTCTCATTGGTTTGAGTGATTCTCTTGTGTTTCCTTTTGTGTTTTCCCCCTTGTGTTCTTCGTGTTCATCGCGGGATCCGCTGCTTTCGTGAAATATCGGCCATATAGGGTTCCACCCTACATCATCTTGGTATCATGAGCCAAGTTGATCACAATTTTGGAGCCTCCCCTCTTCGTTTTCTAGCTTGATTTTGTTGTCTTCTTCCCTAATTTCGAAAATCGCCACCAAAAATAGCCCGAACTTTTTTTTGTGATTTGTTGATGTGATGAAGTTTTGTTGGATTTTATCCATAGATTTTCTTTGACACGAGTGGATCTTGCTTCCCCCCATCATCCCCACCATTTGAATCCACAAAATCGCCAGGATTTGACTGATTTCGCCACCACCACCAGAAACCCTAGCTATTCATCTTGTGCCCGGAAATCGCACAGGCACGAGACGTGTGCTAGCTACCGGACGTCCGACCACCAGTCGTCCTCCCTCCACCACACGTCTGGTGTTTCTTGAAGAAACTTAAAATGTTCAGTTCGGCCACTACTATCTCTCCACTTCCACCTCCGCATACGCACTCCTATACCCATTCTTCTTCCGCATACGCACCCCAATACCACAATCGCTTTTCGCAACCACCATTGCTTATTTGTTTCGCACTCCAACACAATTTTGCCACATTTTTCCTTGTGAATTTGAGTTGCGGTTCCCGTTTCCTAACGTGTTTAGGCTACTTAGGGACGGTTCAACATCAACATCACCGCCACTCATCTTTGCCACAGATTCGTCATTGACAACAACCACTTCACCATTTTGACACCATACCGTAAGCAAGAATCGGTAACCTCATCTTGGTATCGTGATACCCCATCATTATACAATCTTGCCATTGCATTGATAACCACCATAGCCCAATTTTGCCTATCTTACCCATCGAGACTAGCCTTTGAGAATTGCCGGCAACGTGACTTGTGCACCTTAGTGATAATACTTTCCATAGCATACATACCATATCATCTTGGTGCATATCTTGGTATCATCTTTTGTGTCACAAAGTTGTCATCGCATACAAAATTGCTATCTTTGTTTGTGAAGCATTGCATGAGAAAAGAGCTCAAAAGAGAAAGAGCCAAACAAGCTTTCAAGCAAAAGGGAAAGGTAAGCAAAGATCTTTTAATCAAGAACCATAGCATCATATTACATTAAGATTGTCATACTAGATCATCTTGGATCATATCATTGGAACACCATACATAGAGCATCCTTGGGACAGAAGTCGTTGCATTTTTGCTTAGTATGTTGTGCACAAGTCTTCGTATCCGCCTATTGTGCAAGCGTGCTAGCATCTCTCTAGTGTTGTGAAACAAGAGCATTGCCGTGGATTCCACATTTTGGCTCATCCCTTGGTTGCACGACCCCATTTATCTCTCTGTGTGTGAGTTCCCGTGTACCATATCTTGTTATTGGTCTACTTGTTGCATTTGCAAATTTGCGAATCTCTTCCAACATTATTAAAGATCACTAACAATTGCATCAAATTTTATGCCACCATCCTAACCGAGCTCCTCCATAAGCTTTTACTTGTGTAGGTGTGAGAAACCGACAAGAATTGGTACCAATTGTGCTATTTCCTTGTTCCACGTTTGAGTGATCATTGATCCGTCTTCAACATCGGTCAAGGTACATTTGGTATAGGTCCTTCTTTTTCTCACACTCACATATTTGCTTGGAATGATGGATAGGCCAAGTACTTCTACCAACCCACTCTGCATCGAGCAAGACGACGACATGTCCTCCTACATCACAAAGAGCCATCTCTTTAGTGTACAACGTGCTTGGAATCAAGAGCAACAAGCAATGAACGAACGCATCGACAACCTCGCCACCGACTTGCGACTCTCCCGAGCAACGTACAAGAGACTACTTCGACAAGAAGCTCGACGACCACAAACAAGAGAATGATGCAAGAATGGACGAGATTTGTTCTTTGTTGCTCAACCGCTCTTCTTCTACTTCGTCCTACTCAAAAGGAGCCTCTCAAGTCGACACTCCGATGGCACCATCTCTGGCTCAAATACACCGACATCGAATACTCTTCGATGTGCCGCGCGCCAAGACCGTCAAGCAAACCGCAACCCTCTACACGACAACGACTATCAAGAGAAACGACACCGTCAAAACCCAACTACTTTGGCGCAAGCACGAGAACGGCAATGCCAACGCCATCAAGAAGAGGAAGATCGTGCGAGACAACATCAAGAAGAACAAGATGCCAAGGCACAACATCAAGAACAACAACAACATGAAGCTCAAGAACTTGAGGCGCAATGTGCCCTCCAAGATTCAAGTCGAGCTGTAGCCACACGCAATCGGCAAGCTCGGGAGCATCAAGAAGCGCTTCACGATGAGGTTCAAGAGAGGATTTTTCAAACAAGAGTGCATCATCAAGTTCGTCAAGCTCCTCCACAAACTCGACAAGCACCTCAAGTTCACCAAGAGCAAGAAGAAAATGGAGATCCTCCAAGACAAGAGCAAGAAGACAAGGGAGATCCTGCAAGACAAGAGCAAGTTGAGGGAGACGATCCTCCTTGTCAAGGACATCATCATCCGCGACCACAACAAAATGAAGAGCAACGATATGACAAGCTAAAGTTCACCATGCCTAAGTTCAACGGAAGCAATGTTCCTGAAGAGTACCTTTCATGGGCATTGAAGGTTGACAAAATCTTCCGCTTGCACAACTATGGAAGAGAAGAAGATCGCGGAGGCATCCCTTGAGTTCCAAGACTACATCCTCATTTGGTGGGAAAAAGTCATTGAGCGCCGTGAGGCAAGAGGTGAACCACCCATCACTACTTGGGCACAAATGAAGGATGTCATGAGAGCACGTTTCGCGCCAATATACTACAACCGCGACCTCTTCAAGAAACTCCAACTCCTCAAACAAGGAACCAAGAGCGTTGAAGAATACTACAAGGAAATGGAGATTGCCATGATACGATCTAATGTCATGGAAGATCACCGACTTCTAACCATACTCAAACCTCATCGAGCTAGTGCATCAAGCTACCAAGGCGGAAGGTGAATTGCAAGATGACTTCAAATATGCCAAGTTCTCATCCAAGTCCTATGGTTTCTCCAACTCCCAAGCTTCGATGACTGCAACACCTTCTACCTCAACCAAGCCATCTACAAGCAACAGCGACAAGTCAAGTTACAAGAAAACTTCGACAACCTCAAGTCATCCACCTACTACGACCAACTTCAAGCCGAGAGCTTCGTCATCCTCTACCACAACCGATGAGACCATCAAGACAAGTTCCTTCAAATGCTTTACATGCGGCGCGGAGGCCACAAGTCCTTCGGATTCACAAACAAGCGCACCATGATCTTCAACGACGATGGTACTTATGACTCCATGAGCGAAGGAGAAATGGAAGACCTTGACCAAGTGGCCATGTACCGGCAAGTGAACGAAGATGAAGATGATCAAGTCTTTTGCGACGAAGATCCAAGCCCGGCTCTTGTTATCTCCAAGTTCTTAACTCTTCAACATTAACAAGAAGAAGACCAAAGATTACATATATTCCATACCAAGGACGGCATCAATGGAAGGTCCGTCAAGGTCATCATCGATGGAGGGAGTTGCCATAACTTAGCAAGTGAAGATCTATTCTCCAAGCTCCAATTGATCAAAATGAAGCACCCACATCCCTACAAAGTTCAATGGCTAAGCAACTCCGACACTATCCAAGTCGTGCATAGAGTGCAAGTCTCCTTCAAGATAGGAGCATACGAAGACACTCTGGAGTGTGATGTCGTTCCGATGTCCGTTTTCCACCTCCTCCTTGGACGGAGATGGTAATCTGATCGAGGAGTCATCCACAACGGCCGAACGAACCACTATAGCTTCAAGATGAAAGGAAAGGAGTACATCCTTCGACCTATGTCTCCAAGCCAAGTGATCGCCAACAAACAAGCCACCACACCCATCATGGAGAGAATAGAGAGAGAGAGAGAGCGAACCACCAAAAAGAGAGTGAGCGCCAGAAGCCCAAATTGAGTGCCTCCACGATGAGAGACAAGAAGAACTCAGTTCTATTTGCCACCAAACATGAGATGAGAGAAGTGTATGAGAACTCATCAAGTGTCATGCACTATGTCCTTTTGTGCAAGGATGACGCACCAAAAGCTAACATCTCTCACAATCTACCTTTAGTGGTGTCTTCTATTTTGCAGGAATTCCAAGATGTTTTCCCCGACGAGCTACCTCTGGGTCTACCCCCACTACGAGGCATCGAGCACCGAATCGACCTCAGCCCCAGAGCACCCCTTCCTAACAAGGATCCCTACCGCGTCAACCCCGAGAAAACTAAGGAGATCCAATGGCAAGTACAACAACTCATCAACAACGGCCATGTTCAAGAAAGTTTGAGCCCTTGTGCCATACCAGTAATCCTTGTTCCCAAGAAAGATGGTACATATAGCATGTGTTCCGATTGTCGCCATATCAATGCTATTACCGTGTGTTATCGTTACCCTATTCCACACCTAGATGATATGCTTGATGATCTTAGCGGCGCCACAATTTTATCTAAAATTGATCTTAAAAGTGGCTACTATCAAATACGCATCCAAGAAGGTGATGAATGGAAAAATGCATTTAAGACCAAATTTGGCTTATATGAATGGCTTGTTATGCTAATGGGTTTATCTGAAGCACTCGGTACTTTCATGTGACTCATGCATTTTGTTTTTCGAACCTATATTGGTGTATTTGTTGTGGTCTACTTTGACGATATTCTTGTCTTTAGCAAATCTCTAAAATACCATGTCACCCACCTTAGAACCATGCTACAAACTCTTAGAACAGAGCACCTTTATGCGAATATGGACAAATGCCTTTTTGGTGTTGACAAGCTTGTTTTCTTGGGTTTCGTCGTGTCTTCTAAGGTGTTCATGTAGATGAATCTAAGATCAATGCTATTAAAACTTGGCCTCAACCAACCAGCTTGCAACAAGTGCTTAGTTTCCTTGGTTTAGCCGGTTTCTATCATCGATTTGTGAAGGATTTTAGCACCATTGCTTCACCTTTGCATGCTTTGAGCAAGAAGAATGCGCCTTTTGTTTGGGGACCACCCCAAGATACCGCATTCAATGAGCTTAAGAATGTGCTTACTCATGCCCCCGTGTTTGCATTACCCAACTTTGACAGACCTTTCAGAATTCATTGCGATGCTAGTGGTAATGGCACAAGAGGTGTGTTAACGCAAGAGAAGCGCCCCATAGCTTACTCAAGTGAGAAACTTTCCGAAGCACAACTCAACTACCCCATCTATGACAAAGAGCTATATGCTTTTGTGCGAGTTTTGCATGAATGGAAACATTATCTTCGCCGTCATGAATTAGTCATCCATACCGACCATGAAACGCTTAAGTATCTTAAGGGTGAAACTAAGTTGAACAAGCGTCATGCTAAATGGAGTGAATTCATTGAGTCATTTCCTTATGTCATCAAGTACATTAAAGGCAATGAAAATGTTTTGGCGGACGCTCTTTTCCGCATATGCATGCTTGTCACCAAACTTGAATTGAATGGCATAGGCTTTGAGCACATAAAAGACTTGTATGCACATGATCCTACTTTTGCTATTCCTTATGCCAAATGTTTGATGCATACATCTTGGGAACGACATGTCGCAAAGCTAAGTCCAAAGCTCAATCTCATGGACTATATACACCCCTTCCAATTCCATTTCACCCATGGGAAGAAATTAGCATGAATTTTTTGCTTGGTTTCCTAGAACTAGAAATGGCAAAGATTTCGTGTTTGTTGTTGTGGACCGATTCTCTAAAATGGCTCATTCCATTCCTTGCACCAAGATAGAAGATGCTTCACATGTTGCCAATATTTTTTGTAGGGAAATTTTGCGCCTACATGGAGTGCCAAAGACGATTGTCTCGGACCGGGACATCAAGTTCTTCAGTTACTTTTGGAAGACCTTATGCACCAAGCTCCGAATCAAGCTACTATTCTCCATGGCATATCATCCACAAACCGATGGCCCAACGGAAGTGACGAACCGAATGCTCTCCACCCTACTATGCGTGTTGATCAAGAGGAATATCAAGGAGTGGGAAGAGTGCCTACCGATCGCCGAGTATGCCTACAACCGTGCAAGACATTCGACTACCTTCAAGTCCCCCTTCGAGTTCGTCTACGGTTTCAACCCGTTGTGTCCATTGGACATTCTTCCTCTACCACTACAAGAGCGCACCAATATGGACGCGAGTGCCCGCGTGAACTATCTCAAGAAGATGCATGAAGATACAAGGCACACGATCGAGCGCCCAAGTACAACAACTCGTGACCAAGCTCAACGTCAACAAGCAACCCATGATATTCAACATTGGAGATCTTGTGTGGCTACACCTTCGCAAGGAACGCTTCCCCATCGAACGCAAGTCGAAACTTCTACCACGCGCCTATGGACCCTTCAAGGTGCTAGCATTCTACAAGAACAACGCTTACAAGATCGACCTCTCGCGCGACAAGTACAATGTGAGCGACGTCTTCAACGTCAAGGATGTCTCGCCCTACCATGGTGATGAAGATTTCTATCCGAGGTCGTATCTTTCCCATGCGGGGGAGATGATGCGGAGCATCCCAAGGTCATCCCCATGGACCTACCTACGTCACCTACGACACCACTTGGACCAATGACAAGAGCCCGAGTAAAGGCTATCGAAGCTAAGGTGAACTCGCTCCTCTCCGGACTTCCACTTCCTACATATGAGACATGGCTACTACCTCATGTGGAGACCCTATGTGTGATCAGGTACTCGGAGGCAGGCCACGGAGTAGCTACATCCAACGGACAAGACGGCGAGGACATAAAGTACCAAGGACAAGAAGAGGAGCTACCAGTAAAGCTACAGCCACCGGACGGCCGGTCGGGACCGGACGTCCGGCACCTAAAACACTAGCCCGCCCAGGCCCCAGCCAACGCAAGCTACAGCGAGCAGACATCCGGCCAGGACCGGATGACCGGCGTCACCACACCCGAGCCGAAACAACGGATGTCCGACGCCACCTGACGAGCGGCGACCAGACGACCGGCCATCTCCGTAAATCCGGTGCCACCTCAACCGAACCAAAACGAGCGGAAATCCGGTGACTACCGGACGTCCACACGCCCACGAGCCACCAAACGACCATAACCCACCGGACGTCTGGTACCTGTCTGCGCATAGTTTCGGGCCCGAGGCCCATGTACCCTTTCATTTCACCCCCATTTTCACTAAGACTATAAATAGACCTCTTCCTCCTAGTTAGGGTTAGTGCTGTGTTAGCTCATATGTGATATAGAGCTTCGCTGATCCATCCGGATCTACTCCATCGCGAGGGACCGTCCCCTCTTCGGAGAAGATCCACTTGGATTCAAGACCCCTAACGGGAAGACCTCAAGACCTCCTCTCAGAGAAGAACCGGTTACCTATGTATCGTCCTTTGTTGGATTCAGATCGTGTATCTCTTTGTGTTTCAAGGATCTAGCATATGTGTGACCTAGTCTCGTTGGTTTAAGTGATTCTCTTGTGTTTCCTTTTGTGTTTTCCCCTTGTGTTCTTCGTGTTCATTGCGGGATCCACTCCTTTCGTGAACAATCAGACGTATAGGGTTCCACCCTACATCATCTTGGTATCATGAGCCTAGTTAATCACGATTTTGGAGCCTCCCCTCTTCTTTTTCTAGATTGATTTTGTTGTGTTCTTCCCTAATTTCGAAAATCCCCACCAAAAATAGTCCGAATTTTTTTTGTGATTTGTTGGTTTGATGAAGTTTTGTTGGATTTGATCCATAGATTTTCTTTGCCACGAGTGGATCTAGCTTTCCCCCATCATCCCCGCCATTTCCATCCACAAAATCGCCCAGCTTTGGCCGGTTTCGCCACCACCACCATGAACCCTAGCTGTTCATCCCGTGCCCGGAAATCGCCCAGGAACCGGACATCTGCGAGCTACCGGACATCCGACCACCGGTTGTCTGCCCTCTACCGGACGTCCGACGCTTCCTGCCAAAACTGAAAACGTCCAGTTCGGCCACCACCACCTCTCCACTCCCACTTCGACATACACACTCCTATACCCATTCTTCTTCCGCATACACACCCCAATACCACAATCGTTTTCCGCAACCACCATTGCTTACTCGTTTCACACTCTGACACAATTTTGCCACATTTTGCGTTGAGAATTTGAGTTGCGGTTCCTGTTCCTAATGTGTTTCGACTACTTAGGGATGGTTTGACATCAACATCACCGCCGCTCATCTTCGCCATGGATTCGTCATCGACAACAACACTTCACTATTTTGACACCATACCGTAAGCATGAATCGGTAACCTCATCTTGGTATATTGATACCCATTATTATACAATCTTGCCATTGCATTGATAACCACCATAGCCCAATTTTGTGTATCTTACCCATCGACACTAGCCTTTGATTATTGCTGGCAATGTGACTTGTGCACCTTAGTGATAATATTTTCCATAGTATACATATCATATCATGTTGGTGTATATCTTGGTATCGTCTTTTGTGTCACAAAGTTGTCATCGCATACACAATTGCTATCTTGGTTCGTGATGCATTGCATGAGAAAAGAGCTCAAAAGAGAAAGAGTGAAACAAGCTTTGAAGCAAAAGGGAAAGATAAGGAAAGAGCTTTTAAGCAAGAACCATAGCATCATACTACATTAAGATTGTCATACTAGATCATCTTGGATCATATCATTGGAACACCATATATAGAGCATACTTGGGATAGAAGTCGTTGTATTTTTGCTTAGTATGTTGTGCACAAGTCTTCGTATCCGCCTATTGTGCAATCGTCCTGGCGTATCTCTAGTGTTTTGTAACAAGAGAATTTTCATGTATTCCACATTTTCGCTCATTCCTTGGTTGCACTATCCCATTTATCTCTCTAAGTGTGAGTTCCCGTGTACCATATCTTGTTATTGGTCTAGTGGTTGCATTTGCAAATTTGTAAATCTTTTCCAACATTATTGAGGCTCACTAACAATTGCATCAAATTTTATGCCACCATCCTAACCGAGCTCCTCCATAAGCTTTTAATTGTGTAGGTGTGAGAAACCGACAAGAATTGGTACTAATTGTGCTATTTCCTTGTTCCACATTTGAGTGATCATTGATCCGTCTTCAACATCGGTCAAGGTACATTTGGTATAAGTTCTTCTCTTTCTCACACTCACGTATTTGCCTGGAATGCCGTATAGGCCAAGTACTTCTACCAAGCCAGTCTTCATCGAGCAAGACAATGACATGTCCTCCTACGTCACAAAGAGACACCTCTTTGGTGCACAACGTGCTGCTTTGCATCAAGAGCAACAAGTTGAATGAACGCATCGACAACCTTGCCACCGACTTGCGACTCTCCGAGCAACGTACAAGAGGCTACTTCGACAAGAAGCTCGACGACCACAAACAAGATAATGACGCATGAATGGATGAGATTCGTGCTTTGTTGCTCAACCGCTCTTCTTCCACTTTGTCCTACTCAAGACGGAGCAGCTCAAGTCGATACTCCAACGACAGCATCTCTGGCTCAAGTACACCGACATTGAATACTCTTTGACGTGCCGCGCGCCAAGACCGTCAAGCAAACCGCAACACTCTACACGACAAAGACTATCAAGAGAAACGACACCGTCAAAACCCAGCTACTTTGGCGCAAGAACGAGAACGGCAATGCCAACGCCATCAAGAAGAGGAAGAGCATGCGAGACAACATCAGGAGGAACAAGATGCCGAGGCACAACATCAAGAATAACAACAACGTGAAGCTCAAGGACTTGAGGTGCAACGTGCCCTCCAAGATTCAAGTCGAGTTGTAGCCACACGCAACCGGCAAGCTCGTGAGCATCAAGAAGCGCTTCACGATGAGTTTCAAGAGAGGATTTTTCAAACAAGAGTGCATCATCAAGTTTGTCAAGCTCCTCCACAAACTCGACAAGCACCTCAAGTTCACCAAGAGGAAGAAGAAAATGGAGATCCTCCAAGACAAGAGCAAGAAGACAAGGGAGATCCTGCAAGACAAGAGCAAGAAGACAATGGAGATCCTCCAAGACAAGAGCAAGTTGAGGGAGATGATCCTCCTCGTCAAGGACGTCATCATCCCCGACCCCAACACAATGAAGAGCAACGATACGACAAGCTAAAGTTCACCATGCCCAAGTTTAATGGAAGAAATGATCCTGAAGTGTACCTTTCATGGGCATTGAAGCTTGACAAAATCTTCTGCTTGCACAACTATGAGGAAGAGAAGAAGATCACGAAGGCATCCCTTGAGTTCCAAGACTACGTCCTCATTTCGTGGGAACAAGTCATTGAGCGCCGTGAGGCAAGAGGTGAACCACCCATCACTACTTGGGCACAAATGAAGGATGTCATGAGAGCACGTTTTGTGCCAACATTGTACAACTGCGACCTTTTCAAGAAACTCCAACTCCTCAAACAAGGAACCAAGAGTGTTGAAGAATACTACAAGGAAATGGAGGTTGCCTTGATACGATCTGATGAGGACATCAATACCATTGTTACACCCACAGCCCCTGCTGCTATACATACTTGACCGATTACTAGAGCTCGTGCACGCCAATTGAATTATCAGGTACTTTCGTTTCTTGGTAACGATTCTAATGTTCATGAGAAGGGCCTAGCTTGGACAAGAAAGATGAACCTTGGAGCAAGTTCAAGCATGGAGATGATGGCATGCGCAAGGGGAACAAGAACGGAGTTGCAAGTGATGATTCCAGGACTCTGAAGCCACCATAATGAGTGCATGAAGCACGGGACGAAATATACAAGATTCCACTTCATAAATTTCGTCCAGTGGCTATTTTAGGTGCTGCGTCACCTTATTATTGGGCCAGGCCCATGTATTTTCGAAGTACTTAAGTATAGGCTGTTTTTAGAGTCCGTATGTGTGGGGAAACAAGAGTTAGGGTTGGTTTCAGACCCCTCCACCAAGGGCCACGAAATTCCCCCTCTCTCCTCCATATATACAGCCCTTAGGGCATCGTTTAGGCTTTGGGGTTTGTTTAGATTAAAAGTTCGCCATAGCTGCAACTTCGCGTACTTCGTTTGTGTTCAACAACCAGACCAAGGCGTCATAGAACCCCACCTTGATCAATAAAGCTTTCATCTTATATTCGCAATATCCAGATTGCAATCTCAGTTTCTTGCTTGTTCTTCATTTGCTTGCAGGAAACTTACCCTCGTGGTCAGGTTGATCGTGCTCCGGTGTGGTCAATAACCCTCGGAAGTTGGTTTAGCGATTGCTAAGGCACGACGTCTCGCACGTTCGTAGTCGGATCATCAAGGTCGACTCCCACAGAAAACGATAGCCACCATCTCATCGAAACATCGGGACACCTTTGCCTCTATCAAGTGGTATCAGATTTTCAGGTTGCTCGGTGAGATTTTACAGTTTTTCGTAGTTTAGATCGAGTCTATTCTTCGTACCTATAGTCCACGAAAAAGCCAAAAAAAATTAGGGTTAGTTCATCCTATCCGAACCAATCTGAGCCTTTGCATAACCTTTTCTGTATTTGCTTTGTTGAATTTGCGGTTGCATCGTCGTGTCAAGTTGCTGGTCTTAGCGTCTAGTCCTTTAGACTTTCGAGTTCTGTTCACAGGTTGTCACGTCACCGCTACCATATATCACCAGCGCATCATCATCATCGCTGCTGCCATATACCACCACCACACCAACTTCATCGTCGCTGCCATATTCACCACCAATCCGAGTCCATATACGCCACCACATATCCGCCGCCATCACGCCAATCCGAGTTCACATGCAACATATATCCGCCACCAGTCCGATTTCCACCATATTCATCGCTGCCACCAGTCCGAGATTCCACCAGATTCATCTCCGCCACCAGTCCTAGTCCGAGTCCAGTAATTGTTGCATTGTTTTCGAGTTCCAGATCACGCCATACTCCGAGTCATGACAGAGTAGGACTCCTATGATTCCGTGCTACCCGCAGAAGAAAAATAGTTCCAAACTCAAAAAAAGAACTAAGTCTAGAAAATTCTGGCTAGGCAGTTTTTAGACCATTTGTAGACTTTTTTCGAAAAAAATTTGTTGCGGAGCAAAAAAAGAGGAAAAAAAGTGCAAAAAAAAGTGAAAAAAGGAAAAAAAGAATTCAGAGTGTGCTCCTCCATTGTTTATGTGCAGCGCCGTGATTTTGTTAGTGTTCTAGGCTCGCGTCTCTAGCACGGTCTAGCCTAGGACCAGCACAGTACCGTTGTTGAGCGTTTATTCAACTTTGCATCTCTGAATTGATTATTGCTGACCCTTTTTGCTACCATATTATAAGCCTTCCCAGCTCCACATACATCTACGTCGTGCGTTTTACTCTCCCTGGTAATCGCTCTATCCAAGCTTTGAGAGTTTTGACTGTGACGGTTGCCGATCACCGCCTGCTGCTGGGTAAGAACTGGTAAG
This sequence comes from Triticum urartu, assembly GCF_056163025.1. NCBI lineage: Eukaryota > Viridiplantae > Streptophyta > Magnoliopsida > Poales > Poaceae > Triticum > Triticum urartu. Next base: position 205,169,357 of record NC_141873.1, read on the forward strand.
AATTTGAAATTTTCTTGACGGATTTATGACACCACCACCACCTCTTGTTAGTAGTCTGTAGGATCATATTCTTGTGTGTTTCTATTGTTGCTAACCATGGCAGGATCACAAGCCGACGAGACTGACTGGGAGAACATGACGAATAAGGAGTTGCATGATAAATTTCAGCAAATGATGAGTGGACTGGTGCAAGATGTGATAAACAGATTTGAAGAGGCTATGGAGAAGATAGATGGCATGGAGATGACGTTTCCAACAAATCTCGATAACAGGTTTAATGAATTGCTCGCGCGTCTTCCACCACCACCACCGGCTGCACCTAACGCACCTCTACAACAACAACAACGACGACTACCTACACATCGTGAAACAGCCCTCCGCCGAGCGAGCCGTCTCCCTCTTGCACCTGGCCAAACTATTGGTGCTGCTGTTGATACTTCTATGGCTCTAGCTGGTGATGCGGAGGAGGATGATTTTGCCGGAGATTACGAGGATGAGGTTGATCAAAATCAGAACTATGTGACACCACCAGCACAGCAACCACCAGGTCGTCCACATGCAAATAATGGCAATGGTAGGGCTCACCCTGAGGTACGAGATCATGACCATCTACCTAAACTAAAATTGAATATTCCACCATTTGAGGGTAGATATGTTCCTGATATATATCTTACTTGGGAGTTAGAAACTGAACAACGATTTACATGTTTACAATATCCGGAGGAGAGACGTGTTCCTGCTGTTGTTTATGCATTCACTAGTTTTGCATGTGTTTGGTGGTCTGAGCATTGTAGATTATATCCTATTCCAGCTACTTGGGCCACTTTGAAAATCGCTATGCGTACTCGTTGGGTTCCACCATATTATCAACGTGAATTACTTCAAAAATTGCAGCGTTTAAGACAAGGAAATTTTTTTGTAGAAGAATATTATCAGTAATTACAAACTGGCACAATTAGATGTGGTATTGTTGAGGAGAATGAAGCTATGCTTGCATGTTTTATGGGTGGATTAAATAGAGAGATTCAGACCATCCTAGAGTATAAGGAGTATAATAATATCACTTCTTTATTCCATCTTGCTTGTAAATCTGAACGTGAAGTGCAGGATCGACAGGCATTGGCGCGAACTAACTTTTCTGTTGGTCGATCTTCATCATGGACACCACGTGCATCCTCTACTTCCACTCCACCAGCACCTCCATCAGGTGCCACCTCAAGCCGTGATACAAGAAAGCAGGCACAACCACCACTATCTACCAAGAGCACACCTGCTGGACCTGCGCAGAGCTCTTCTTCTTCCATGGCATCAACAGGGCACACAAGTGATATTATTTGTCGTCGATGTAAGGGAAGAGGACATTTTGCAAGAGAATGCCAATCTCAGTGTGTGATGATTGCTACTGAGGATGGTGGGTATGAGTCCGCTAGTGACTATGATGAGGAGACTTTGGCTCTTATTACACGTGAAGAACACGGTGGAAATGATTCTGATCATGAGACGCAATACATGGCTGCTGACGATGCTGACATGTATGAATGTTTAGTTGCTCAACGTGTTTTGAGTGGGCAGGTTACACAAGCTGAGCAAAATCACAGGCATAATTTGTTCCATACAAAGGGAGTTGTGAAGGAACGTTCTGTTCGCATCATCATAGATGGAGTGAGCTGCAATAACTTGGATAGCATGGAGATGGTGGAGAAGTTATCTCTCACCACAAGACCACATCCACATCCTCACTACATCCAATGGTTCAACAACAGCGGCAAGGTTAAGGTAACATGTACTGTTCGTGTGCATTTTAGTATCTCTACATATGCTTATTATGTTCATTGTGAGGTGGTACCTATGCAAGCATGTTCCTTATTACTTGGTAGACCATGGCAATTTGATAAAAATTCTATACACCACGGTAGAAACAATCAGTATACTCTTGTTCATAAGGATAAAAATATTACTTTGCTTCCTATGACTCCTGATTCCATTTTGAAAGATGATATTAATAGAGCTAATAAAGCAAAACAGGAGAAAAATAAGAGTGAAAATCAGATTGTGGCAAAATAATTTGAGCAACAAATGCAGCCTAATAATAAACAATCTAGTGTTGCTTCTGAAATTAAATTGAAAAGTGCATGTTTACTTGCCACCTAATCTGATATTGATGATCTAGATTTTAGCAAATCTGTTTGCTATGCTTTTGTGTGCAAAGAGCCATTATTTTCATTCGAGGACGTGCCTTCCTCTTTGCCTCCTGCTGTCACTAACATTTTGCAGGAGTTCGCTGACGTCTTTCCACAAGATGTGCCACCGGGATTACCACCTTTTCGAGGGACTAAGCATCAAATTGACTTAATTACCGGTGCATCATTACCCAACCGTGCACCATACCTTACCAATCCAGAGGAGACGAAGGAGATTATGCGTCAAGTACAAGAACTGCTCAACAAAGGTTATATACACGAATCCCTTAGTCCTTGTGCTGTTCCTATCATTTTAGTGCCGAAAAAGGATGGTACGTCGCGTATGTGTGTTGATTGTAGAGGCATTAATAAAATTACTATTCTTTATCGTTATCCTATTCCTAGGCTGGATGATATGCTTGATGAATTGAGTGGCTCTACAATATTCTCCAAAGTTGATTTGCGTAGTGGATACCATCAAATTCGTATGAAATTGGGAGATGAATGGAAAAAAACATTTAAAACTAAGTTTGGATTATATGAGTGGTTAGTCATGCCTTTTGGGTTAACTAATGCACCTAGTACTTTCATGAGGTTAATGAACAAAGTTTTACGTGCTTTCATTGGACGATTTGTGGTAGTTTACTTTGATGACATATTGATTTATAGCAAATCTTTGGAGGAACATTTGGAACATTTACGTGCTGTTTTTATTGCTCAACGTGATGCACGTTTGTTTGGTAACCTTGGAAAGTGCACCTTTTGCACCGACCGAGTATCTTTTCTTGGCTATGTTGTTACTCCACAGGGAATTGAAGTTGATAAAGCCATATTGATAGTTGGCCGCAGCCCAAAACGGTCACACAATTGAGGAGTTTCCTTGGCCTCGCTGGTTTCTATAGGCGTTTCGTGAGAGATTTCATCACCATTGCTGCACCTCTCAACGAGCTTACAAAGAAGGATGTGCCTTTTGTTTGGGGTACCGCACAGGAAGAAGCCTTCACGGTATTGAAAGATAAGTTGACACATGCTCCTTTACTCCAACTTCCTAATTTCAATAAGACTTTTGCGCTTGAATGTGATGCTAGTGGAATTGGATTAGGAGGTGTGTTATTACAAGATGGCAAACCTGTTGCATACTTTTCTAAAAAATTGAGTGGGCCTAGTCTGAACTATTCTACTTATGATAAAGAATTATATGCTCTTGTTCGTACCTTAGAAACATGGCAACATTATTTATGGCCCAAGGAATTTGTTATACATTCTGATCATGAATCTTTGAAACACATTAAAAGTCAAGCAAAACTGAACCGTAGACATGCTAAATGGGTTGAATTCATTGAGACTTTCCCTTATGTCATAAAACACAAGAAGGGTAAAGAAAATGTTATTGCTGATGCATTGTCTCGTCATTATACTATGCTTTCACAACTTGACATTAAAATATTTGGTTTGGAGACCATCAAAGATCAATATGTTCCTGATGCTGAATTTAAAGATGTATTGCGGAATTGTAAGGAAGGGTGAACTTGGAACAAGTTCGTTCTTAACGATGGATTTGTGTTTCATGCTAACAAGCTATGCATTCCAGCTAGCTCCGTTCGTCTTTTGTTGTTGCAGGAGGCGCATGGAGGAGGATTAATGGGACACTTTGGCGTTAAGAAGACGGAGGATATACTTGCTACACATTTCTTTTGGCCAAAGATGAGACGGGATGTTGAGCGTTTTGTTGCTTGCTGAACTACATGTCAAAAAGCTAAGTCACAACTCAATCCTCATGGTTTATATATGCATTTGCATGTACCTAGTGTTCCTTGGGAGGATATATCTATGGACATTGTTTTAGGTTTACCTCGAACAAAGAAGGGGAGGGATAGCATATTTGTTGTCATGGATAGGTTCTTGAAAATGGCACACTTTATACCATGTCATAAAAGCGATGATGCTGTTAATGTTGCTGATTTGTTTTTTCATGAAATTATTCGCTTGCATGGTGTGCCAAATACTATTATTTCAGATCGTAATACTAAATTTCTTAGCCACTTTTGGAGATGTTTATGGGCTAAGTTGGGGACTAAGCTGCTTTTTAGTACTACTTGTCACCCCCAAACTGATGGACAAACTGAAGTAGTCAATAGAACATTGTCTACTATGCTTAGGGCTGTTTTGAAGAATAACAAGAAAATGTGGGAAGAATGCTTGCCACATATTGAATTTGCTTATAATAGTTCATTGCATTCTACTACTAAGATGTGCCCTTTTTAAATTTTGTATGGTTTCCTACCTCGTGCACCTATTGATTTGTTGCCTCTTCCATCTTCGGAGAAGGTTAATTTTGATGCTAAAGAACGTGCTGAATTGATTTTAAAAATGCATGAGTTAACTAAGGAAAACATTGAGCGTATGAATGCTAAATATATACTTGCTGGAGATAAGGGTAGAAAACATGTTGTGTTTGCACCTGGAGATCTTGTTTGGTTACATTTGCGTAAGGATAGATTTCCTAATTTGCGCAAATCAAAGCTAGTACCACGTGCTGATGGTCCTTTTAAGGTGTTAGAGAAAATAAATGATAATGCATATAAACTTGAGCTGCCTGCAGATTTTGGGGTTAGTCCCACTTTTAACATTGCAGATTTGAAGCCTTATTTGGGTGAGGACGATGAACTTTCGTCGAGGACGACTTCATTTCACGAAGGGGAGGATGATGAGGACATCAATACCATTGTTACACCCACAGCCCCTGCTGCTATACATACTGGACCGATTACTAGAGCTCGCGCATGCCAATTGAATTATCAGTTATTTTTGTTTCTTGGTAACGATTCTAATATTCATAAGAATATGATGTTGCCTAAATTGGATACATTTGTTTTGCTTACAAATGAAGGGCCTAGCTTGGACAAGAAAGATGAACCTTGGAGCAAGTTCAAGCATGGAGATGATGGCATGCGCGAGGGGAACAAGAACGGAATTAGAAGTGATGACTCCAAGGCTTTGAAGCCACCATAATGAGTGCATGAAGCATGGGACGAAATATACAAGATGCCACTTCATAAATTTCGTCTAGTGGCTATTTTAGGTGCTGCGTCACCTTATCTGTGGGGAAACAAGAGTTAGGGTTGGTTTCGGACCCCTCCACCAAGTGCCACGAAATTCCCCCTCTCTCCTCCATATATACAGCCCTTAGGTCATCGTTTAGGCTTTGGGTTTTGTTTAGATTAAAAGTTCGCCATAGCTGCAACTTTGCGTACTTCGTTTGTGTTCAACGACCAGACCAAGGCGCCACAGAACCCCACCTTGATCAAAAAAGCTTTCATCTTATATTTGCAATATCCAGATTACAATCTCAGTTTCTTGCTTGTTCTTCGTTTGCTTGCAGGAAACAGACCCTCGTGGTCAGGTTGATCGTGCTCTGGTGTGGTCAATAACCCTCGGAAGTTGGTTTAGCAATTGCTAAGGCACGACGTCTCGCACGTTCGTAGTCGGATCGTCAAGGTCGACTCCCACAGAAAACGATAGCCACCATCTCATCGAAACATCAGGACACCTTTGCCTCTATCATGATCTAATGTCACGGAAGATGATGAATAAACTATGGCATGTTTCTTGAATGGACTCAACCACCCAATCAAGAAGATCGCCGACTTCGAACCATACTCGAACCTCATGGAGCTAGTGCATCAAGCTACCAAGGCGGAACATCAAGTGCAAGATGACTTCAAATATGCCAATTTCTCATCCAAGTCCTATAGTTTCTCCAACTCCCAAGCTTCAAAGACTACAACACCTTCTACCTCAACCAAGCCATCTACAAGCAACAGCGACAAGTCAAGTCTCCAGAAAACTTCGACAACCTCAAGTCATCATCCTACTACAAGCAACTTCAAGCCGAGAGCTTCGTCATCCTCTACCCCAACCGATGAGACCATCAAGACAAGTTCCTTCAAATGCTTTACATGCGGAGGCTGAGGCCACAAGTCCTTCGAATGCATAAACAAGCATACCATGATCTTCAATGACGATGGTACATATGACTCCATGAGCGAAGGAGAAGTTGAAGCCCTTGACCAAGTGGCCATGCACTGGCAAGTGAACGAATATGAAGATTATCAACTGATGCGGAACATCCCACGTTCATCCCCATGTACACTCCGACTACTCTCCAAGCCCCAAGAGGACATATGACGAGACCTCGAACATACGCCATTGGACACGAGGTGAACTCGCTCCTCTCTGAACTTTCACTTTCTTCATGTGAGACATGGCTACTACCTCCAACGTGTCTGCTATGCATGACCAGGTACTTAGAGGAAAGCCCCGGATCCACCACATCCAACGGACGAGCTAGCGAGGACGCCAAGTACAAGGACCAAGAGAAGAAGCTCCAGCCACCGGACGATCGGTCGGGACCGGACGTCCGACGCCTGAAGATCCACCGGACGCCCGACGCCTGAAGATCCATCGAACGACCGGCCCGGACCGGACGACCGGCGATCCTACACCCAAGCCAAAATGAGCGGACATGCGACAAGTCCCGGACGTCCGACACAGTCCAGCGTCCGGACATCCGACCGTCCCCGGAAATCTGGCGCCTCCTGAACCGAGCCAAAACTCTGGACGTCCGACAAGTACCGGACGACTGGACCCTCACGAGCCACCGGACGTCCGGTACTTGCCGGACGACCGGCCCCTGGCTGTGTCCAGTGTTGCGGGCTGAAGCCCATGTACCCCTCACATACCCCTTCGTGTCCCTAGACTATATATACTCCTCCACCACCTCCTAGTTAGGGTTAGCGTTGGTTTAGCTCATTTGAGAGATAGAGCTACGCTCATCCATATCAGATCTCCTCCGTGCGAGAGACTGTGGCCTCTTCAGAGAAGATCCCTTTGGATTCAAGCCCCCTTTCTAAGGGAAGATCCCCCATGGATTCAAGACCTCCTCACGGAGAAGACCGACTACCCTTGTATCATCCTTAGTTGTCCGTGGATCATGTATCTTCTGTTATCTATTCGAGGATCTAGCACATGTGTGATCATTCTTGTTGGTTTGAGTGTTCTCTTGTGTTCCCCTCGTGATTTTCCTCCTCGTGTTCTTCGCGTTCTTCGCGGGATCCGCTCCTTTCGTGAAAGATTGGGCCACTAGGGTTCTACCCTACATCATCTTGGTATCATGAGCCAGGTTGATCACAATTTCGGAGCCTCCCCCACTGTTTTCTAGCCTTCATTTGCTTGATTTCGTCCTAAATTTGAAAATCCCTACCAAAAATAGCCCCAAATTTTTTTTGTGATTTGTTGGTTTGGTGATGTTGTTGGTTTGATGATGTTTTGTTAATTTTGAGCCATGGATTTGCTTGGTTTCCAGTGGATCTAGCATTTCCCCAAGTTTCCCCATCTTTCATCCATGAAATCTCATCAATTTTGACCCCAAAATCCCCAAATTCCGTCCAAAATCGCGTCCCGAATCTCGGATTTCGAGTTGACCCCGATACACCGGACGACCGTCACCTTACCGGACGTCCGGAGCCGCAGGAACCACCAGACGTCCGACCTTACCGGACGACCGGAACCCCTAACCCGAGCGGAATCAGCGGATTTCCGACCCGACCGGACGACCGTTTTTTCTGGACGTCCGCTACCTGTAGATATCAACTTCGGCTAATTTTTGTTTCAGCCATAACTAATTCATCCGAACTCCATTTTTGACGTTCTTTAGCTCGTTTTGAAGCTCTTGGCATTCCCCTTCCCACAAAAATAGCACCAACATCATTTGAATCCATCAAATTTTCTGAAATTTGGCAAGTTTGCCTAGGCCCTCCACCATATCATCCGCTACACCACCATAGCCTTCCGCAACCTAACCAATTTTGTTCCCCATTGCATTAGTGGTTGCTTGAGGAGTGATTTGAGTCTCCTAAGGTGTCTAGGCTACTTAGGGACGGTCACTTCTTCATCAACCACCACCACCACTTCCGCATAACCTTGCCACCATACACTTCCGCCACCTCAACTTAACCCAATTTTGTTTGTGTTGTGAGTTGTGTCTCCTAATGTGTTTCGGCTACTTAGGGACCGTGCTTCCAACTCCGACACCGTGTATAGTTCACCACCTTACCCTCCATTTCCACATTGCGTACTCCATAACCCATCATTGCATTTCGACAATCCCTTTGAGCTTCTGTAACCACCACCGCAACCCGCTACCACCATTTTGACATTTGACGTTTGATATTTTGAGTTCGCGGTTTTTCCGCTTCCTAAGGTGTTTCGGCTACTTAGGGACAATTCTCCATCATCTTGGTATCTCCATCAAGATCACCGCTACTCTTCATCGACACGGACGATAACCTCCATATCATCTTGGTATAGTGGTACCCCTCCATTGTACATTCCCCTTGCAATTGCATTGTTAACCCCTAGCCCATTTTGCGTTACTTGCCTATCGAGACTAGCCATTTGAGTATTGCCGGCAACGTTACTTGTGCACATTAGTGATCTACACCATACATTGCATACATACCATATCATATTGGTATCATATCATCTCGTGTGCCTCAAGTTTGTTCCCGCATATACACAATTACCATCTTGGTTTGTGCATTTCGCAAAGTGGCCATACAAAAAAAGAATAAGCTTTTAAGAAAAAGAGAAAGAGCAAAGAAGCTTGTAAGCAATAGCCATAGCATCCACCACATTGCATAAGATTGTCATATCCGATCATCTTGGATCAAACACCGGGAACCATACATACATAGCATACTTGGGATAGAAAGTTTATCCATTTTGCATCTTATAGGTTGTGCACAAGTGTCGTATCCGCCTAGTGAGAAATCGTGCTAGCGTCTCTCTTGAGTTGTGCAACACGAGCGTTTTTCGTGGATTCCACATTTTGTGCTCATCCTTGGTTGCACGACCCCATGTACCTATCTGTGTGTGTGTTTCCGTGTGCCACATATTGCTATTGGTCTACTTATTACACTTGCGAATTTGTGAATCTCTTTCAACATTATTGACTCTTGGTAACATTTTGCATTAAATTTTTGTGCCACTATTCTCACCGAGCTCCACCATAAGCCTTACATGTGTAGGTGTGACAAACCGACAAGAATTGGTACCAATTGTGCTATTTCCTTGTCCACATTGGAGTGATCATTGATCCACTTTCAACTTCGGTCAAGGTACATTTGGTATTCGTTCTTCTCTTTCTCCACTCATATTGGCTCGAATCTTGTGATGGATAGGCAAGGCATTTCATCTCTGGTCTTCCACAACAACGACGGTGTGAACAACTACATCACCAAAGTGTCAATCTTCGATCTACAACGACAAATGCAAGGCGCACAATCAAGATTGCGAGAGCGCATCGAGAACCTCTCCATCGACATTCATCACTCCGAAGCGAGGAAAAGGGACTACATCGACAACAAGCTTTCCGCACAAAAGGAGGAGCAAGATGCAAGGGTGGAGGAGATTCGGACCTTGTTGATCAACCGTTCTTCCCCTTCATCATCCTCAAGGCGAAGACGTTCAAGTCACAAGTCTTCGGAGCACAAAAATGATGCAATCGCAAGTCATCCATGTCCAAGCAACATGATCCACCTCGTCATGAAGGGCAAGTCATCTCCAAGCAACATGTGCACGACGACGATGAACGACATCTACTATGAGCTCAAGTGCGACAACGACACCATCATCATGAAGATGCTCGCCAAGCGCAAATGCACAAGTCCCAACAAGCCCTACTTCACGCCATGTCCAAACATCATGACCATAAGAGAAGACCGCGAGACGAGCACCACCAAGACGGAGCTACGGCTACACCAACCACTTCGGCATCTTCGCCAAGTGCTATCAAGGCATCTTCGCCTTTGGACGTACGTCATCTTCGCCTACTTCTCGTGAGTTCGCCTACATCCACATATTCAACTACAAGGCGACCAACTACGCGCGAGGGAGACACTTCCATCTTCGGAAGCCCCTCAAGGAAGATGGCCGAGCATGGGAATTTCCCTTTGGTCATGGAGACGAGCTATGAGGTGCCACATCATTTGGGCCTCCACAACAAGACGGCAACAAGAAGGTCGAGCAAGGGCCATCCTCTTCGACCACGGCGATGAGCACGAACCTCTTCAACAACATGAAGACGGCACCAATATTGGACTCATACTCTAAGTCAAGCTACGAGACTGCTCATGAGACCTTATCTTTGGTCTTCGAGGAGAGTGATGATGTGCCATCTTCGGCCTTCATCCACGGCTATGACCACGACATGATTGAGCATGGAGACATTTGCACCAACATCACTCCGACAACGACATGTGACGAGATGCCCCAATTTCCATGTGAGGAGAGCCACCACCACATGAGTGACATGAGTGACTCCACCACACGTGACATTAAGAGCATTTCCTATGAGAGTATGAGTGTGACCGCCACTAGCCCCACACTTGAGAGCATGCCACACATCCTATGTGAGGTTGAGAGCCATTTGAGTGACTCCACTAACCATACGAGTGAGAGCATCCAAGAGGGAGTGAGTGAGCCACAACACTTAGTGAGTGAGGTAGTTGAGACAGCATGTGAGGCCACTTTGATTTCTGACGACTTAACCTCTACTCCTCGTGTGTTTTCTTCTATGGTGCTAGGTCTCCTACATGACGACACGCCTATCCTTGATGAGTCCATACCTCCAATGGAGACAACGATGGCCATGGTGGAAGAAGATGCACCACCCACATGGTTCCATCACGATGAAGATGACCACGACTTGTTCTTCGAGACCTCACCTACAACACATGAGCGATGCTCCATAGGTAACAAAGGTGATGGTGCTTCTCTTGTCCCACTAGTGGACTATCTTACCAATGATTGCTTGCATGATGTTGTTCCACCTACTCCCATACTTCATGCTAGTGCGACTTCTTCATGTCATGACTTACGAATTTATGATGAATATGATGATGAGCATGTTGATTTGCCTAGTTGTGATGCTATTCTTCATAGGATATCATGTGAAAATTCTAATGGTCACTTCATGTTTGACAATCCATTGAACTTGTCATATGCTATGAGTGAGATCTCTCATATTGTTTCCTTTCAATCTCAACATAGTAACTATGCATGCCCCATTAAAATCAATCCCATTTGCACCTATGGCATAGATGACAAAATGATGGTCATTGCCTTTTGTTTTTCATGCGATGATATTGCTATGCTTCCTTTACATGATTTGCGCAATTCATCTACTATGCCATGGCGTGATCACATTGTTCCAAATATGCATTTTTTGGGATGTTGTCAATCTTCTCCATGTGATGTTTCCATTAATGCTCATGTGGAGACCCCCATAGTTTCCTCATACATATTAGGAGATTTTGATGCATTCCATACATTGCATGATTCCCATAATTGCTTGCACCATATGCATTCCATGAATAACAATGCTCTACATATTTCTTGTGATGCATTACACAATTTGAGTCTCCATTATGCTATACATAATAACAAACCTCGCATGATGGATGACATGTTTCTATATCACACATCTCATTTATTTGAGCACTGTCTATTTTGTGCTAACCAACACAAGCACGTGCGCATCATGATGGATGATGTGTACATCTCCCACGCATACACAATTTTCACTTTGTCTTTGTTTTGTGTAGGTACTCACGTATACTCGTCAACCTCTCAATCCCAAGAGTTGACGAAACAAGCTCTTGAGAGCATAGATGACTTGGGATCCCGTGAACTACCCTTCCCACCGCTCTCTTCGCGGAACGTCTACGCGCATCTCTTTCACTTGGATCTCACATGGCTATGGGCTATATACCGCTTCTCGCTTCTTGCTCATTTACCATGTTCACTTTGCATGCTATGCTTGCTTCTATGCCTTTGCCATGCAATTGTGACCCTTGCTTGCATCTACCCATGATTCACCATTATGCTACTTCTATGTGTATTTGCATGCTTGGTGGAGATCCTTGTTGCTATTGCCATGTTTATCATGTGCCTCATGCTATTGATGTTATTTTACTCATATCTTGCCTTCATGCTTGTGATGTGTCTTGTGCATTATTCATGACTACCATTTGCACACATGACATACTTAACATGATTCCTTCTAGTACGTTGCATCTTCGCACTACTAGCTTGCTTGCCTTGATTCATATTATTGCTTGCTTTGTCGCATCACCCATGTTCCATTATTACTTGCTTTCTTGGGTTGATGATGTATATGTTCATACCTCTCACATGATACATCTTGCGATACATGCTTGCTTGCTTGCGCCTATTCTATTTGGTTATTCTCACATCATATGCCTCCGTACTATGAAATGCTCCCTTGTCCTTTCTTATGATGAGCATGATGCATCCACTTGTTGGGTATTTTACCGCACGAATGATAGGTTTTCCGCTAACCTCATTTGTTTTTCCGAGTGTTTGTCATGTTCTTTCAGGTTGAAGCATTCACAAGGCGATACCGTCATGACACAATTTGGTCATGTGAAGGCATACACGATGTGCAACACCAACATTTGCGAGAATCTCCTAATGGTGAACTCCTTCCCTTTGAGCCATCCTCAAATATGCATATTGGATGGGTCACTCTTTCATTGTTGTTTCCTTCTTCTTGTCTACATGTTACATCTATTGGATGGAGGACCGACATTGGAGATGGAAACCATGGACCTTCAAGTTGAGGAGTGCTCAGATTTATTGGATGCACCTTCGAATCTCCACTCATGCCACGACATCCAGCATTGGTATACCAACACCTCCATATTTGTTGATTGTGTTCACACATTTCATGCTCGCTGGACATATCATACACATGACAAATTTGCATCTTATGCATGGATTGACTCACATCATGATTGCCTTGTTTCATCTTGTATTCCCATGTCATCCATGATATATGAGCTTGTGCATTTCATTAGGAAATTTGTTGTGATATACCTTGATGGCATATTCATACATCATGATCTTATTGCCTACCATCAATTGCATGATCACATCACATTGAGCATCCATTGCAATATTCATGCTATTGATAAACTGTCTCTCTATGACATCATTTTGCACCATGGTTGCATTGATCGTATTCACAACACATTTGTGTGCACAATGATTGCTTTTGCTCCCATGAATGCTTTACATGTCATTTTACATCATTTGGATAAGCATCTCATGCATTTTCATGAACAATTCCTTTGGACGAACTCATGTTTATTTGATGGAGACCTTGTGTGCGATAACCATTGTATTTCTGAGTGTCGTTTGGGCTTGCTCTTCTTGCATGTATACCACTCCGGCAACACCTTGGAGTACTTGGATTGTGCAATGTCTTCAACTCTGTCCAACTACAAGTCCGTCCATGACTACCGTTTCCATGGTGATGAGGATCACGATCTGAGGTCGGATCTTTCCCAAGGGGGGGGGATGATGCGGAGCATCCCATGTTCATCCCCATGTACACTCCGACTACTCTCCAAGCCCCAAGAGGACATATGACGAGACCTCGAACATACGCCATTGGACAGGAGGTGAACTCACTCCTCTCCGAACTTTCACTTTCTTCATGTGAGACATGGCTAGTACCTCCAACGTGTGTGCTATGCATGATCAGGTACTTAGAGGAAAGCCCCGGATCCACCACATCCAACGGATGAGCTAGCGAGGACGCCAAGTACAAGGACCAAGAGAAGAAGCTCCAGCCACCGGACGACTGGTCAGGACCGGACGTCCGACGCCTGAAGATCCACCGGACGACCGGCGATCCTGCACCCGAGCCAAAATGAGCGGACGTCCGACATGTCCCGGACGTCCGACACACTCCAGCGTCCGGACGTCCGACCGTCCCCGGAAATCTGGCGCCACCTGAACCGAGTCAAAACGTCGGACGTCCAACAAGTACCAGACGACCGGACCCTCGCGAGCCACCGGACTATATATACTCCTCCACCACCTCCTAGTTAGGGTTAGCGTTGGTTTAGCTCATTTGAGAGATAGAGCAATGCTCATCCATATCAGATCTCCTCCGTGCGAGAGACTGCGGCCTCTTCAGAGAAGATCCCTTTGGATTCAAGCCCCCTTTCTAAGGGAAGATCCCCCGTGGATTCAATACCTCCTCACGAAGAAGACCCCACCTCCTAGTTAGGGTTAGCGTTGGTTTAGCTCATTTGAGAGATAGAGCTACACTCATCCATATCAGATCTCCTCCATGCGAGAGATTGCGGCCTCTTCAGAGAAGATCCCTTTGGATTCAAGCCCCCTTTCTAAGGGAAGATCCCCCGTGGATTCAATACCTCCTCACGAAGAAGACCCCACCTCCTAGTTAGGGTTAGCGTTGGTTTAGCGCATTTGAGAGATAGAGCTACGCTCATCCATATCAGATCTCCTCCGTGCGAGAGACTGCGGCCTCTTTAGAGAAGATCCCTTTGGATTCAAGCCCCCTTTCTAAGGGAAGATCCCCCGTGGATTCAATACCTCCTCATGAAGAAGACCGGCTACCCTTGTATCGTCCTTAGTTGTCCGTGGATCGTGTATCTTCTCTTATGTACTCGAGGATCTATGTAACATCCCAAATTTTCAATTTGGAATGTTATACATTAGGTCATCATGCATATCAAATTTTATTTTGCGTTTGGTTTTGATCTTAGAAAATCCTAGGCAACTCAAGGACCCACGGAGAGAGTTGGGGATTTCGTTATTTACGTATTTGAGTTTTCTCAAATTATGCAAACAGGATCATTTGATTTTATTTATTTTATCATCAATTATTTCTATTACAAAAATATGAGAGAGGGAATAAAATGACTTTCCCAAAATATAGAAATATTGAGGATTTAATAAAAAAATCAAATAAGATTTATTTCGGAGCTTTTCGGTATTTTTATTTGAATTTAGGAAAAATGCGCGTTTTTCAAAGTTGTAGTTTGGGCCCAGATAAATGTTCACTTTATCGGGCTTGATTTTAGGAACCCGGCAAAATTTATTACATGATTTTTGGAGTCCGTTTAGTATTTCTTTATATTTTTCTTCCGAGCGAATATATATAAAAAAACGGAACCGACTCCGGGCCGTACCCGGCCAGGAAACCTCCGCCCGGGGCCTTTAAATAGCGCCCGAGGCCCGCGAGAGAGAGCCAGCCTGCCACCACCGAGACCCTAGCCGCCGCCGCCGCCCACCGCCGCCGGAGAGCGCGCCTTTCGAGGTTCGCCGCCGCCTCGTTTTTCCGTGCAGTTTTTTTTTTAAAAAAATTCTGTTCGTTGTTTTTCTTTTTTGTCGGAATTTCCGCGTTTATTTTCTGATCGCGATTTCTGATCCGATTTTCGTTTTAGTATAACTTTTCGCTCGTTTATCGGAATCAGGCGATTCAAGCGCCTGGAGTTTCGTCTCGATACCCTCTTTCCGAATAATCAACTTAAACAAGTGTTTGCTACTGTAAAATTTTCCCTAGATCCAGATTACTAGAACGAAGTTGTTTTCTTTCGCCGTTTGTTTTCTTTTGCTTCGTTCGATTTGATTCTTTTGCCAACCAGGGTTCTTAAGTTGAACTTTCTGGTTAGATATTTTATTTGAGTTTTACCTATGCATTAGATGAGTACTTATTGTATGCTTGTTGTTTGTCTGCGATAGAATACCCGGAGTGCGCCGCCTGTTACGTTGAATCTCTAGGTTTCGCGGATCATCAACAAGGCAAGTAACACTTTGATCATACCTTCTCTACAGCCCAGTTTTATTGCATTAGATCAAACCTCACACACTGCATGATTAGGATGTAATTAAATTGTGGGATGGGATGTAGATGAGGTAGTACCTATTACCTGTTTATTATCAAACCTTTGGGAGTTACTTCTACGTTTGCTTATTATGCCATGCTATGCTAGTAGATGTGGATTGGGTGAGTGATATCCATGACAGATGTGAGATTGTTCATTAATGGTTTATCTAAGGTGGCAACCTAGCACACATCTGGGTGGATTGAGGCACCTGGGGTTTCCAGGACTTGCCTGTTTTCTTGGACCGCCACCCAGGCACAAAGGGATCATGAGATTATTCATACTAGAAACTTTCGTGTGCAGCCACAAGCCATTATGGGCTCTGGCATAGTTGACTAAGTTGTGCGAACTCTTACAGTGGTAGACTAGCAGATGTAGGGGTTGTAGGTGGTACGGTCTACCCGATCGTAAGGTGCTAGCGCTTCTGAAAGACTATGTCTCGGTCATCCGTCTTCTCAAACACCCTGTAGTGCGAGAAACCAAACGGAGGCGATCGAGTCTTGTGGGGAAAAGTGCGCAAACCTCTGCAGAGTGTAACAAACTAATCATGGTTAGCCGTGTCCCCGGTTATGGACATCTTGAGTATCTAGCACCTGGATTTTCATGTGAATCTCAACATGTTACTCTAAATTAATTTTGATGGGTTTTAATGATATTACTTAATTGGGATTGAGAATGCTGTCAACCATTCTCAATGTTTCACAACCACCATGATAGTAATCAATTCTATTCCTTTGAAGTAGGGAAAAATTGGATTTACGCAAAAACAGTAACCATAGAGCTTACCACCAGCCAAATATGCATATAGTATAGTTGTTGCATTCCATTACTCTCTATGTGTTATCTTGCCAGCATATTCCATGTGCTGACCCGTTTCGGGCTGCAACCTTAATGTTGCAGACTTTTCAGACGATGATTAAGGAGTTTTAGGTCATGGTTCTATACTCAGTGATGCCGTTGGAGTTGATGGACTCACTTATCTTCCAAGCCTTCCGCTGTTATCGTTATTAGATGGCCCTAAGCCATACTTATTGTAATAAGTTCTCTTTTGAGACACTCGATGTAATAAGTGTGTGATTGCTACTCTGCTATAAATCCTCCGAGTACTGTGTGGTGTCAGCATTACTGATCCAGGGATGACACCGGAGCACAGAGATCAGACTGTTTGAGGTCTGGTCGCTACAGAGATGGTATCAGAGCACACGCTAACTGTAGGATACGACCACTAAGCTAAAGACCTAGATCACTACTCACTCTCTTCTCTTCTGACCTCTCATCTCTTCTACTCTTTAGGATGGCGGATGCGAGGAACAAGTTCACACAACCGGATGAAGATACACCCTTTGGACGCCACTTGAAGGAAGTCACTAGATACCTGAACATAGGAGTACCAAGCTTCACGGGAACCTACAACGCCACTTTACCTGAAGAAGAGCACTGGATGATTCAAGTTCAAGTTCCAGAAAGGACGTTCATGCCAGTCACTGAGCCCAAAGAGTTTTCTTTTGATGCACCAACTTGGAGTCTAGGAAAGAGTATGGCAGCTCACATCGCCATGGGACGCATTGGAGAAGTCTACCGCAAGGATCTCAAGGATACTATCTACCAGATTTGTGGGCACCGAGATGAACACTGGGAGATGATCAGCACCAGGAAAGATAGGTCAATTGCAGCTTTTATTCAGGAGTTAAATCAGCACATTCAACGACAGGAGAATGAGATGTGCGCCGACATGATAGATTTGAAGAAGGCTAAGACTAGAATCAAGGAACCGGAGGAAGAACTCAAGGCTACACGTGAAGATTATGAAGAAGAAATTGAAGTATTGGTGGATAAGAATGCCGACCTAACTATGAAGATAGCAGTATTTATGGGAGGCCCGACACTAGTAGATGAAGACGAAGAACCCAAGGAGATTAGCCCGGAAGACTACATCATCATCGACGGCACCGACTCGGAACAAGATAGTAGCGATGATGACTATGTGGATGAAGCAGGAGCAGATATCATGGAGTCTACAACCGTAGAATATTTCTAGTAGACCACCTCATCAGTAGTAGTAGTCCACCATGTAAATATAGTAGTCCGGGCACTTTGCGATAGTTAGATCGATTGTATGCCTTTGTTTGATTGATTGAAGTGAATTGTGTGCTTTTGCCTCATGTGCATATGGGTAGTGTTTTCTCTTTAGACCCCCTCTATTCTTATACCTCATCTTTTCTAAACCCTCAGATGCCTCCGAGACGTGACCCCGGATTTGCCTTTCCGCCGGAGCTCACTCAGTTGATCCAGCAGCAGAACACCTTGATGCAGTTACTGGTTCAGAATCAGAATCAGGGGAACAACAACAACACACCACCACCTTTTGACCACTTAGCCCGTTTTCTTAGGCTGAATCCGCCGGTGTTTTCCAGTAGCACCGAGCCGATAGTAGAAGATGATTGGCTCCGCAAGATAGCTAGGGAGTTGGCCACAGCAGGATGCACAGATGTGGAGAAGGTTAAGTTTGCCGCACATCAGTTAGAAGGACCCGCAACATCTTGGTGGGAGAATTTCACAGCCACTTTCCCAGTCGACACTGTCACATGGGACCAGTTCCAGCAGGCTTTCCGTACTGCCCATGTTTCAGCAGGAGCAATGGCCATGAAGAAGCGTGAGTTTCGTAACTTGCGCCAAGGAGGACGGACAGTTGGCCAGTATGTGGAGGAGTTTAGTAAGTTAGCACGTTATGCCCCAGATGACGTTGCTACAGATGCAGCTAAGCAAGAGAAATTCCTGGAAGGACAGAATGATGAGTTGAGTATGCAGTTGCTGGTAGCCACCTTCAACAACTACCAGGAGTTGGTAGATCGTGCTCTTATGATTGAAGGGAAGCAGCAGCAAATTGAGAACCGTAAGAGGAAGTATGGACAAGGAAAGTATAATTCAGGAGCTCAGCAGAAGCCTCGTTTTACCCCTAGACCAGGAGGACATTTTCAGCATACCCATGGAGTAGGTAGCTCGCATAACTACAATGGCACCAAGAATGGTAATGGGAATGGAGGAAGTAATGGACAGAACCGCAGCACCCCACCGACCCCAGCCAAGAAGGATTTGAGCCACGTCACTTGCTATAAGTGTTCGAAGCCAGGACATTTTGCAAATGAATGTCCTGAAGGCCAAAACGGCAATGGAAGTTCTGGGAAGAAGCCGAACCCTTTCAACAGGGGACAGGTGAACCACGTTAACGTGGAGGAGGTTGAAGCTCAGCCCGATGCAGTAATAGGTAAGTTTTTGGTTAAGTCATTTACTGCACTCGTTCTTTTTGATACTGGTGCATCGCATTCATACATCTCAAGGGGATTTGTGGATAAGTATAACCTACCAACCCAAGCCCTTAGGTCACCCATGTTAGTAACCTCGCCAGGAGCAGAGTATGTGGCAAGTCTATGGTGTGATTGGTTACCATTAAGGATTGGTAACTATGTTTTTCCCTCAGACCTAATAGTATTGGAATCTCAAGGATTGGATGTGATATTAGGCATGGATTGGTTATCAAAGTATAAAGGGAATATTGAGTGTGCTAGTAAGTCAATTTTTCTTACCACACCAGAAGGGAGAAGGATCAAGTATGTATCCCGGCATGTACCAAAGAGGACCCAAGCAAATTGCCTAACAGGAGTTGTGCAGGAGGAAGTACCAGTGGTAAAGGATTTTCCTGATGTATTTCCCGAAGAGTTTCCAGGCATGCCACCGGATAGAGACATTGAGTTTTTGATTGAGCTATTGCCAGGCACTAGGCCAATATCAAAGAGACCAAATAGGATGCCAGCAAAAGATTTGGTGGAAATCAAGAAGCAGATTAAGGAGTTACTGGATAAGGGATATATTCGCCCAAGTTCTTCGCCTTGGGGATCACCAGTACTTTTAGTGGAGAAGAAGGATGGATCATTAAGGATGGTTGTTGATTATCAAGGATTAGACGAAGTAACGATCAAAAACAAGTACCCACTACCAATGATCAACGATCTGTTTGATCGATTGCAAGGAGCTAAAGTGTTTTCCAAGATCGATTTGCGATCAGGATACCACCAGTTGAAGATTCGAGAACAGGGTATTCCTAAGACAGCTTTCACCACCAGATATGGACTGTATGAGTATACCGTTATGTCATTTGGACTGACTAACGCGCCTGCCTATTTTATGAACATGATGAACAAAGTGTTTATGGAATTTTTGGATAAGTTCGTCGTAGTGTTCATTGATGATATCCTGGTTTATTCGAAGAATGAAGAGGAGCATAAGGAGCATTTGCGTTTGGTACTTGGAAAGCTCAGAGAACACCAATTATATGCCAAGTTTAGCAAATGTGAATTTTGGTTGAAGGAAGTAGGATTCCTTGGACACGTTATATCTGGAGAAGGTATAGCAGTAGATCCCGCTAAAGTTGAAACCGTGACCAAGTGGGAAGCACTAACAACAGTTGGAGAGATCCGGAGTTTTCTTGGACTCGCAGGATACTACCGGAGATTTATTGAGAATTTCTCAAAGATCGCAAAGCCTATGACGGAATTGCTGAAGAAGGATACTAAGTTCAAATGGACTGAGGAGTGTGAGGCTAGTTTCCAGAAGTTGAAGAAACGTGTGGTGACCTCACCAGTGTTGATTTTGCCAGATCAAACCAAGGATTATGAGGTGTATTGCGACGCTTCACGTTGAGGACTTGGAGCAGTGCTTATGCAGGAAGGAAGAGTTGTTTCATACGCTTCACGACAACTGAAGCCCCATGAGTTGAATTATGCTACGCATGATTTGGAGTTAGCAGCCGTAGTGCATGCATTGAAGACATGGAGACATTTCCTCATCGGAAATCATTGTGAGGTGTACACGGATCATAAGAGTTTGAAGTACATTTTCACGCAGAAGGAGTTGAATCTCAGACAAAGGAGATGGTTGGAGCTCATCAAGGATTATGATATGAAGTTGCATTATCATCCCGGGAAAGCTAATGTAGTAGCTGATGCATTGAGCCGTAAGATCCATGTCAATACGTTAATGATGGGAGAAATACCCAAGGAGTTAGCAGATAATTTTCGTGAACTACGTTTGGAAATAGTTCCGAGAGGCTATGTAGCAGCATTGGAGATTCAGTCAACTTTGATGGATAGAATCAGAGAAGCTCAGAAAACTGACAAAGAGATTGCCGCTATAAAGGAGAAACTGAGCAAAGGAAAAGCTAAAGGATTTCGTGAGGATGAGCACGACACCCTATGGTTTGAAGACCGTGTTTATGTGCCCAATAACCCAGAGATTAGAAAGTTGATTCTGCAAGAGGCACATGATTTACCATATTCGATTCATCCAGGAAATACCAAGATGTACTTGGATTTGAAGGATATTTTCTGGTGGACCGGAATGAAAAAGGATATTGCGGAGTATGTAGCTGTTTGTGACGTATGCCAGAGAGTAAAGGCAGAGCATCAGAAGCCAGCAGGATTGTTGCAACCATTGCCGATACCCGAATGGAAGTGGGATAAGCTAGGCATAGATTTTATCACGGGATTACCAAGGACTCGTTCAGGCTATGACTCGATTTGGGTCGTAGTTGATCGATTGACGAAGGTAGCTCATTTCATCCGAGTAAAGACCACTTACACCAGTGCTAAGTTGGCAAAGATATACATGACCAGGATCGTATGTTTGCATGGAGTTCCGAGGAGCATCGTATCAGATAGAGGAACCCAGTTTACCTCAAAGTTCTGGAAGCAGTTGCATGAGACTTTAGGTACTAGGCTGGAATTTAGTACAGCTTTCCATCCGCAGACAGATGGACAGACCGAGAGAGTAAATCAGATTTTGGAGGATATGCTGAGAGCTTGTGCGCTAGATTATGGATCTAGTTGGGACGATAATTTGCCATATGCAGAGTTTTCTTACAATAATAGCTATCAGACCAGTTTGAAGATGGCCCCTTTCGAAGCTTTGTACGAAAGGAGGTGCAGGACACCGTTGTCATGGGACGAAGTTGGAGACCGCCAGTTGTTTGGACCAGATTTGATTAAGGAGTCTAAACAGAAGGTGAAGTTGATTCGCGATAGGCTTAAGGTAGCCCAGTCCAGGCAGAAGAGCTATGCAGATTCTAAACGCAAGGAGACAGTTTACGAATTTGGAGATAGAGCTTATCTTCGAGTATCCCCACTTCGAGGGATTAAGCGTTTTGGAGTTAAGGGGAAGTTAGCGCCACGATTTATAGGACCATATTGAGTTTTGGAGCGTATGGGAGAAGTGGCCTACAAGTTGGAATTGCCAGAAGAATTGACTGGAGTTCATGATGTGTTCCACGTGTCTCAGTTGAAGAAGTGTCACGCGGAGATGATTGACATACCTTTGAGAGACACAGTGCCATTAGAAGCAATTCAGTTGGATAATAATTTTACTTATGAGGAGAAACCAGTCAAGATTCTCGATTTTGCCAGCCAAGTTACTCGTAGCAAGGTTATCAAGTTTTGCAAAGTTCAGTGGAGCCACCACACGGAGGATGAAGCCACCTGGGAGCGAGAGGAAGATTTGCTCAAAGACCACCCTCACCTATTTTCTAGCCAACCCGAATCTCGAGGGCGAGATTCATCTTAAGGGGGTAGGTTTGTAACATTCCAAATTTTCAATTTGGAATGTTATACATTAGGTCATCATGCATATCATATTTTATTTTGCTTTTGGTTTTGATCCTAGAAAATCCTAAGCAACTCAAGGACCCACGGAGAGAGTTGGGGATTTCGTTATTTATGTATTTGAGTTTTCTCAAATTATGCAAACAGGATCATTTGATTTTATTTATTTTATCATCAATTATTTCTATTACAAAAATATGAGAGAGGGAATAAAATGACTTTCCCAAAATATAGAAAAATTGAGGATTTAATAAAAAAATCAAATAAGATTTATTTCGGAGTTTTTCGGTATTTTTATTTGAATTTAGGAAAAATGCGCGTTTTTCAAATTGTAGTTTGGGCCCAGATAAATGATCACTTTATCGGGCTTGATTTTAGGAACCCGGCAAAATTTATTTCGTGATTTTTGGAGTCCGTTTAGTATTTCTTTTTATTTTTCTTCCGAGCGGATATATATAAAAAAACGGAACCGACTCCGGGCCGTACCCGGCCAGGAAACCTCCGCCCGGGGCCTTTAAATAGCGCCCGAGGCCCGCGAGAGAGAGCCAACCCGCCACCACCGAAACCCTAGCCGCTGCCGCCGCCGCCGTTGCCGCCGCCGGAGAGCGCGCCTTTCGAGGTTCGCCGCCGCCTCGTTTTTCCGTGCAGTTTTTTTCAAAAAAAAAAAATTATGTTCGTCGTTTTTCTTTTTCGTCGGAATTTCCGCGGTTATTTTTTGATCGCGATTTAAGTATAACTTTTCGCTCGTTTATCGGAATCAGGTGATTCAAGCGCCTAGAGTTTCGTCTCGAAACCCTCTTTCCGAATAATCAACTTAAACAAGTTTATGCTACTGTAAAATTTGCCCTAGATCCAGATTACTAGAACGAAGTTGTTTTCTTTCGCCGTTTGTTTTCTTTTGCTTCGTTCGATTTGATTCTTTTGCCAACCAGGGTTCTTAAGTTGAACTTTCTGGTTAGATCTTTTATTTGAGTTTTACTTGTGCATTAGATGAGTACTTATTGTATGCTTGTTGTTTGTCTATGATAGAATACCCGGAGTGCGCCGCCTGTTACGTTGAATCTCTAGGTTTCGCGGATCATCAGGAGGGCAAGTAACACTTTGATCATACCTTTTCTACAGCCCAGTTTTATTACATTAGATCAATCCTCACACACTGCATGATTAGGATCTAATTAAATTGTGGGATGGGATGTAGATGAGGTAGTACCTATTACCTGTTTATTATCAAACCTTTGGGAGTTACTTCTACGTTTGCTTATTATGCCATGCTATGCTAGTAGACGTGGATTGGGTGAGTGATATCCATGACAGATGTGAGATTGTTAATTAATGGTTTATCTAAGGTGGCAACCTAACACACATCTGGGTGGATTGAGGCACCTGGGGTTTCCAGGACTTGCCTGTTTTCTTGGACCGCCACCCAGACTCAAAGGGATCATGAGATTATTCATACTAGAAACTTTCATGTGCAGCCACAAGCCATTATGGGCTCTGGCATAGTTGACTAAGTTGTGCGAACTCTTACAGTGGTAGACTAGCAGATGTAGGGGTTGTAGGTGGTACAGTCTACCCGATCGTAAGGTGCTAGCGCTTCTGAAAGACTATGTCTCGGTCATCTGTCTTCTCGAACACCCTATAGTGCGAGAAACCAAACGGAGGCGATCGAGTCTTGTGGGGAAAAGTGCGCAAACCTCTGCAGAGTGTAACAAACTAATCATGGTTAGCCGTGTCCCCAGTTATGGACATCTTGAGTATCTAGCACCTGGATTTTCATGTGAATCTCAACATGTTACTCTAAATTAATTTTGATGGGTTTTAATGATGTTACTTAATTGGGATTGAGAATGCTGTCAACCATTCTCAATGTTTCACAACCACCATGATAGTAATCAATTCTATTCCTTTGAAGTAGGGAAAAATTGGCTTTACGCAAAAACAGTAACCATAGAGCTTTCCACCAGCCAAATATGCATATAGTATAGTTGTTGCATTCCATTACTCTCTATGTGTTATCTTGCCAGCATATTCCATGTGCTGACCCGTTTCGGGCTGCAACCTTAATGTTGCAGACTTTTCAGACAACGATTAAGGAGTTTTAGGTCGTGGTTCTATACTCAGTGATGCCGTTGGAGTTGATGGACTCACTTATCTTCCAAGCCTTCCGCTGTTATCGTTATTAGATGGCCCTAAGCCATACTTATTGTAATAAGTTCTCTTTTGAGACACTCGATGTAATAAGTGTGTGATTGCTACTCTGCTATAAATCCTCCAAGTACTGTGTGGTGTCAACATTACTGATCCAGGGATGACACCGGAGCACAGAGATCAGACTGTTTGAGGTCTGGTCGCTACAATCTAGCGCATGTGTGACCATTCTTGTTGGTTTGAGTGTTCTCTTGTATTCCCCTCATGATTTTCCCCTCGTTTTCCTCCTCGTGTTCTTTGAGTTGTTCGTGGGATCCGCTCCTTTCGTGAAAGATCGGGCCACTAGGATTCTACCCTACATCATCAAGTCTTTTGTGACGAAGATCCAAGCCCCGCTCTTGTTGTCTCCAAGTTCTTGACTCTTCAACATCAACAAGAAGAAGACCAAAGATGCCATATATTCCATACCAAGGCCGGCATCAATGGAAGGTCCGTCCAGGTCATCATTGATGAGGACATGACTACCTTGGATATGACCAAAAATATTGCATACATGCATATTTGTCAGGTGATTTCTAATGCAAACTATTCAATAATCTATTTATGTTATCCAGAACAAAAATACATCACACACTTTTGTGTTTTGTGTAATTGCAGTATGGGACATTTGTACAATCCACATATGAAGATAAGGGAAAAGGAGAAGTTTAGGTTCTGTTCAAAAAGTCCTCTCACGTCACTTTTGGGCCAAGAGAAGATAGAGTCCAAGTCTCTCACGTTCTGGATTAAGATTCGGACTACATAGACATACCTGACTCAAAACG
Source organism: Triticum urartu (assembly GCF_056163025.1). Lineage (NCBI taxonomy): Eukaryota > Viridiplantae > Streptophyta > Magnoliopsida > Poales > Poaceae > Triticum > Triticum urartu. Next base: position 205,194,943 of record NC_141873.1, read on the forward strand.
CCAACAACTTTTTCATACGGACACCGAATTGGGTGATTCTTATTTTGTTGGAAACTAGATTTCGTGTTCTTTCCAACCCAATTGGATTCACCTTCAAATTCGTCCCGAGCGTTGAGTTATAGACAAAACAATCTGACGTTGCAGCAGAACCCGAGTCAAACTACAAGCCCAAAGGTGTTGCATCACCTCCACTTGGGCCCATGAGCCTTGTACGACCTAGGGTTAGTTTTAGGCTGCCTTGGGACGTCCTCCCACCTCCTTGGCCGCCACCCCTTGCTCCTATATAAGTAGATCCATCTAGTAGATTTTTCCTTGGGATTTGTTTAGTTAAAAGTTAGCCATTGCATCTTCGTGTACTTCATTTGTGTCCAACGACCAGACCAAGTCCACTTACGAATCCCCACCATTATCAATACTTCATATATATTTGCAATATTCAGATTGCTTTATCATATTCTTGCTCATTCTTCGATTGCTTGCAGGAATAGACCTTCGTGGTCAGGCTGAGCGTGCTTCCGGCTTCGTCAGTAACCTCAGAAGATTGGTTTAGCGATTGCTAAGGCGCAACGTCGTGCACGTTTGTAGTCGGATCATCAAAGTCATCTCCACCAGATCGATAGTTATCATCTCATAGAAAGATCGGGACACCCTCGCCTCTATTAAGTGGTATCAGTTTTCAAGTTGCTCGGTGAGAATTTCCAGTTTTTTTCTAGATTAGATTTATTCTCTTACCTATTGTCCAAGAAAAAGCCACAAAAAAGTTAGATCTATCCATCCTTTGTCCAAGCCAGTCTGAGCCTTTGCAATTTTCTTTTCATTGCTTGCATAGTTGAATTATCGGTTGCATCATCGTGTCGAGTTGCTAGTCTTAGTGTCTAGTTCGTTTAGAGTTTCGAGTTCTGTTCACATTAGTCACGCCGCCGCTGCATCGTTATCCCTTCCGCTGTCCACCACCCATCCATCAATTTCCACCATGTGCTACCCATCGTTCATTGTCACAATCATAGTTAAGGCCGTTCACATTTTCGCTAGATCTAATCTGCATCTTACCTAGTTTGTTTTGGAAAGAGGAAGAGAGAAAAAAAGACATAAAAAATGAGAGAAAAAAGTAAAACAAGTCAGAGAAAAAAAGAAAGAAAAAGGAAAAAAAAGTGTGAGGAAAAAAAAGAGAGGAGAAAAAAAACAAAATTCGTATCTTTCTAGACTCAATCTCGTAGTTGAATTCGGATTGGAATCTGTTTTGTGCACTGTTCAGTAAAACAGGCATAACTTCCTCATACGAAGTCCGTTTTGGCTTTGTGAGTACTCAAATGAAAGCCAGCGACGAGCCGCTTCTAAATAGTTGCTGAAATTAGTTCAATATTTGGCACCTAAAAATCGGCCTCTAAATAGGTCTTTTTGCCCTCCGAAGTTCACGAACACAACTTATTCCAGTGTTTCAGGCCAGTTTTAGAATTTTTTGACTCCTCATATCAACTCGGAATTGAGTGATTCCTTTTGCGTTTGAAAACTTGAGTCAATACCATTCTTGAAAAATTATCAAAAAATCGGCACAAACTTACTGCCGTTGGCTGTTGTTGATATATCCTGCTTGGCTGTTGTTTCACATAATTATCTTTACTGCCGTTGTGATCTTCACTTATATCTTCCTGTCCAGAACTACTTAGTATCCTTCCTTGATGCTATTTGTGCTACGACGTGACCTTATTAGTGTTCTAGGCTCGCGTGATGAGGACATCAATACCATTGTTACACCCACAGCCCCTGCTGCTATACATACTAGACCGATTACTAGAGCTCCCGCACGCCAATTGAATTATCAGGTAATTTCGTTTCTTGGTAACGATTCTAATGTTCATGAGAATATGATGCTGCCTAAATTGGATACATTTGTTTTGCTTACAAATGAAGGGGCTAGCTTGGACAAGAAAGATGAACCTTGGAGCAAGTTCAAGCATGGGGATGATGGCATGCGCAAGGGGAACAAGAACGGAGTTACAAGTGATGATTCCAGGACTGTGAAGCCACCATAATGAGTGCATGAAGCATGGGACGAAATATTCAAGATGCCAGTTCATAAATTTCGTCCAGAGGCTATTTTAGGTGCTGCGTCACATTATTATTGGGCCAGGCCCATGTATTTTCGAAGTACTTAAGTATAGGCTGTTTTTAGAGTCCGTATGTGTGGGGAAACAAGAGTTAGGGTTGGTTTCGGACCCCTCCACCAAGGGCCACGAAATTCCCCCTCTCTCCTCCATATATACAGCCCTTAGGGCATCGTTTAGGCTTTGGGTTTTGTTTAGATTAAAAGTTCGCCATAGCTGCAGCTTCGCGTACTTCGTTTGTGCTCAACGACCAGACCAAGGCGTCACAGAACCCCACCTTGATCAATAAAGCTTTCATCTTATATTCGCAATATCCAGATTGCAATCTCAGTTTCTTGCTTGTTCTTCATTTGCTTACAGGAAACAGACCCTCAAGGTCAGGTTGATCGTGCTCCGGCGTGGTCAATAACCCTCGGAAGTTGGTTTAGCGATTGCTAAGGCGCGACGTCTCGCACGTTCGTAGTTGGATCGACAAGGTCGACTCCCATAGAATACGATAGCCACCATCTCATCAAAACATCAGGACACCTTTACCTCTATCATCGCGTCTCTAGTTCGGTCTAGCCTAGGACCAGCACAGTACTGTCGTTGAGCGTTTATTCAACATTGCATCTCTGAATTGATTATTGCTAATCTTTTGCTACCATATATAGCCAACCCAGCTCCACATATTTCTACACCGTGTATACGTACGTTCCCCTGGCAATCGCTTTACACAATCTTCGGAGTTATTTGACACCACTGGTTGCCTGTCACCACCTGCCGCATGGTAAGAACTTGTAAGATATTGATATTTGCTTTACTGTGAGCACTTTACAACCACATCCTAGTAGTTCATAGGAACATTATTCTCGAATTTTGGTTCTTGTTTCTACTAATCATGATAGGTTCCAGAGATAGAAGTTCTTGGACAACGGACACATCTTCACCATCACGAGAGTTAGGACAACACACACAAGCATATGGTCAGGTTATCTCTTTACCATCATTTGAGGGTAGATTTAATCCTGCTATTTATCTAGCTTGGGAGCTTGAGGTAGAACAAGTTTTTAGTCACCATGATTTTTCTGAACTTGAGAGAGAACGAGCTACCACTAGAGCATTTACTAGTTTTGCTTCTCTTTGGTGGAGTGTACATTGTAAGAAAAACATTGATAACCAACCCACAACTTGGAAAGTTTTGAAAGCTGTAATGAGACAACAATTTTTTCCTCCTTACTATCGTCTTGCGTCGCAAATTGGAGCAATTAAAACAAGGCAGTAACACTGTTCATGCTTACTACCAAGAGTTCAAATCTTATATGCATCATTGTGACATAGAAGAATCCGAGGAGGATACAATGAATATATTTTTTGGTGGTTTGAACCATGATATTCAGGCAAGATTTCAGTATATTCCTCATTGCATTACTGGTATGTATGTCCGTGCTTGTACCTTTGAGAGACAGATACAGGAGGATGCATTGGGTGACTACAAGAACTACTATTCCAGTTCATGCTCACCACCACCGGTTGGTTACTCCACCATTGCACCTACTAGAGCAGCCCCACCTCGGATTGTGAGTGCGGCATCATCCAACGTCCGTACCTACATCAGCTACATCTTTGCGACAAGGTAACAGTAAAGGTATTGATGATATAACTTCACATGAGAATGATGCATGCCTAGTTAACTTGAATGCGTCATGTATTGAGTTACCTGTTGATTTGAGCACACCACCTATTTTAGAAACTTCACATGAGAATGATGCATGCCTAGTTAACTTGAATGCATCATGTATTGAGTTACCTGTTGATTTGAGCACACCACCTATTTTAGAGAATCTTGTTATTGTCATGAATGCGTCATGTGATCAAACAACTGAAATATCAACAATTTTGACTGCACCCATTGAATTAACTGTTGATGCAAAAGAACCAATGTTTAATCATTTTGATATGACCTCCAATCTTGGTGATGATTTTGTGTCCAATGACTTATTGCATGTTTGCTTATTTAAGCATGTTGTAGCATGTAAATTTGATGCAATTAAGGTTTATTCACCAAAGTTGGGATGGTTTAATGATGAACATTGTCAATCTTTTGAAATGAATAAGAGCTTCACTTATATGTGCAAACTGAGTTGCAATATTTTCATGCCTTCTACTTCTTGTGATAATTTTTTGGCTTTAGATTTTATGAACTATGAAAGTAACTCATGTATACATGTGTCATATGTGCAAAAATCAAGGGAAGTTAAAATGGATGACATATACATATACAACATGTACACCTTGTCTCTTTTGTTAGCCACATTTCAGATTAAGAAACGCCGAGGACGGCTTTGTTTTCAAAAAGGGGAGGATGATGAGGACATGACTACCTTGGATACGACCAAAAATATTACATACATGCATATTTGTCAGGTGATTTCTAATGCAAACTATTCAATAATCTATTTATGTTATCCAGAACAAAAATACTTCACACACTTTTGTGTTTTGTGTAATTGCAGGTGTATGGGACATTTGTACAATCCACATATGAAGATAAGGGAAAAGGAGAAGTTTAGGTTCTGTTCAAGAAGTCCTCTCACATCACTTTTGGGCCAAGAGAAGATAAAGTCCAAGTCTCTCACGTTCTGGATTCAGATTCGGACTTCATAGACATACCTGACTCAAAACGCCAACAACTTTTTCATACGGACTCCGAATTGGTGATTCTTTTTATTTTGGAAACTAGATTTCGTGCTCTTTCCAACCCAATTTGATTCACCTTCAAATTCGTCCGGAGCGTTAAGTTATAGACGAAACAATCTGACGTTGCAGCAGAATCCGAGTCAAACTACAAGCCCAAAGGTGTTGCATCACCTCCACATGGGCCCATGAGCCTTGTATGACCTAGGGTTAGTTTTAGGATGCCTTGGGACATCCTCCCACCTCCTTGGCCGCCACCCCTTGCTCCTATATAAGTAGATCCATCTAGTAGCTTTTTCCTTGGGATTTGTTTAGTTAAAAGTTAGCCATTGCAACTTCGTGTACTTCGTTTGTGTCCAACGACCAGACCAAGACCGCTTACGGATCCCCACCATTATCAATACTTCATATATACTCCCTCTGTTCCTTTATATACGGTAGAGAAAGAAAAGGAAAGTATATCTCCCCTGATTGGAAGTATCTCTCCTTGTAGAGAAAGAAAAGAAAAGTATCTCTCTCCCGATTGCGTGTATCTCTTCCTTTCCTAGCCTAAATGATTTACTTGCCGCTAATCTACTAATTAGACAAGGGTAATATCGTCCTAAATAGTCCATACTTATGTGCCTTGGTTAACATGCTGAAAATAATACACCTTATATAAAGGAACTGAGGGAGTATTTGCAATATTCAGATTGCATTATCATATTCTTGCTTGTTCATCGATTGCTTGTAGGAATAGACCTTCGTGGTCAGGCTGACCGTGCTTCCGGCATCGTCAGTAACCTCAGAAGATTGGTTTAGCGATTGCTAAGGCGCAACGTCGTGCACGTTTGTAGTCGGATCGTCAAAGTCGTCTCCACCAAATCGATAGTTATCATCTCATCGAAAGATCGGGACACCCTCGCCTCTGTCAATCTTCATCGATGGAGTTGCCATAACTTACCAAGTGAAGAACTATGCTCCAAACTCCAATTCATCAAAATGAAGCACGCACATCGCTACAAAGTTCAATGGCTAAGCGACTCCGGCAGTATCGAAGTTGAGCATAGAGTGCAAGTGTCCTTCAAGATAGGAGCATACAAAGACACTTTGGAGTGTGATTTTGTTCCGATGTCTATTTGCCACCTCCTCCTTGGACGTCCATGGCAATTTGATCGAGGTGTCATCCATACCGGCCGAACAAACCACTATAGCTTCAAGATGAAAGGAAAGGATTACATCCTTCGACCTATGTCTCCAAGCCAAGTGATCGCCGACAAACAAGCCACCCATCATGGAGAGAACAGTGAGAGAGCAAACCACCAAAAAGAGAGTGAGCGCCATAAGCCCAAATTGAGTGCCTCCACGATGAGCGACAAGAAGAACTTAGTTCTATTTTCCACCAAACGTGAGATGAGAGAAGTGTATGAGAACCCATAAAGTGTCATGCACTATGTCCTTTTGTGCAAGGATGACGCACCAAAAGCTAACACCTCACACAATCTACCTTTAGTGTTGTCTTCTCTTTTGCAGGAATTTCAAGATGTTTTCCCCGAGGAGCTACCTTTGGGTCTACCTCCACATCGAGGCATCGAGCACCAAATTGACCTCATCACTGGAGCACCCCTTCCTAACAAGGTTCCCTACCGCGTCAACCCCGAGGAAACTAAGGAGATCCAACGGCAAGTACAACAACTCATCAACAACGGCCATATTCGAGAAAGTTTGAGCCCTTGTGCCGTATCGATAATCCTTGTTCCCAAGAAAGATGGTACATATCGCATGTGTTCCCATTGTCGTCCTATGAATGCTATTACCGTGCGTTATCGTTACCCTATTCCACGCCTAGATGATATGCTTGATGAGCTTAGAGGCGCCACAATTTTCTCTAAAATTGATCTTAAAAGTGGCTACTATCAAATACGCATCCAAGAAGGTGATGAATGGAAAACTGCATTTAAGGCCAAATTTGGCTTATATGAATGGCTTGTTATGCCAATGGGTTTATCTGAAGCACCCGGTACTTTCATGCGACTCATGCATTTTGTTTCTCGACCTTATATTGGTGTATTTGTTGTGGTCTACTTTGATGATATTCTTGTATTTAGCAAATCTCTAAAAGACCATGTCACCCACCTTAGAACCATGCGACAAACTCTTAGAAAAGAGCACCTTTATGCGAATATGGACAAATGCCTTTTTGGTGTTGACAAGCTTTTTTTCTTGGGTTTTGTTGTGTCTTCTAAGGGTGTTCATGTAGATGAATCTAAGATCAATGCTATTAAAACTTGGCCTCAACCAACCAACTTGCAACAAGTGCGTAATGCAACCTTTCGTTGGAATATGATGTTTTGTTCTGTAAGTTGTCTGCTCAAGTGGGATAGAGAAGAGCGCATAATTGTCATGGTCATTGCATGAATAAGATGGTGTGAAGAAAGAGATTGTGAGTATGTTTCAGTAACATCAAATAGGATCCATGCATTGAAGTCATAATTCTAATCAGCTAGCACAAAAAATCGCCCGCCACTTTTAGGTTCCTTGTTGTAAAGGGCACCCCATCTATAACACGCAATGCTAGTATGCATGAATCCCTTTCTTAATTATCCCACGCAATGCTAGTATGCATGAATCCCTTTCTTAATTATCCCACATAGAACACACCTTTATTATTTATGCAGCATATTTCTTAATTGCCCCGTTTAATTGCCGGCCATATTTCTCAATCATGCATTGGAATTCCTTTTTTTCATTATTCCACATAGCACTCATTCCTTCCTTGCCCTGTTTAATTGCCCACCATATTGTCCTTCCTTCTTTTTTGAGAATCCTTCCTTGCTTTCCTCCTTCCTTCAATACTTTCCTTTCTAGGCACCCTCATCATCCTGTGAGTACCAATTTTTGAGCCGGCTTATTAGGATGATTGATGACAGGTAACTTGAACATGTATATAAATTGATGGTTGGCCTTGTAAAAGGGCGAGGTGGTACTATTTGATAATGAAACAAAGCGTAGGTACTCAACATGGGCCGGCGTAGTTCAGTTGGCTCCTGCTAAAGGTATTGGCAGGAAGGTCACGAGTTCAAATCCTATTGCAATCATTGTATTTTTTCCTCCCTGCTTTGCACAGAAGCTGGGCCAACATACATCCAGAAGGCCTAAGTCTTTGACATACGGTTAGGATCATAGTGCTTTTGACGTACGGGAGGTATATGGATTAGTACCACCTCGAATAGAACAAAATTTAGTACCACCTTGAATATTTTTTTAAATTCAAATTGAAAGCGTAAAATCACGGAAAGAAGCGTATTGTGACGGTGAACCCATGGAGTCAATCTGTGATTTATTATTAGGGACAAATGTGGGAACCAATATCAGCATCCAGGTTCCACTGTTGGTTATCTACTAGAGAGGAGTCCCGGTCATGTCTACATACTTCTCGAACCCGTATGGTCCACACGCTTAACGTTCGATGACGATTTTGTATTATATGAGTTATGTGATATGGTGACCGAATGTTGTTCGCAGTCTCGTATGAGATCACGGACATGATGAGGAGTCTCGAAATGGTCAAGAGGTAAAGATTCATATATTGGACGATGATATTCGGACGTCGGAAGTGTTCCAGGGGTACCGGGTACATATCGGGTCACCGGAAGGGGTTCCAGGCATCCCCCCGGCAACTACATGGGCCTAATGGGCCAAGAAGGGGACCCTAGGGGGCTAGTGCACCCATGTAGGCTGAAATAAGGGGAGAAGGACAGAGGGGAAGAGAGAAAGGAAGGGGAGCAATTCGGCCTCCGCCTTCCTTCTCTCCTCCCTCCTCCTTCCTCCCCCCTCCGAATGAATATGGAAGGGGGAGGCTGAATTGGGAGGCGCCCAAGTAGGATTCCTCCTACTTGGGGCACCCCCTTGGCTGCCTCTCCTCCCCTCAAATCTATATATATGAGGAGGGGGTACCTCTAGAACATACAACAACGTCTGTTAGTCGTGTGCGGCGCCCCCTCCACACTTTAAGCCTCCGGTCATATTCACGTAGTGCTTAGGCGAAGCCCTGCGCGGATCACTTTCACCATCACCGTCACCACGCCGTCGTGCTGACGGAACTCTCCCTCGACACTTTGCTGGATCAAGAGTTCGAGGGACGTCATAGAGCTGAATGTGTGCAGAACTCGAAGATGTCGTACGTTCGGTGCTCGATCGGTTAGAACGAGAAGAAGTTCGACTACATCAACCGCGTTGTCAAACGCTTCCGCTTTCGGTCTACGAGGGTGCGTGGAAACACTCTCCCCCTCTCATTGCTATGCATCTCCTAGATAGATCTTGCATGACAGTAGGAAAAATTTGAAATTGCATGCTATGTTTCCCAACAGTGGCATCTGAGCCAGGTTTATGCGTAGATGATATGCACGAGTAGAACACAAAGAGTTGTGGGCAATGATCGTTGATACATCTCCAACGTATCTACTTTTCCTAATACTTTTCCTCTTGTTTTGGACTCTAATTTGCATGATTTGAATGAAACTAACCCCGGACTGACGCTGTTTTCAGCAGAACTACCATGGTGTTGTTTTTGTGCGGAAATAAAAGTTCTCGGAATGGAACGAAACTTTGCGAGGAATTTTTATATAAATAAAGAGAATATCTGGAGCCAAGATCCATCGGAGGGGGGCACCTGGGTGGGCACAACCCACCGGGGGGCGCCCCCCTCCTGGCGCTCCCAGGTGGGTTGTCCCCACCTGGTGGCCCCGCAGACCCTGTTTCCAACTCCATAAATACCTATTTTTCTAGAAAAAAATCAGGGAGAAAGAATTATCGCGATCCACGAGACAGAGCCGTTATCACCTCCTGTTCTTCATCGGGAGGCCAGATCTGGAGTCCGTTTGGGGCTCCGGAGAGGGGGATCTTCGTTCTTCGTCATCACCAACCCTTCTCCATCGCCAATTCCATGATGCTCCCCACCGGGAGTGAGTAATTCCTTCGTAGGCTCGCTGGTCGGTGAGGAGTTGGATGAGATTCATCATGTAATAGATTTAGTTTTGTTTGGGCTTGACCCCTAGTATCCATTATGTTCTGAGATTGATGTTGCTATGACTTTGCCATGCTTAATGCTTGTCACTTTGGGCCCGGGTGCCATGATTTCAGATCTGAACCGTTTATGTTATTACCATTATATCCAGATCCGATCTTGCAAGCTATAGTCACCTACTACGTGTTATGATCCGGCAACCCCGGAGTGACAATAGTCGGGACCACTCTCGGTGATGACCGTAGTTTGAGGAGTTCATGTATTCATCGTGTGTTAATGATTTGGTCTGGTACTCTATTAAAAGGAGGCCTTAATATCCCTTAGTTTCCAATTGGACACCGCTGCCATGGGAGGGTAGGACAAAGATGTCATGCAAGTTCTTTCCATAAGCACGTATGACTATTTACGGAATACATGCCTACATTATATTGATGAACTCGAGCTAGTGCCATATCACCCTAGGTTATAACCGTATCATGATGAATATCACCCAACAAGTCACCGATCCAATGCCTACAAATTTATCTTATATTGTTCTTGCTAAGTTACCATTGCTATCGTTACTGTTGCCCTTGCTATAAAACTATTTTTATCACGGTTACTGTTACCATTGCTACCGTCACTATTATCAAAACTATCATATTACTTTGCTACTGATCACTTTTGATATAGGATGAAATCCTAGAGGGGGATCTTTTCACACTTGGAGGGGGAAAAGGGCTAACTCTCAAGAACACAAAGAGGAAAACAATCAAACAGTTCCCCAATCACACATCCACTAGGATAGCAACATAAGATCCACAAGTAACAAACACAATCAAAGGAAAGATACAATGGCAAAGTTCTTCCCACTCCTAGGAGATGAGGTCTTGAAGATAGTCTTCTCCTAGAGGAGGTCTTGAAATCCACTAGGATTCTTCCCAAAGGGGCCTTGATTCCACAAATGGGAAGGTAGAAGGAGCAAAGCTCACAAATATCTCATCTCATACTTTGCTCATACTTTGCTAACCCTAAACATAGCCCTAGGTACGGTTTATATAGTCTTGGGGTCGAAAGAGATGAAGAGGGGCTCGGTTTGGGGATGTCAGCCATCCATCCTGGGAGGCCCGTGCGCACGGGGGTCCCGTGGGCACGGTACAGGCCCGTGCACACGGGGTGCTCCAGCGCCAACTTCCTGGATAGCCCGTGGGCATGGGGTCTCGGGGGCCCGTGCGCACGGGGTCACCTGGGACTTCTAGTTTTGATGTTGTTGCACTCCGTCTTGGTCCGCGTGGCCTTGGGGTGGTTCCTCTTCTCCTTGGGGGTGCTCATGAGCCTCTTGGTGGTGTTCCTCTTCGTACCTAATAAGACATAGCGTATCTTGGTGAGGTAGCAACAATGTTCCATTTGTATCCATATGCAAGCTAAGTAGGAAGGAGTTCTCCTCGGTTTCCAAAGCACGTGTTCTCGCTCTTGTCATAGGTCCACATGGGGTTTGATGTGTCGGTGTAGAGTCGATGGGGATGATGGAAGGATGCTCCGCATCATCTCCCCCCCCTTGGGAGAGATCCGTCCACGGATCGTGATCTTCATCACCATGGTACTTGGCTAAGTCTTTGACGTTGAATGTGTCGCTCACATTGTACTTGTTTCGTGGGATGTCGACCTTGTAGGCGTTGTCGTTGTAATGTGCGAGTACCTTGAATGGGCTATCGACTCTTGGAAGTAGCTTGGACTTGCGCTCCTTTTGGAAACGATCCTTGCGGAGATGTACCCATACTAAGTCACCCGGTTGGAACACCATTGGGGACTTGTTGGCGTTGCGCTTGGTCGTGAGTTGTACTTGGCACTCTATGGTGTGCCTTGTATCTTCATGCATCTTCTTGAGGTGGTTCACTCGGTCGCTCGCATCCATGTTGATGTGCTCTTGTAGTGGTAGAGGAGGAATGTCCAATGGGGACAATGGGTTGAATCCATAGACGACTTCGAAAGGAGACTTGCCGGTAGTCGAATGTGTTGCACGGTTGTAGGCAAACTCGGCGATTGGTAGGCACTCCTCCCACTCCTTGATGTTCTTCTTGATCAAGACTCGTAGTAGAGTGGAGAGTGTACGGTTCGTCACCTCCGTTTGGCCGTCGGTTTGAGGGTGGTACGTCGTGGAGAAGAGTAACTTGATTCCGAGTTTGGCGCGTAAGGTCTTCCAAAAGTAACTCAAGAACTTGACGTCGCGGTTCGAGACAATTGTCCCTGGCATTCCATGAAGACGTAATATGTCCCTACAAAACAAATTTGCAACATGTGAAGCATCGTCTATCTTGTTGCAAGGAATGAAATGAGCCATTTTGGAGAAACGGTCCACAACAACAAACACGGAGTCCTTGCCATTTCGAGTTCTAGGAAAACCAAGTACAAAGTCCATGCTAATGTCTTCCCAGGGTTGATATGGAATTGGTAAAGGCATATAGAGACCATGAGATTGAGCTTTGTACTTAGCTTTGCGGCATGTACAACACCGGTTGGTGAAACGATTGACGTCCCTAACCATCTTTGGCCAAAAGTAGCTCTTCGAGAGCATGGCGAACGTCTTGTCGCGTCTGAAGTGTCCCATTAAGCCTCCTCTATGCGATTCCTGCAAAAGCAACAAACGAAGGGACGACTCGGGGATGCAAAGTTTGTTAGCTCTCATAAGATATCCATCTTTTAGGTAATAGCATTTCCAAGATGCATGCAACAAACACTTGTTATAAGGAATGGCAAAAGTTGCATCATGTTCATACGAGTCTTTGATATGCTCAAAACCAATGACATTCAATTCAAGTTCAGTGACAAGCATGCATATACGGGAAAGAGCATCCGCTACAATGTTCTCTTTACCCTTGATGTACTTGATGACATAGGGAAAAGACTCAATAAATTCACTCCATTTAGCATGACGCTTGTTCAACTTAGTTTGTCCCTTAAGATACTTGAGAGTCTGATGATCGGTATGAATGATAAACTCATGGGGACGAAGGTAATGTTCCCATTCATGCAAAATGCGGACTAAAGCATATAGCTCCTTGTCGTAGATGGGGTAATTAAGTTGCGCTCCGGAAAGTTTCTCACTAAAGTAAGCTATGGGGCGCTTCTCTTGCGTTAACACACCTCCTATGCCGTTACCACTAGCATCGCAATGAATTTCAAAAGGTTTGTCAAAGTTGGGTAAAGCAAGCACGAGAGCATGAGTAAGCAAATTCTTAAGCTCATTGAATGCGATATCATGGGATGGTCCCCAAATAAAAGGCGCATTCTTCTTGCTCAAAGCATGCAAAGGCGAAGCAATGGTGCAAAAATCCTTCACAAAGCGACGATAGAAGCCCGCAAGACCAAGGAAACTACGCACTTGATGCAAGTTGGTTGGTTGCGGCCAAGTCTTAATAGCATTGATCTTGGACTCATCTACATGAACACCCTTAGAAGAAACAACAAAACCCATGAAAACAAGCTTATCAACACCAAAAAGGCATTTCTCCATATTAGCATAGAGGCGCTCTTTTCTAAGAGTTTGCAAAATGGTGGGGACATGGGTGACATGCTCTTTGATGGATTTGCTAAACACAAGAATGTCATCGAAGTAAACCACAACAAATATACTAATGTAATGGCGAAAGACATGATTCATAAGGCGCATAAAAGTTCCCGGTGCTTCCGAGAGGCCCATAGGCATCACTAACCACTCATACAAACCAAACCTGGTTTTGAATGCAGTTTTCCATTCATCACCCTCTTGTATGCGGATTTGATAGTAACCACTCTTAAGATCAATTTTGGAAAATATAGTGGCACCGCTAAGCTCATCAAGCATATCATCTAGGCGTGGAATGGGGTACCTATAGCGAACGGTGATAGCATTGATAGGTCTACAATCGGAGCACATGCGAAAGCGACCGTCACGTTTTGGCACAAGGATGACCGGTACGGCACAAGAGCTCAAACTTTCACGCACATGACCATGGTCTATGAGATGCTTTACTTGCCTTTGAATTTCTTTGGTTTCTTCGGGGTTGACACTGTAGGGAGCTTTGTTCGGAAGTGGCGCTCCGAGGATGAGGTCGATGCGGTGCTCAATGCCTCATAGAGGAGGTAGTCCCGGAGGTAGCTCATCGGGGAAAACATCTTGAAATTCCTGCAATAGAGAAGATAACACCAAAGGTAGATTGTGAGAGGTGTTAGTTTTTGGTGTCTCATCCTTGCACAATAGGACACTTGATGGGTTCTCACACACTTCTCTCATCTCACGTTTGGTGGCAAATAGGACTAAGTTTTTCTTTTCACTCATCGTGGAGGCACTCAATTTGGGCTTGTGGCGCTCACTCTCTTTTTGGTGCTCACTATCTCACTATTCTCCCCACGATGGGTGTTTTGCTTGTCGGCGAGCACCTGGCTTGGAGACATAGGACGTAGCACAAACTCTTTCCCTTTCATTTTGAAGCTATAGTGATTGGTACGCCCATTGTGAATGACACCTCGGTCAAATTGCCATGGCCGTCCAAGAAGAAGGTGGCAAACGGTCATCGGAAGGACATCACAATCCAAAGTGTCTTCATAGGCGCCGATCTTTAAAGAGACTTGTACTTGATGCTCGACTTGTATGGTGCTGGTGTCACTTATCCATTGAACCTTGTAGGGGTGAGGGTGCTTCATCTTGACCAATTGCAGTTTGGAGCATAGATCTTCACTTGCTAAGTTGTGGCAACTACCTCCATCGATGATGACCTTGACGGACCGTCCGTTGATGCCGGCCTTTGTGTTGAAGATATGGCATCTTTGATCTTCGTCTTGGTGATGTTGAAGAGTCAAGACCTTGGAGACAACAAGAGCGGGACTTGAATCTTCATCACAAAAGACTTGATCATCTTCGTCTTTGTTGTTCACTTGTCGATGCATGGCCACTTGCTCAAGGGCTTCCATTTCTCCTTCACTCATGGAGTCATAGGAGCTGTCGTCGTTGAGGATCATGGTGCGCTTGTTTGTGCACTCGAAGGACTTGTGGCCTCAGCCTCCGCATGTGAAACATTTGATGGAACTTGTCTTGATGGTCTCATCGGTTGGAGTAGATGATGATGAAGCTTTCGGCTTGAAGTTGCTTGTAGTAGGAGGACGACTTGCGCTTGTCGAAGTCTTCTTGTAACTTGACTTGTCGCCGGTACTTGGTGATGCTCTAGTTGAGGTAGGAGTTGCCGAAGTCGCGGGAGCTTGATAAGAGGAGCCGTAGGTCGTGGACGAGTACTTGGCATATTTGAAATCATCTTACACTTGGCGTTCCACTTTGGTGGCTTGGTGCACTAGCTCGATGAGATTTGAGTATGGTTGGAAGTCGGCGATCTTCTTGATGGGATGGTTGAGGCCATTCAAGAAGCGTGCCATTGTATGCTCATCATCTTCCGTGACATTGGCTCTTATCATTGCAATCTCCATCTCCTTGTAGTATTCTTGAACGCTTTTGGTTCCTTGTTTGAGTTGTTGGAGTTTCTTGAAGAGGTCGCGGTTGTAGTAGGTAGGTACGAAACATGCTCTCATGACATCCTTCATTTGCGCCCAAGTAGTGATGGGTGGATCACCTCTTGCCTCTCGGTGCTCAATGACTTGTTCCCACCAAATAAGGACATAGTATTGGAACTCAAGGGATGCCATCGCGATCTTCTTCTCTTCTTCATAATTGTGCAAACGGAAGATCTTGTCGACTTTCAATGCCTATGAAAGGTACTCTTCGGGATTGTTGCTTCTGCTGAACTTGGGCATGGTGAACTTGAGCTTGCCGTAGCGTCTCTCTTCATTGTATTGGGGTCGGGGATGATGACGCCCATGTTGTAGATGATTGTTCAACTCATGGTGCTCTTGACGCGGAAGTTTGTCAACCTCATGTTGCTCTGGCCGTGGAGGAATTCCATTGTCTTCAGGCTCTCGATGAACTTGATGGTGTTGGCGAGCTTGTGGGGGAGCTTCGCGAGCCCAAGGAGGAACTTGACGATGCACGCGAGCTTCAAATCTTTGTTCTTGAATTTCTTCGCGAAGTGCTTCATCTTGTTCACGGGCTTGACGGCTTCGGTCAGCAATGGCTCGACTCGAATCGCATAGAGCTTGTTGCACCGCAAGTTCTTGGGCGTCACGGAGTTGTTGTTCTTGACGTTGTGTTTCGCCATCTTGTGCATGTTGGTGTAGACGCGCACGTTCTTCCTCTTCATGTTGGCGTTGACATTGCCGTTCTCGTGCTAGCGCAAAGGCTTCTTGGTTTTGACATCGTCGGTGCTCTTGCGAGTCAGTGTCTTGAAGTGGATTGAGGTTTGCTTGACGGTCGGTGCGCGCGGCTCGACGAAGAGTGTTCGAAGACGGTGTACTTGAGCCAGAGAGGGTTAAGTCGGAGTGGCGGCTTGAACGGCTCCTTCTTGAAGTGGAAGACAAGCGGTCGAGCAACAAAGCATGAATTTCGTCCATCATTGCATCATTCTCTTGCTTGTGATCGTCGAGCTTGTGGTCGAAGTAGTCCCTTGTACGTTGCTCGGAAAGTCACAAGTCGGCGCCAAGGTTGTCGATGCGATCACTCATAGCTTGTTGCTCTTGATGCAAAGCATGTTGTGCACCAAAGAGGTGACGAAGGAGTTCATGTGGTCGTCTTGCTCCATGAAGAGTGGGTTGGTAGAAGTACTTGGCCTATCCATCATGAGAAAGTGGTGGTGAGTAGGAAAAATGAGAGAACAAAACCAAAGTTACCTTTTCCGAAGATTGTGGATGTAACAAGTACGATCTCACGATGCTATTATAGGGGAATTGGTACCGGGAATTGTTTTGCACACCAAGAAGTAAAAGACTTATGGAGGATCTTGGTTAGGATGGTGGCAAAAATTTCATGCAAATGTTAGACAAGATATCGAAAAGGTTGAGAATATTCACAAAAATGCAAGTAAAAACAAATAGATCAAACCCAATGATATCACTAGGAACACACACACGGAAGATAGATGGGATCCGCACAACCAAGGGGTGAGCTCAAAATGTGCAACCACGGAAAGTGCTCTTGTTGTGCGAATACGAGAGAGACGCTAGCTCGATTGCTCAAATGGGCTAGATACGCATGTGCACCAACCTATAAGAGAAACGTGCCGTCTTCAATCCCTACTATGCTACGTATGAGGTGTCAAAGATGATATGCAAAAAATAACTTGATGCTATTGCTTACAAGATCTTTGTTGCTCCTCTTTTGCTTATAAGCTTTTCTTGTTTTTTCTTGAAGCTAGAGCCGAGTATGATATGAGACAAGTATGTAAGATATGCACGGGAGAGACTTATGGCACTAAGATGTTAACACGATGACTATGGTGCACAATAGCGTGGCCCGGCAATTCTCAACTTGCTAGTCTTGATGGGTAAGCTACGCGAAATGGCTCGAGTTATCAATGCAGAAGCAAGGGTGAGATGTCATTGCAGTTACCGTCCGATCGTATGGTAAGAATGAAGTCGTTGAAGCCGGTGTGGTGTCCGAGTTGATGATCGAGTGGCGGCGATGATGATGTCCAAATGCGCCTAAGTAGCCGAAACACCTTATAACACAAGAGAAACCGCGGTCCGAAACTCAAACAACCACGAGAAATAGTGCGGAAGAACAGGAGTGTTGGTATGGAAGCAAAATGGTTCAAAACAAAAGATGGCCGAAAGTTGCTGGATGGTCCATGCGCACGGGGTCTGGAGGGCCCGTGTGCACAGGGTGTGCTGGGAGCGGATGACAATCTCCGGATCCGTGGGGATTTTCCAAGATACGAACAAATTCGAGGATTTGGAAGGTGGGGAAGCAGGAAGATGGGTAGATCCACTTGCCAAACTCCAAATTCGTGGATCAAAACAACCAAATCTCACAAGATCCAACAAATTGCAAGAAATTTTTTTTTGGGGGGGGGGGCTATTTTTGTGGGGATTTTCTAAATTGGACGAAAAACAACAAAATCAAGCTAGCAAATGGGGGGATGGGACTCCAAGATGTGAATCAACCTTGCTCATGATACCAAAATGATATAGGATGAAATCCTAGAGGGGGATATTTTCACACTGGGAGGGGGAAAAGGGCTAACTCTCAAGAACACAAAGAGGAAAACACTCAAACAATTCCCCAATCACACATCCACTAGGATAGCAACATAAGATCCACAAGTCAGAAACACAATCAAAGGAAAGATACAATGGCAAAGTTCTTCCCACTCCTAGGAGATGAGGTCTTGAAGATAGTCTTCTCCTAGAGGAGATCTTGAAATCCACTAGGATTCTTCCCAAAGGGGCCTTGATTCCACAAATGGGAAGGTAGAAGGAGCAAAGCTCACAAATATCTCATCTCATACTTTGCTCATACTTTGCTAACCCTAAACATAGCCCTAGGTACAATTTATATAGTCTTGGGGTCGAAAGAGATGAATAGGGGCTCGGTTTGGGGATCTCAGCCGTCCATCCTAGGAGGCCCGTGCGCACGGGGTAAGTTGGGCCCGTGGGCACGGTACAGGCCCGTGCGCACGGGGTGCTCCAGCGCCAACTTCCTGGATAGCCCGTGGGCATGGGGTCTCGGGGGCCCGTGCGCACGGGGTCACCTAGGACTTCCAGTTTTGATGCTGTTGCACTCCGTCTTGGTCCGCGTGGCCTTGGGGTGGTTCCTCTTCTCCATGGGGGTGCTCCTGAGCCTCTTGGTGGTGTTCCTCTTCGTACCTAATGAGACATAGCGTATCTTGGTGAGGTAGCAACAATGTTCCATTCGTATCCATATGCAAGCTAAGTAGGAAGGAGTTCACCTCGGTTTCCAAAGCACGTGTTCTCGCTCTTGTCATAGGTCCATGTGGGGTTTGATGTGTCGGTGTAGAGTCCATGGGGATGATGGAAGGATGCTCCGCATCAACTTTGCTCCAGATAATTAATCTCCAGGTGTGGTTAAATTGACAACTCAGCTGCTAATACTTGCAAATATTCTTTGGCTTCCCTTGTGTCGAATCTATAAATTTGGGTTGAATACTCTACCTTCGAAAACTGTTGCGATCCCCTATACTTATGGGTTATCAAGACCTTTTTCTAGCGCCATTGCCGGGGAGCATAGCTATATTTGTTGAGTCACTTGGGATTATTATCAATTTATCACTATGAAGAATGTGAAGGATGCTAAGACCAAGATTTATCCCTCTAAGACGAGGGGAGGTAAGGAACTGCCATCTAGTTCTGCTTTAGATTCACCTTCTATTATAAGTAAACTTGCAACACCACCACATGCTATTAATCCTGATATGTCAAAAGTTATTGATGATGATACTTCTACTATGAATGAAACTTATGATGATACTAGTACCTTGCTTGATGATAATGATGTGCCACTTGGTGACTTTCTTGATGAACAAATTGCTAGAGTAATCAACATGATGTTGTTGAATCTGATGATGAGCGTGAAACTGAAACTCCTGAAACACCTACTAGAACTAGCCCTCCTAGATATGAATTTCTTAAGGTACCAGATGGTTATGTTATGAATGAGGAGACAACTAGAGATATTCTTGCTTGTAAGGATAGAGATGATCTAGAGAAATTACTATGCAAGTATAAAGAAAAATCTATGAATTCTAGAATGAAATATGATCCTATGTTTGCTACTTCACCTATCTTTATTGATGATAAGGATTATGAATTCTTCGTCGACCCAGAGTTAATTGCTTTGGTTGAATCTAATTCTTTCCATGGTTATGAAACTGAAACTGTTGTGGCACATCTTACTAAGTTGAATGACATAGCCACCCTTTTTACTCATGATGAGAAGACTCGTTATTACTTTATTCTCAAATTATTCCCACTCTCATCAAAGGGAGATGCTAAAGCTTGGTACAATACTCTTGCTCCTGGTTGTGTGCGTAGTCCCAAGGATATGATTTATTAGTTCTATGAAAAATATTTCCCTGCTCATAAGAAACAAGCTGCTTTACAGGAAATATTTACCTTTGTGAAAATTAAAGAAGAGAGTCTCCCACAATCTTGGGGGAGGCTTAGTTACTTAATTTTTTGCCTAATCATCCTCTTAAGAAAAATGAAATACTTGATATCTTCTATAATGGAATAACCGATGCTTCTAGGGATTTGCTAGATAATTGTGTTGGTTGTGTTTTCAGGGAACGAACTGATGGGCAAGCTGAAGAATTATTGAATAACATATTGAAAATTTATGATGATTGGATTCTTCCCGAATCACCGGCTAAACCCACTCCGAAGAAGAGGGGTATATTATATCTTAGTCTTGAACATACGCAAGAGGCAAAGAAATCTATGAAGGAAAAAGGTATGAAAGCTGAGGATGTTAAAAATTTAGCTTTTATTGAAGAAATACATGGGCTTAATACACCACGTCCTAAGGTTGTAGAGTTAAATTCTCTTATGCGATAATGACAATCCTGACAATATGCACCCAAGCCAATGCCTTTAGAGTTTGAAAACTATATTAGAAAACAAGATCACTTCAATGCAAATGTTATGAAACAATTGAAATACAATTCTGACATGAGTGCTCGCTTGAGTGACTTGTTATTTAGAATCTCAAATGATGTTAGAGGTGTGTGAAAGAATGCTTCTATGGTACAAACCCAGTTAGAACAAGTTGCTAAATCTCAAAGAGAGTTGCCATATGAAATGAATAATAATATACATGACTTTGCTGTTAGAGTTGCAACTAGAGGAGGTAAAATGACTCAGGAACCACTTTATCCCGAGGGACATCCAAAAAGAATTGAACAAGACTCTCAAAGATCTAACACTAATGCACTTGGTCCTTCTAAAAAGAAGAAGAAAAAGAAAAAATGATAGGACTTTGCATGCTTCTAGTGAACCTGAAATAGAAAAACCTCCTGATAATGATAATGATGTTTCTATTTCTGATGCTGAAACTCAACCTGGTAGTGAGCACTCACCTTCTGATAATAAAAAAGATAATGATGAGTTTCATGAAGATAGTCAACCAAATAGTAAAGAACTAGACAATGATGTTGAGATAGTACCTGATGTAGGGTAGAACCCTAATTGCCCGATCTTTCACGAAAGAAGCGGATCCCACGAAGAACACGAGGAACACAGAGAGGGAAACGAGGGAAAACAAGGGAAATCACAAGGGGAAACACAAGAGGAACACTCAAACTAACAAGAACAAGTCACACAGGTGCTAGATCCTCAGATACATAGAACAATACACGGTCCACGGACAACTAGGGATGATACAAAAGGGTAACCGGTTCTTCTCCGTGAGGAGGTCTTAATGTTCTTCCCTAAAGAGGGGTCTTGAATCCGCTTGGGGGATGATGTAGGGTGGAACCCTAGATGGCTGATCTTTCACGAAAGGAGCGGATCCCAACGATGAACACGAAGAACACGGGAGAGAAAACGAGGGGAAACACAAGAGAACACTCAAACCAACAAGTATGATCACACATGTGTTAGATCCTCGAAACACAAAGAGAGGTACAATATCCAAAGTCAACAATGGACGATACACGGTAACCGGTTCTTCTCCATGAGGAGGTCTTGAATCCACAAGGGGATCTTCCCGTGAGGGGTCTTGAATCCAAGGTGGATCTTCTCCGTAGAGGGGCCGCAGTCTCTCTCGTGGAGTAGATCCGATATGGATGAGCGAAGCTCTAGATCTCAAATGAGCTATCACAACGCTGACCCTAAAACGTAGGTGGAGGGGGAGTATATATAGTCTAAGGGGCGAAGGGGTACATGGGCCATGGCCTAGATGTGCTGCACGTAGGCAGGGGGGCCGGATGTCCGGGCCTTCCGGAGACACCGGATGTCCGGGCACTGGGGCCGGATGTCCGGGCTGGCAGGGTCCAACTTTGTTGCTCTCTGGAATGGTGGGGTCCGGATTTCCGGGCAGGAGGCCGGATATCCAGGGGCTCGGGACGTGCCGGATGTCCGGGCTGGCGAGGCTGGATCTCCGGGGCCTGGGAGCTTTTCTCCGTCTTCTTCCGTCGTCGCTTCCATGCATCCCTCGCGGATGGTGTAGTTGTTCCTTGGCGCTTGCACTCCTCCTCAACATCCGTGAAGCTCCGACAATACCTATGCATGCACACGGGAGAAGTGTCAAGTAGGATACCATCCTCGAAGGGGTCAAGTGAGCACGTGTGAAGGAGATGATTCACCTTTGTGTATGTGAAGTAGATGTCGCACGTGTCACTCGCCGAACGGACTCTTGACATGGTGATGTCCATAGGATGCTCCGCATCATCTCCCCTCCCTTGGGAAAGATCCGACCTCGGATCGAAATCCAAATCACCATGGGAAAGAGATGGCGTCGCCGTGTAGGAGTGGTCGATCACCAAGTTCTCGTCATCTTGAAGCTCGAAATGGGCACTCTCCAATGTCGCACCATCTTGGGATTCCTTCAAAAGTAGCAAAGACAACAAACACTTGGAAAAACAAATGTGGTTAGCGTTAGTGCAAAACCAAGCATTCAACAGGTGATTCACCAAACAAGTGTCATCATCATGCAAAGCATATGGTGTGACAAAGGATTGTGATATGAGATGCAAGCATATCAATTGAGCACAAGCAAAGAAATCATGGGCGCAATCATGTGAGTGTGAGGAAATGATGCACATATGTGTGACAAGAGAAGAAGCATCTACCTCAAGTTCATAGCAAGCATTCACAAATTGCTCAATGAAAGGTCTATGGTCCGCATAGGAATCATTCACAATACCAAATAAAATGAAGTGTCTAAACACATGGGTCAAGTGCAAGACAATCCAAGCATAATGTGCATTGGGTGTAGTGAATATCGTGTGGCACTCAACACAATGGAAAGAGCAATTGTTCATCATGTTTGAGGCAATCAAGGCAAGCATGTAGCAGTCAATGGGACATGGCATATGTGAAGTGATGACATTGTTGCAACCAAACATGTGATAGGAGCAAGTAATCCACGAATTGGATGCAACACACAAGGCATATATATCATGATGCATGGAATTGTGAAAATGACAAGTTGAAGCAAGATCTTTATCATGTGCGCAAGCAAGGGGTCCAAGATGACAAATAAGTATCATGGTGCAAGCAACACAAGTAGTATGATCCACAATATGCATGCTCATGGTTTGGGGGTTCTCAAAAGAGAAGGATATCACCTTGAAAGCATGTTCTTGTGCGTCCGTCACAATGCCGAAGTACAAGCAAGTGCGATGTAGAATCATCGTGGTAGAAGGTGGTTCGCTCTCAAGAGCTCGGATTGTCAACTCACGTGACATGGAAGTTGACACGAAGTCCAAGTATCCTACACATGCACACAACAAAAGAAAGAACGTATGTGCATGGTAGATAAACACATCATCCATCATGATGGTTCTCTTCTTTTGCAGATAACCATTAGAAGCACAAGTGCGTGAAGAATATGTTGCAACAATGGCAATATTCATGGCACTAGGTATATGGTGCAAATGGGTAAGGCAAGCATGCTTCATAAGGAATATGTCAAAATCTCCAAATATATGTGAGAATGCTATGGGGGCAAACTCATTATCAAGACTAAAGGCATAATTGCACTCAATACATGGCAAATCATCTAGCATGAGAGAGGCAACATATAGAGAGATATGACAAGAAGCAATAACAATCATGTCGTGCAAACTAGTGGAGCGAAGATGCAACACACTAGAGGAAATCATGGCAATGATGTCATGTGAGTAAATAATAGGCATAGGCAATGCACATGACATATCGCAAGCACGAACACAAAGCAAGATCATAGTATAATCATAGGCATGGGGCACAAAGAAAACATGGCAATAATAAGTGATATCTCCGCCAAGCTTGCAAATACACATAGAAGTACTAGAATCAATCATCATGTGTAATGCAAAGGATGGGTCACAAATGCATAGCAAAGGCGTAGTAATGAGCATATCATGCAAAGTGAACATGGCAAGATGGGCATATAATATGTAGTGGACAATAACCCATAGCCAAGTGAGGGCCAAGTAGAAGAAATGTGCGAAGTATTTGCGCGAAGAGAGCGGTGGGAAAGGAAATCCATGGGATTCCAAGTCATCATTTCTCTCTAGAGCTCGTTTTGTCAACTCGTGGGATTGCGAGGTTGACAAGAATTCGTGGGTACCTACAAAAAATAGACACAAACGAAAGAGATTGTGTGTGTGATAAATGTACACATCATCCATCATCATGTGTATGTGCACGTGAGAGTTAGCACAAGATAAGAATCACTCAAAGAAATTTGATGCATGGTATAAGAACATGTCATCCATCATGAAAGATTAGTTATTGTGTATGACACGATGGGGATGCAAATTGAGCATACAAGTATAAGGATCACGCAATGGATGGGATGAATCAAAATCACCTAAAATGTATGAGGAAACTATGGGGGTCTCCTCACGAGCAATTTTGTAAACATCACATGGATAAAATGGACAACATCTAAAACAATGCATATCCGAAGCTAGGTGGTCATGGCATGGCATATGAGATAAAGGATGCAAAGGGAGCATATCAATATCATCACAAGAAAAACAAATGCCAACAACCATGGGCTTGTCATCTATGCCATAAGTGCAAATTGGGTTAATCTTAATGGCATATGCATAGTCACTATGAAGAGATTGCAAATATGACATGTGGTCGATCTCATTCATAGCATATGACAAGTCAAGCGGATTGGCAAACATGATGTGACCGAGAGAATTGTCACAAGAAATCCTATGTAACATGGCATCACAACTAAGAGACTCCACATGGCAATCATCATACTCATCATAAATGGGTAAATCATCGCATGGGGAAATCATACTAGCATGAAGCATGTCAATAGGGGGATCAACATCTTGAAAGCAATCAATGTCAAGAATGTCCACTAGTGGGACTAGAGCATCACCGTCACCTATGTTACCGTTTTCATTCCACTCAAGTGGTGTTGGTGAGGTGGGAAAGACCAAATGGTGGTCATCTTCATCTTGATGGAACCATGTGGGGGTTGCATCATATTCCACCATGGCCATCGTCTTGTCCAAGGAGAGGACGAAGTCATCACGAATCGGTGCATCATCATATAAGGGACCTAGCACCAAATGAGAAGGCACAATAGAGGTAGAGGTCAAGTCGTTAGTGTTGAAAGTGGCCTCACATGACCTATCAACTATCTCACTCTCTCTATGTGGTGGTTCACTCACTCCCTCAAAATAGGTGCACTCAAACACATATGGTGGAGTCACTCATCTCACTCAAGTGGTGGGGGTTGTGGCTCTCCTCACATAGGAATTGTGGCAACACATGTATGTGGCTAGTGGTGAAGTCACTCTCACTCTCAATATGGTGGCACAAGTCACTCAAGCCATCATACGTCGCCGTGGTCGAAGGGAAAATCCCATGCTCAACCACCTCGTCGTCGTCGCCGTGGATAAAGGCCGAAGATGGCACATCATTACTCTCGCCTCCTAAGATGGAAGCATCATCCTTGCTCGCCACCTTGTCGCACGCCTCCAAAGCTTGGTCCTTGAAGGTCTCCATAGTCGTACTCGTCGCTGCACTGTCTTGAAAAAGAGTCATGGATGACTCGGCATCATCAATGCCACAAAGAGGGATGGCGGTGAAGTCGAACTTGGGAGCATCGTCTTGGAGCTCGTCGGGCTTGGACATCTTTGTGGTACTATCCTCATGCTCGTTCTCATGGAGCTTGGTCGTCATGAAGTGAGCTTGCGGTGGAGAAACCTTGGCCTTCATGAGTTCTTGTTCCGCCTTGAGAGCACCAATGTAGTTGTCGTGGAGGGACTTGTAGTTCTCGAGGAAGATTGTCTTAGAGATGTTGTTGTGTAATCCCATCAGGAAGTGGAACTTCATCGAAATGGGTTCGTCCAGGCCGGCTCGTCGCAAGGTTTTCTTCATCTCCTTGAAGTACTCGTCGATGGACTTGGATCCTTGGATGGTGTTCTCCAATTGGCGTTGAAGTTGTTCCGTGTAGGTTGGGGGCACGAACTCTCACTGCAAAGCTCTCTTCATCTTGGGCCAACTCATGTTGTAGGTCTCCGAAGGTGCATGAAGCCACCATGTGGACGCGTAGTCGTGGAATTTCCTTGTGGCGCACTTCACTTGATCTTCGGGAGGAACTTGATGTAGCTTGAGGTAGTCGTCCATCAAATGCTCCCACTCGAGATACTCCTCGGTTTCTAGAGTCCCATAGAAAGGAATCTCATGGTCGGTGTCGAGGTCGTAGTAGCTCGTGGAAGTCGCGGACTTGAGCTTGGGGAGCTTCTCTTGAGGTGCTTCTGGGCGAAGATGACGTATGTCCATAGGCGAAGATGCCTTGAAGTCACTTGGCGAAGATGCCAAGGGAGATGCTGAAGTCGTTGAGCAGTTGTTGGTGTAGAGCTCTTGACCTTCACGTACTTGGTGTTGATGCCGATGTGACCTTACCGGAGATGGTAACTCGGAGGCATGTGCTCTTGAGCATCTTCTCGAAGATGAGGAAGACCGCTTGTAGGACTTGATGAGGGCTTTGATCTCCTCCATTTGAGCTTGCATCTTGGCGTCTTTGGAGTTGTGCGTGGCATCGAACTTGTCGTTGTTGTTGTAGACCGAAGATGAAATGCCTTGCCTATCCATCACTCCAAGAGAAAAATGTGAGTGGTAGAAAGAGAAGAATGAATACCAAATGTACCTTGACCGAAGTTGAAAGTGGATCAATGATCACTCCAATGTGGACAAGGAAATAGCACAATTGGTACCAATTCTTGTCGGTTTCTCACACCTACACAAGTAAGGCTTATGGTGGAGCTCGGTGAGGATAGTGGCACAAAAATTTAATGGAAAATGTTAGCAAGAGTCAATAATGTTGAAAGAGATTCACAAATTCGCAAGTGTAACAAGTAGACCAATAGCAATATGGGTGGCACACGGAAACGCACACACGGTTAGATAAATGGGGTCGTGCAACCAAGGATGAGCACAAAATGTGGAATCCATGGAAAACGCTCGTGTTGCACAACTCAAGAGAGACGCTAGCACGATTGCTCAATAGGCGGATACGACACTTGTGCACAACCTATAAGATGCGAAATGTATGAACTTCTATCCCGAGTATACTATGTATATGATGTTCTGGTGGTATGATCCAAGATGATCGGATATGACAATCTTATGCCATGTGGTATGATGCTATGGCACTTGCTTACAAGCTTCTTTGCTTTTTCTCTTTTGCTTAAAAGCTTTATTCTCTTTTTTTTGCATGGCCACTTTGCGAAATGCACAAACCAAGATAGCTATTGTGTATATGCGGGAACAAACTTGAGGCACAAGGGATGCTATGATACCGATATGATATGGTATGTATGCAATGTATGGTGTAGATCACTAATGTGCACAAGTAACGTTGCCGGCAATACTCAAATGGCTAGTCTCGATAGGCAAGTGACGCAAAATGGGCTAGGGGTTTTCAATGCAATTGCAAGGGAATATACAATGGAGGGATACCATGATACCATGATGATATGGAGGTTACCGTCCTTGGTGATGATGAGTGGCGGTGATCTTGATGGAGATACCAAGATGATGGAGACTCATCCCTAAGTAGCCGAAACACCTTAGAAAACGGAAAAACCACGAACTTAAAATCTCAAATGTCAAATGGTGGTAGCGGGATGCGATGGTGGTTGTGGAAACGCAATGATGGGATGTGGAGTACGCAATGCGGAAATGGAGGGTAAGGTGGTGTACTATACACGGTGTCGGAGTTGGAAGCACGGTCCCTAAGTAGCCGAAACACCTTAGGAGACACAACTCACAACACAAACAAAATTGGGTTAAGTTGGGGTGGTGGAAGTGTATTGTGGGTAAGCCTATGCGGAAGATATGGTGGTGGTTGATGAAGAAGCAACCGTCCCTAAGTAGCCGAAACACCTTAGGAGACTCGAATCACAACTCAAACAACCACTAATGCAATGGGGAACAAAATTGGTTAGATTGCGGAAGTCGGTGGTGGTTATGCGGAAGTTATGGTGGAAGCCCTAGGCAAAGATGCCAAAGTTCCAAAATTTTGATGGAGTCAAATGGTGTTCGTAGTATTTTTGTTGGAAGGGGGATGTCAAGAGCTTTTCAAATAGCTAAAGAACGCGAAAATCGGACTCCGGATGAATTAGTTATGGACAAAATGGTGAAACGGGGAAGCTGAAATGTACAGGGGTCGGACATCCGGGGCTCGGGCTGGATATCCAGGAGCTGATGTCCAGAACCGCGCGTGAAATGCACTCCAGGAGCCGGACGTACGGGCTAATGGCCGGATTTCCGGGGTGGCTGGATGTCCGGGGCTCGGGCCGGATGTCTGGGCTCCAAATCCGAGGATGAACTCGAGGAACACGATTTGGGGCGGAAATTGATGATTTCAAGGTCAAAATTGGAGAGATTTCGTGGATGGGAAGTTGGGAAACTTGGGGAAATGCTAGATCCACTCGAAACCAAGCAAATCCATGGATTAAAATCAACAAAACATCATCAAACCAACAAATCACAAAAAAATTTGGGGCTATTTTGGGTGGGGAATTTTCGAAATTGGGGAAGAACACAACAAAATTAGGCTAGAAAACACAACGGGGAGGCTCCAAAATCGTGATCAATGTGGCTCTAGATACCAAGATGATGTAGGGTGGAACCCTAGATGGCCGATCTTTCACGAAAGGAGCGGATCCCAATGATGAACACGAAGAACATGGGAGAGAAAACGAGGGGAAACACAAGAGAACACTCAAACCAACAAGTATGATCACACATGTGCTAGATCTTTGAAACACAAAGAGAGGTACAAGATCCAAAGTCAACAACAGACGATACACGGTAACCAATTCTTCTCCGTGAGGAGGTCTTGAATCCACAAGGGGATCTTCCCGTGAGGGGTCTTGAATCCAAGGTGGATCTTCTCCATAGAGGGGCCGCAGTCTCTCTCGTGGAGTAGATCCGATATGGATGAGCGAAGCTCTGTCTCTCAAATGAGCTATCACAATGCTGACCCTAAAACGTAGGTGGAGAGGGAGTATATATAGTCTAAGGGGCGAAGGGGTACATGGGCCATGGCCCAGATGCGCTGCATGCAGGCAGGGGGGCCGGATGTCCGGGCCTTCCGGAGACGCCGGATTTCCGGGCGCTGGGGCCGGATGTCCGTGCTGGTAGGGTCCAACCTTGTTGCTCTCTGGAATGGCGGGGTCCGAATTTCTGGGCAGGAGGCTGGATGTCCGGGGGCTTGGGACGCACCGGATGTCCGGGGCCTAGGAGCTTTTCTCCGTCTTCTTCCGTTGTCGCTTCCATGCTTCCCTCGCGGATGGTGTAGTTGTTCCTTGGTGCTTGCACTCCTCCTCAACATCCGTGAAGCTCCGACAATACCTATGCATGCACACGGGAGAAGTGTCAAGTAGTATACCATCCTCGAAGGGGTCAAATGAGCACGTGTAAAGGAGATGATTCACCTTTGTGTATGTGAAGTAGATGTCACACATGTCACTCGCCAAACGGACTCTTGACATGGTGATGTCCATAGGATGCTCCGCATCAGGGGATCTTCTCCGGTGGAGGCTCGAATCTCCGAGGAGAAGGTAACCAAGTGGATGAGCAAAGCTCTCACACAAAATATGAGCTAATCCTTTGCTAACCCTAGAAAGTTGTACGGGATGGAGTATATATAGTCTAGGGGGGTAGAAGGGGTACACGGGCCTCGGCCCTTTACTGTGCGCAGACAGGGAGGTCGGACGTCCGGGTGTCGGGCCGGATCTCCGGGCATTCGCGGAGGGCCGGATGTTCGGGCTGTGGAGGCTGGATGTCCGGGCTGGTGAAGCTGGCCATGTTGCTCTCGGGTTCGGGGGGGTCCGGATTTACAGGCAGGGGGCCAAATGTCCGGGACCTCGGGAAGTGCCGGATGTCCGGGCTTGCAGGGTCGGATGTCCGGGGCGTGTAGGCACTTGGTGGTTGAGTAGCTGTAGAGGAAGTCCCTCCAGGGGCCGGATGTCCGGGGTCTGGGACATGCTCTTGGCTCCTTCCGTTGGTTCTCCTCATCCGTGGACTTGAGGACCCTCTTGGTACCTAATCATGAACAACATCTCGGACTTAGGTAGTAGCCATGTCTCATGCATAGAAAGTGGAAGTTTGGAGAGGAGTGAGTTCACCTTATCTTCGATAGCTTTGGCTCGGGCCCGTGTCATTGGTCCAAGTGGTGCCGTTGGAGGTGTGGGTGCGTCCATGGGGATGATCTTGGGATGCTCCCCATCAGAACCACCAGTTGATCTTGATAACCCACAACCTAAGAATACAAGATATGATAAAAGAGACTTTGTTGCTAAAAAACACGATAAGAAAGAGAACCATGGGTTCAAAAACCTATGCCGTTTCCACCTAAGTCAAGTAAAAAGAAAGATGATGAGGAATTTGAACGCTTTGCTGAAATGCTGAGGTCAGTCTTTTTGCGTACTCGCTTGACTAATATCTTGAAAATACCTCCTTATGCAAAGCATATGAAAGACATCATCACTAATAAGAGAAAAATACCGGAAATTGAAATCTCCACCATGCTTGCTAATTATACTTTTAAAGATGGAGTACCTAAAAAACTTGGAGATCCAGGAATAACAACTATACCTTGCTCTATCAAAAAGAATTATGTGAAAACTGCTTTATGTGATTTAGGAGCTAGTGTTAGTGTTATGCCTTTCTCTTTATATAAAAGACTTGATTTGAATAAACTCACACCTAATGAAATATCATTACAAATGGCTGACAAATCAACTGTCATACCTATCGGTATCTGTGAGGATGTGCCCGTTGTTGTTGCTAATGTTACTATTTTGACTGACTTTGTTATACTTGAGATGCCTGAGGACGACAACATGTCGATTATCCTTGGTAGACCCTTTTGGAATACTGCAGGGGCTGTTATTGATAGCAATAAAAGAAAGGTTTCATTTCATATCAATGGTAATGAGCATACGGTGCACTTTGCGAAGAAACAATTCCAAGTGAATGGTATTAATGTTATTGAAAAATCTCCAACAATCACTATCGAAGTTTTCAAATACCTCTACCTACTTCCAAAAAGAAATATGAAATACTTGTTGGGGACATTCATATCCTCGTTGAAGTAACTTAGTGATTTACGAAAGTTCTTCGATTTCATGCTAATCGAAAGTGGTTGTTAATAAGACCTGATCAACCTTATTAATGGATTATTTTTGAGAGGTATGAAGTTGATGAATTTAGTAAGCACGACCTTCTGTCCCTATCTTTTGTTTTCTGTTTTATTACTTAAATAAAATAAAATGCCATGGTTTGTCTGTTTTCAGAATTTCCCGTGCAATAAAAAATGACCCAATAATAAAAGTTGTCAGAATGCCCTGAAAATTTAATACGTTTTTTTCTGAATATTTAAGAATTTTTGGTGCAAATAACATCAGAGGGAGGTGCACCAGGTCGGCACAACCCACCTGAGCGCGCCAGGATCCTCGGGCGCGCTCTGGTGGGTTGTGGTCCCCACATGGGCCCCCTCACTTATCTCTTTACACCACATCATCACCTACCTCCAGAAAAAATTCTCCATTGTTCTCTCTCTCTCTCTCTCTCGTGTTCTTGCTCTCAAACCCGCGAATTTCGATCTCTTTACTCGGAGCTCCGTTCCCGAAACTGTGTCGGGGGATTGTTCCTTGTTATGTGACTGCACTGTTTGTCCAATTAGTTTTTGTTTTAGTTGTTTATATTTTGAATAATTAGCTACTCTTGGTGCTGCTGTAGATGAGCTTCCATGTTGAATTCTTAGAGTTGTAAGTAGTTTAAATGCTTGCTATGGCCTCTATGTATCCCTATGAGTATTTGGTATCATTTTTGTGAACTTATATCGACTAAATTTTGTGGAATAAAAATTTCAGAATTTTTGTTCATAGGAAAAACACGAATATCTTTAGGAAGTTTGGTTCCAAGAAGAACTCCAAGGGAGTTATTGGGGAGTCGTCTGATAGTGATCTCCACCCTCGGAGGTTGGCGGAAGTACGGCGTGTGAATGGCCGCACACCCAGTTCATGGAAGAGGCTGGAATCCTTTGGGAGTTTGCACAACATGCTGCTAATGCTGGCCTCACCTACTTCATCGCAGCTGAATGTGGACAGTATCATCTCCTCACAAACACTTATATTGAAAGTTTTAATTTCTTTCCTAGGAATAATCCTCCTGAGGTGCATTTTAATTTATATGCTGAAACCCGTCAGATACAACTTACTGAATTTTGTAACATATGCATGATCCCTTCTGACGAGAGTTTAGTTGAGCCTAGACCGGCAAAGTTTGAGGCCTTTTATCATACCTTGATAGTGGGAGATGAGTGAAAGTGCGTTAAGTCGACTAGAGGGGGTGAATAGGCGATTTTTAAGAATTCTTCACTGAGGAATTTCAGGGTGAGGAAATTCCTAAGAGAAGAACTACTTGCAGCGGAATAAGTACTCAGAAGTAAACATAATAGAACATGAGCATGGACTTCATGACGAAATGAAAACAAGCACAGAGTACAGAAAGCGTAAACACAGGATAAACAGAATGAAGGCAAACAAACTGAAGAAATTGAGCTGAGGAATAAGAGAAAGTCTTCAGTCAAAGTCTTCAAATAGATATGAACAAGCAGCCAACACAGAAATGAGGAAATGGAAGGGTTGAGGAAATGGAACCAGTTAGCTCGGTGAACACAATGATTTAGTATACCAGTTCCAACTGCTGTGACAGTTGTACGCCTGGTTAGGGTGGCTAGGTATTTAAACCTGAGGACACATAGTCCTGGACACCCAGTCCTGAACACCCAGCTTAGGATACTTAGTCCTCACCATATTCCCCTTGAGCTAAGGTCACACAAACCTCGCCCAATCACTCGTGGTAAGTCTTCAGGTGACTTCCAAACCTTCACAGACTCGGTCACTCGGCGATACACAATTTCCTCTTGGATGCTTTAGACCATGATGCCTAACCGTCTGGAAGATGCACTGTCTTCAAAGGTAACAAGCGTCGGATCCACACAGGATCAATCTCTTCAGTGATGCTCAATCACTTTGGGTTTGAAGGTGTTTGGCTTTGGGTTTTCCTCACTTGATGATTTTTGCTCAAAGTCCTCGGAGGATGGGATGCTCTCAAATGACAAGGGTTAATTTCTCTCGGAGCAGCCAACCAGCTACTGGTTGTAGGGGGCGGCTATTTATAGCCTAGGGAGCAGCCCGACATGATAAGACATAAATGCACTTCAATGATATGACCGTTAGGTGGAAGGATATTTTGGGACAGCTGGCGCGTAGCACAGCAACGGTCAGAAATTTGACTAACAAATTCCTCAGGGCTATCATGTTCCTCGCTTGTAGGCAATTCGCACCAGCGAATTCCTAACTCCTCAGTCAGAACAAATTCCTCAGAGACCAGAAGAGCTTCGTCTCTGTCACTGAAGAAATTTGACTGCACTGTATGAGATTTCCAATGGCTTCACTCGAAGGGATTGGTAGGTGTAGGATTTTGAGTTGAGCATCACTTGGAAATTTTTGCTTAGTATTTCCTCGACCCCCTTTAACAGTATGGTGTTTCCTATGACTCAAGAAAGAGAAAATGAAACTATGAAAAACAAAAGTCTTCACGCTTCATGTTCCTCGAATGGATACCAAGTCTTCAGGATCACACCAATTTCTTCACTTTCAAAGTCTTCAGGAAGTCTTTGGAAATCCAAAGCCTTCAATCGAAGAACTTCATTTTTAGGGGTCGACTTTCTCTATAAATATCAAACTCCTCATAGACTTATAGACCTATGTACACTCACAAACGCATCAGTCCCTTAACCTATAAGTCTTCAATACACCAAAATCACAAAGGGGCACTAGATGCACTTACAATCTCCCCCCTTTTGGTGATTGATGACAATATAGGTTAAGTTTTCAACGGGGATAAACATATGAAGTGTAAATACTGATATTGAGGAATTTGATTGCAAGATATAGAAGAACTCCCCCTGAAGATGTGCATAGTGAGGAATTTGCTTTTGAAGCAATTCTCATTTGAAGAGTAGAATCATGGAGATCTCCCCCTATATCTTGTAATTCATACACGCATTTAACATATAATATGAAGAATTTGAAATGCATGATGAAATATTGTGACTAATGTAATTCAGCATGCGTGCATTAACATATATGAGGATAAGCATGTAGAATAACACAACAAAAGTATCAGACCACCATCGGGTTTAAGTTTACAACTCGATCCAGCAAAGTCTTCAAAAGAAAGAGAGTTGTAACTTAGAAAAAAAAGCCCATATAAGTAGACCCGCTTGAAGACTAACTCAAATTTCTCCCCCTTTGTCATCGAATGACCAAAAGGTACGAAAAATGAGGACTAACGCCCCCGAAGAAGATCATCACTGAGTCGATGAAGGAGCGCCAGAATTGTTGGGGTCGGTTGTTGAAGTAGGGCCTGCCCCAGTGTCGTCGAAGTCTTCATGTTCATCTATCGTGCATCATGAAGAATATGAGCTAGCTACCAAGGAAGGAACTTTAGTCTTCTTGAATTTCTTCGCCGGTGGTGGCTGAGACCATTCAAAGTCCTGCTTGAAACCCATTTGCTTTAGATCACCTTCACCATACAGATGTGACAAAACAGCCCAGGTGCGACCGAAGACTTCATGGAGGTAGTAATGGTTTTTCTTCACTACATTGTGTGTGGCAGTCATGTTGTGAATAATAGAACCAAACTGACACTTAACCCATTTGTGGTTGCGATCGACCTTCTGCTCAAGACTGAGGAGAAGCTCACGATCAGTCATCACCCTTGGAGCTGTGCCTTGAGAATTTTGCTTTGAAGCATTTGCGGCAGAGTCATGAGTGGCAGAGTCATCATTGGTGGAGTAGGATGCAGCTTTGTGGAATAGACCACCCAATGCATGAATGCCTTCATCAATAATTGCAGTAGCCTTGCCCTTTTCATCAGATGAGGACAATGTCCGCTTGAGGACTTCAATGGGGGGCAAGTAACTGACATGATTCTGAAAATCAGCCTTGTAGTTGAGTGAAGACCTAGTTCTGAGGAATCTCATAATCCAAGGAGCATAAGGCTTCAACTCAAATGGAGAGAGGCCACATTTGCCAGAGTCCTCATGAAGAAATCAGGATAGTTGATAGGAATGCCATGTATGATATTGAATAGCAGATTCTTCATGATGCCAACAACTTCTACATCATTTGAATCATGGCCTTTGATTGGACTCAATGTCTTTGTCAGAATGTGATACAGAGCATCCCAAGGTCATCCCCATGGACCTACCATCGTCTCATCAAGTGCCTAGTGGACCCATGACTCGATCATGTGCAAGAGCTCTTGAAACCGAGGTGACATCTCTCCTCTCACAATTCCACTTCGATGCACATGGAGCATGGTTACTACCTCATATGGACACTTTGTGCATACTCAGGTACCATGGAGAAGCTAAGGAGCAAGGACAAGGAGAAGAGGAATATGGACGAGAAGACGGAGAAGAAGGAGGTCTAAAGGAAAAGTCCCAGCCACCGGACGACCGGCTGGGACCGGACGACCGGTGCACCTGCATCCGAGCCAACATCAGCAGAAGTCCGACGTTTCAGGACGTCCGGCACCCCCATCACAGAGCAGAACCAGCGGACGTCCGGAGGACACTGGACGACCGGCCGCTCCTGAGACACCGGACGACCGGCCACCAGCGGACGTCTGGTACCTGGCTGCGTCCAGATTCGGGCCCGAGGCCCATGTACCCCTACCTTGATGACATATTGATTTATAGCAAATCTTTGGAGGAACATTTACGTGCTGTTTTTATTGCTCTACGTGATGCACGTTTGTTTGGTAACCTTGGAAAGTGCACCTTTTGCACCGACCGAGTATCTTTTCTTGGCTATGTTGTTACTCCACAGGGAATTGAAGTTGATAAAGCCATATTGAGAGTTGGCTGCAGCCCAAAACGGTCACACAAGTGAGGAGTTTCCTTGGCCTCGCTGGTTTCTATAGGCGTTTTGTGAGAGATTTCAGCACCATTGCTGCACCTCTCAACGAGCTTACAAAGAAGGATGTGCCTTTTGTTTGGGGTACCGCACAGGAAGAATCCTTCACGGTATTGAAAGATAAGTTGACACATGCTCCTTTACTCCAACTTCCTAATTTCAATAAGACTTTTGAGCTTGAATGTGATGCTAGTGGAATTGGATTAGGAGGTGTGTTATTACAAGATGGCAAACCTGTTGCATACTTTTATGAAAAATTGAGTGGGCCTAGTCTGAACTATTCTACTTATGATAAAGAATTATATGCTCTTGTTCGGACCTTAGAAACATGGCAACATTATTTATGGCCCAAGGAATTTGTTATACATTCTGATCATGAATCTTTGAAACACATTAAAAGTCAAGCAAAACTGAACCGTAGACATGCTAAATGGGTTGAATTCATTGAGACTTTCCCTTATGTCATTAAACACAAGAAGGGTAAAGAAAATGTTATTGCTGATGCATTGTCTCGTCGTTATACTATGCTTTCACAACTTTACTTTAAAATATTTGGTTTGGAGACCATCAAAGATCAATATGTTCATGATGCTGAATTTAAAGATGTATTGCAGAATTGTAAGGAAGGGAGAACTTGGAACAAGTTTGTTCTTAACGATGGATTTGTGTTTCGTGCTAACAAGCTATGCATTCCAGCTAGCTCCGTTCGTCTTTTGTTGTTGCAGGAGGCGCATGGAGGAGAATTAATGGGACACTTTGGCGTCAAGAATACAGAGGATCTACTTGCTACACATTTCTTTTGGCCAAAGATGAGACGGGATGTTGAGCGTTTTGTTGCTTGCTGCACTACATGTCAAAAACCTAAGTCACGACTTAATCCTCATGGTTTATATATGCCTTTGCCTGTACCTAGTGTTCCTTGGGAGGATATATCTATGGACTTTGTTTTAGGTTTACCTCAAACAAAGAAGGGGAGGGATAGCATATTTGTTGTCATGGATAGGTTCTCGAAAATGGCACACTTTGTACCATGTCATAAAAGCGATGATGCTGTTAATGTTGCTGATTTGTTCTTTCGTGAAATTACTCGCTTGCATGGTGTGCCAAATACTATTGTTTCAGATCGTGATACTAAATTTCTTAGCCACTTTTGGAGATGTTTATGGGCTAAGTTGGGGACTAAGCTGCTTTTTAGTACTACTTGTCACCCCCAAACTGATGACAAACTGAAGTAGTCAATAGAACATTGTCTACTATGCTTAGGGCTGTTTTGAAGAATAACAAGAAAATGTGGGAATAATGCTTGCCACATATTGAATTTGCTTATAATAGTTCATTGCATTCTACTACTAAGATGTGCCCTTTTGAAATTGTGTATGGTTTCCTACCTCGTGCACCTATTGATTTGTTGCCTCTTCCATCTTCGGAGAAGGTTAATTTTGATGCTAAAGAACATGCTGAATTGATTTTAAAAATGCATGAGTTAACTAAGGAAAACATTGAGCGTATGAATGCTACATATAAACTTGCTGGAGATAAGGGTAGAAAACATGTTGTGTTTGCACCTGGAGATCTTGTTTGGTTACATTTGCATAAGGATAGATTTCCTAATTTGTGCAAATCAAAGCTAGTGCCACGTGCTGATGGTCCTTTTAAGGTGTTAGAGAAAATAAATGATAATGCATATAAACTTTAGCTGCCTGCAGATTTTGGGGTTAGTCCCACTTTTAACATTGCAGATTTGAAGCCTTATTTGGGTGAGGACGATGAACTTTCGTCGAGGATGACTTCATTTCAAGAAGGGGAGGATGATGAGGACATCAATACCATTGTTACACTCACAACCCCTGCTGCTATACATACTGGACCGATTACTAGCGCTCGTGCACGCCAATTGAATTATCAGGTACTTTTGTTTCTTGATACATTTGTTTTGCTTACAAATGAAGGGGCTAGCTTGGACAAGAAAGATGAACCTTGGAGCAAGTTCAAGCATGGAGATGATGGCATGCGCAAGGGGAACAAGAACGGAGTTACAAGTGATGATTCCAGGACTCTGAAGCCACCATAATGAGTGCATGAAGCATGGGACGAAATATTCAAGATGCCAGTTCATAAATTTCGTCCAGAGGCTATTTTAGGTGCTGCGTCACATTATTATTGGGCCAGGCCCATGTATTTTCGAAGTACTTAAGTATAGGC
This sequence comes from Triticum urartu, assembly GCF_056163025.1. Lineage (NCBI taxonomy): Eukaryota > Viridiplantae > Streptophyta > Magnoliopsida > Poales > Poaceae > Triticum > Triticum urartu. Next base: position 205,232,967 of record NC_141873.1, read on the forward strand.
TGTTTTTAGAGTCCGTATGTGTGGGGAAACAAGAGTTAGGGTTGGTTTCGGACCCCTCCACCAAGGGCCACGAAATTCCCCCTCTCTCCTCCATATATACAGCCCTTAGGGCATCGTTTAGGCTTTGGGTTTTGTTTAGATTAAAAGTTCGCCATAGCTGCAACTTCGCGTACTTCGTTTGTGTTCAACGACCAGACCAAGGCGTCACAGAACCCCACCTTGATCAATAAAGCTTTCATCTTATATTCGCAATATCTAGATTGCAATCTCAGTTTCTTGCTTGTTTGTAACATCCCAAATTTTCAATTTGGAATGTTATACATTAGGTCATCATGCATATCATATTTTATTTTGCTTTTGGTTTCGATCCTAGAAAATCCTAAGGAACTCAAGGACCCACGGAGAGAGTTGGGGATTTCGTTATTTACATATTTGAGTTTTCTCAAATTATGTAAACAGGATCATTTGATTTTATTTATTTTATCATCAATTATTTCTATTACAAAAATATGAGAGAGGGAATAAAATGACTTTCCCAAAATATAGAAATATTGAGGATTTAATAAAAAATCAAATAAGTTTTATTTCGGAGTTTTCGGTATTTTTATTTGAATTTAGGAAAAATGCACGTTTTTCAAAGTTGCATTTAGGGCCCAGATAAATGTTCACTTTTTCGGGCTTGATTTTAGAAGCCCGGGAAAATTTATTTCGTGATTTTTGGAGTCCATTTAGTATTTCTTTTTATTTTTCTTCCGAGCCAAATTATTTAAAAAAAACGCGGAACCGACTATGGGCCGTACTCGGCCAGGACTCCCCTGCCCGGGGCCTTTATAAGGCGCCACCCCGGGGAGAGAGAGCCAGCCGCCCCAGCCCGAGAGCCCAGCCGGCCGAAACCCTAACCCTAGCCCAGCCAAGCCGCCGCCGCCGGAGCCGCGCGTTGCCCGAGGTTCGCCACCCCCGAAATCCGTGCTGTTTTAAAAAAAAAAATCTGTTCGTCGTTTTTCTTTTTCGTCGGATTTTCCGCGGTTATTTTCTGATCGCGATTTCTGATCCGATTTTCGTTTTAGTATAACTTTTCGCTCGTTTATCGGAATCAGGCGATTCCAGCGCCTGGAGTTTTGTGTCGAAACCCTCTTTCCGAATAATAAACTTAAACAAGTTTTTGCTACTGTAAAATTTGCCTTAGATCCAGATTACTAGAACGAAGTTGTTTTCTTTCGCCGTTTGATTTCTTTTGCTTCATTCGATTTGATTCTTTTTGCAAACCAGGGTTCTTAAGTTGAACTTTCTGGTTATATCTTCTATTTGAGTTTTACTTGTGCATTAGATGAGTACTTATTGTATGCTTGTTTGTTTGTCTGCGATAGAATACCCGGAGTGCGCCGCCTGTTACTTCGAATCTCTAGGTTTCGCGGATCATCAGCAAGGCAAGTAACACTTTGATCATGCCTTTTTCTACAACCCAGTTTTATTTCTTTAGATCAATCCTCACACATTGCACGATTAGAATCTAATTAAATTGTGGGATGGGAAGTAGATGAAGTAGTACCTATTACCTATTTATTATCAAACCTTTGGGAGTTACTTCTGCGTTTGCTTTATGCCATGCTATGCTAGTAGACGTGGACTAGCAGATATCCATGACAGATGTGAGATTGTTAATTAAGGGTTTATCTAAGGTGGCAACCTAAACACACATCTGGGTGGATTGAGGCACTTGGTTATTCCAGGACTTGCCTGTTTTTCTTTCGGACCGCCACCCAGGCTCAAAGGGATCATGAGATTATTCATACTAGAAACTTCCGTGTGCAACCACAAGCCATTATGGGCTCTGGCATAGTTGATTAAGTTGTGCGAACTCTTACAGTGGTAGACTAGCAGATGTAGGGGATGTAGGTGGTACGGTCTTCCCGATCGTAAGGTGCTAGCGCTTCTGAAAGACTATGTCTCGGTCATCCGTTTCTCAAACACCATGTAGTGCGAGAAATCCAACGGAGGCGATCGAGTCTTGTGGGGAAAAGTGCGCAAACCTCTGCAGAGTGTAACAAACTAATCATGGTTAGCCGTGTCATCGGTTATGGACAAATCTTGAGTATCTAGTACCTGGATTATCATGTGAATCTCAACATGTTACTCTAAAATTAATTTTGTAGGGTTTAATGATGTTACTTAATTGGGATTGAGAATGCAGTCAACCATTCTCAATGTTTAACAACCACCATGATAGTAATTAAATTTTATTCCTTTGAAGTAGGGAAAAATTGGCTTTACGCAAAAACTGTAACCATAGAGCTTTCCACCAACCAAATATGCATATAGTATAGCTGTTGCATTCCATTACTCTCTATGTGTTACCTTGCCAGCATATTCCATGTGCTGACCCGTTTCGGGCTGCAACGTTAATGTTGCAGACTTTTCAGACGACGATTAAGGGGTTTTTAGGTCGTGGTTCTATACTCAGTGATGCCGTTGGAGTTGATGGACTCACTTATCTTCCAAGCGTTCCGCTGTTATCGTTATTAGATGGCCTTAAGCCATATTTATTGCAATAAGTTCTCTTTTGAGACACTCGATGTAATAAGTGTGTGATTGCTACTCTGCTATAAATCCTCCGAGTACTGTGTGGTGTCAGCATTACTGATCCAGGGATGACACCGGAGCACAGAGATCAGACTGTTTGAGGTCTGGTCACTACAGAGATGGTATCAGAGCACACGCTGACTCTAGGACACGACCACTAAGCTAAAGACCTAGATCACTACTCACTCTCTTCTCATCTGACCTCTCATCTTTTCTACTCTTTAGGATGGCAGATGCAAGGAACAAGTTCACCCAACCAGATGAAGATACACCCTTTGGATGCCACTTGAAGGAAATCACTAGATACCTGAACATAGGAATACCAAGCTTCACGAGAACCTACAACGCCACTTTACCTGAAGAAGAGCGCTGGATGATTCAAGTTCAAGTTCCAGGAAGGACTTTCGTGCCAGTCACTGAGCCCATAGAGTTTTCTTTTGATGCACCAACTTGGAGTCTAGGAAAGAGTATAGCAGCTCACATCGCCATGGGACACATTGGAGAAGTCTACCGCAAGGATCTCAAGGATAATATCTACCAGATTTGTGGGCGCCGAGATGAACACTGGGAGATGATCAGCACCAAGAAAGATAGATCAATTGCAGCTTTTATCCAGGAGTTAAATCAGCACATTCGACGACAGGAGAATCAGATGTGCGCCGACATGATAGATCTGAAGAAGGCTAAGACTAGAATCAAGGAACTGGAGGAAGAACTCAAGGCTACACGTGAAGATTATGAAGAAGAAATTGAAGTATTGGTGGAGAAGAATGACGATATGATCAAGAAGATTGGAATATTTATGGGAGGCCTGACACCAGTAGATGAAGACGAAGAACCCAAGGAGATTAGCCCGGAAGACTACATCATCATTGACGGCACCGGCTCGGAACAAGATAGTAGCAATGATGACTTCTTTGATGAAGCAGGAGCAGATACCATGGAGTCTACAACCATAGAATATTTTTAGTAGACCACCTCATCAGTAGTAGTAGTCCACCATGTAAATTTAGTAGTCCGAGCACTTTGCGATAGCTAGATCGATTGTATGCCTTTGTTTGTTTGATTGAAGTGAATTGTTTCTTTTGCCTTGTGCATATGGGTAGTGTTTTCTCTTTAGACCCCCTCTCTTCTTACATCTCATCCTTTCTAAACCCTCAGATGCCTCCGAGACGTGACCCCGGATTTGCCTTTCCGCCGGAGCTCACCCAGTTGATCCAGCAGCAGAACACCATGATGCAGTTGCTAGTTCAGAATCAGAATCAGGGGAATAACAACAACAACCCACCACCACCACCACCACCTGTTGACCACTTAGCCCGTTTTCTTAGGCTGAATCCGCCGGTGTTTTCCAGTAGCACCGAGCCAATAGTAGCAGATGATTGGCTCCGCGAGACAGCTAGGGAGTTGACCACAGCAGGATGCACAGATGCGGAGAAGGTGAAGTTTGCCGCACATCAGTTAGAAGGACCCGCAGCATCCTGGTGGGAGAATTTCACAGCCACCTTCCCAGTCGACACTGTCACATGGGACCAGTTTCAGCAAGCTTTTCGTACTGCCCATGTTTCAGCAGGAGCAATGGCCATGAAGAAGCGTGAGTTTCGTAACTTGCGCCAAGGAGGACGGACAATTGGCCAGTATGTGGAGGAGTTTAGTAAGCTAGCACGTTATGCCCCAGATGACGTTGCTACGGATGCAGCTAAGCAGGAGAAATTCCTGGAAGGACTGAATGATGAGTTGAGTATGCAGTTGATGGTAGCCACCTTCAACAACTACCAGGAGTTGGTAGATCGTGCTCTTATGATTGAAGGGAAGCAGCAGCAAATTGAGAACCGCAAGAGGAAGTATGGACAAGGAAAGTATAATTCAGGAGCTTAGTAGAAGCCACGTTTTACCCCTAGACCGGGAGGACATTTTCAGCATACCCATGGAGTAGGTAGCTCGCACAATCACAATGGCACCAAGAATGGTAATGGGAATGGAGGAAACATCGGTTGCGCCAGTAAGACAATTTTGCTCACAACGCCAGAAGGAAGAAGGATCAAGTATTTATCCCAACATGCGCCAAACAGGACACAAGTAAATTCCTTATCAGGAGTTGTGCAGGAGGAAGTACCAGTGGTAAAGGATTTTCCTGATGTATTTCCCGAAGAGTTGCCAGGCATGCCACCGGATAGAGACATTGAGTTTTTGATTGAGCTTTTGCCAGGCACTGGGCCAATATCGAAGCGACCATATAGGATGCCAGCAAAGGATTTGGTGGAGATTAAGAAGCAGATTAAGGAATTACTGGATAAGGGCTATATTCGCCCAAGTTCTTTGCCTTAGGGATCACCAGTACTTCTAGTGGAGAAGAAGGATGGATCGTTAAGGATGGTTGTTGACTATCGAGGATTGAATGAAGTAACAATCAAGAACAAGTACCCGCTACCAATGATCAATGATCTGTTTGATCGATTGCAAGGAGCTAAAGTGTTTTCCAAGATCGATTTGCGATCAGGGTACCATCAGTTGAAGATTCGAGAGCAGGACAAACCTAAGACAGCTTTTACCACCAGGTATGGGCTGTATGAGTATACCGTTATGTCATTTGGTCTGACTAACGTGCCTGCCTATTTTATGAACATGATGAACAAAGTGTTTATGGATTTTTTGGATAAGTTCGTCGTAGTGTTCATTGATGATATCCTGGTATATTCGAAGAATGAAGAGGAGCATAAGGAGCATTTGCGTTTGGTACTTGGAAAGCTTAGAGAACACCAATTATATGCCAAGTTCAGCAAATGTGAGTTTTGGTTGAAGGAAGTAGGATTCCTCGAACACGTTATATCCGGAGAAGGTATAGCAGTCGATCCCGCTAAAGTTGAAACCGTGACCAAGTGGGAAGCCCCAACAACAGTTGGAGAGATCCGGAGTTTTCTTGGACTCGCAGGATACTACCGTAGGTTTATTGAGAATTTCTCAAAGATTGCGAAGCCTATGACGGAGTTGCTGAAGAAGGATACTAAGTTCAAATGGACTGAGGAGTGTGAGGCTAGTTTCCAGGAGTTGAAGAAACGCTTGGTTACCTCACCGGTGTTTATTTTGCCAGATCAGACCAAGGATTATGAGGTGTATTGCGACGCTTCACATCGAGGACTTGGAGCAGTGCTTATGCAGGAAGGGAGAGTTGTTTCATATGCCTCAAGACAACTGAAGCCCCATGAGTTGAATTATGCCACGCATGATTTGGAGTTAGCAGCCGTAGTGCATGCATTGAAGACATGGAGACATTTCCTCATTGGAAATCATTGTGAGGTGTACAAGGATCATAAGAGCTTGAAGTACATTTTCACGCAGAAGGAGTTGAACCTCAGACAAATGAGATGGTTGGAGCTCATCAAGGATTATGATATGAGATTGCATTATCATCCCGGGAAGGCTAATGTAGTAGCTGATGCAATAAGCCGCAAGGGCCATGTCAATATGTTAATGACGGGAGAAATACCCAAGGAGTTAGCAGAAAATCTTCGTGAACTATGTTTGGAAATAGTTCCGAGAGGCTATGTAGCAACGTTGGAAATTCAGTCAACTTTGATGGATAGAATCAGAGAAGCTCAGAAAACTGACAAAGAGATTGCCGCTATAAAGGAGAAACCGAGCAAACGAAAAGCTAAAGGATTTCGTGAGGATGAGCACGACACCCTACGGTTTGAAGACCGTGTTTATGTACCCAATGACCCGGAGATCAGAAAGTTGATTCTGCAAGAGGCACACGATTCACCGTATTCGATTCACCCAGGAAATACCAAGATGTATTTGGATTTGAAGGATATTTTCTGGTGGACCGGAATGAAGAAGGATATTGTGGAGTATGTAGCAGTATGTCACGTATGTCAGAGAGTAAAGGCAGAGCATCAGAAGCCAGCTGGATTATTGCAACCATTGCCGATACCTGAATGGAAGTGGGATAAGCTAGGCATGGATTTTATCACGGGATTACCAAGGACTCGTTCAGGCTATGACTCGATTTGGGTTGTAGTTGATCAATTGACGAAGGTAGCTCATTTCATCCCAGTAAAGACCACTTACACCAGTGCTAAGTTAGCAAAGATATACATGACCAGGATCGTATGTTTGCATGGAGTTCCGAGGAGCATCGTATCAGATAGAGGAACCCAGTTTAACTCAAAGTTCTGGAAGCAGTTGCATGAGACTTTGGGTACTAGGCTAGAATTTAGTACAACTTTTCATCCACAGACAGATGGACAAACCGAGAGAGTCAATCCGATTTTGGAGGATATGCTGAGAGCTTGTGCGCTAGATTATGGATCGAGTTGGGACGATAATTTGCCATATGCAGAGTTCTCTTACAATAATAGCTATCAGACCAGCTTGAAGATGGCCCCTTTCGAAGCTCTGTACGGAAGGAGGTGCAGGATACCGTTGTCATGGGACGAAGTTGGAGACCGTCAGTTGTTTGGACCAGATCTGATTAAGGAGTCTGAACAGAAGGTGAAGTTGATTCGCGATAGGCTCAAGGTAGCCCAGTCCAGGCAGAAGAGCTACGCAGATTCTAAACGCAAAGAGACAGTTTACGAAGTCGGAGACAGAGCTTATCTTCGAGTATCCCCACTTCGAGGGATTAAGCGCTTTGGAGTTAAGGGGAAGTTAGCGCCACGATTTGTAGGACCATATCGAGTTTTGGAGCGTATGGGAGAAGTGGCTTACAAGTTGGAATTGCCAGAAGGATTGACAGGAGTTCATGATGTGTTCCACGTTTCTCAGTTGAAAAAGTGTCACGCGGAGATGGCTGACATACCTTTGAGAGACACAGTGCCATTGGAAGCAATTCAGTTGGATAACAATTTGACCTATGAGGAGAAACCAGTCAAGATTCTTGAGTTTGCTAGCCGAGTCACTCGCAGCAAGGTTATCAAGTTTTGCAAAGTTCAGTGGAGCCACCACACGGAGGATGAAGCCACCTGGGAGCGAGAGGAAGATTTGCTCAAAGACCACCCTCACCTATTTTCTAGCCAACCCGAATCTCGAGGGCGAGATTCATCTTAAGGGGGGTAGGTTTGTAACATCCCAAATTTTCAATTTGGAATGTTATACATTAGGTCATCATGCATATCATATTTTATTTTGCTTTTGGTTTCGATCCTAGAAAATCCTAAGCAACTCAAGGACCCACGGAGAGAGTTGGGGATTTCGTTATTTACATATTTGAGTTTTCTCAAATTATGTAAACAGGATCATTTGATTTTATTTATTTTATCATCAATTATTTCTATTACAAAAATATGAGAGAGGGAATAAAATGACTTTCCCAAAATATAGAAATATTGAGGATTTAATAAAAAAATCAAATAAGTTTTATTTCAGAGTTTTTTGGTATTTTTATTTGAATTTAGGAAAAATGCGCGTTTTTCAAAGTTGCATTTAGGGCCCAGATAAATGTTCACTTTTTCGGGCTTGATTTTAGGAGCGCGGGAAAATTTATTTCGTGATTTCTGGAGTCCGTTTAGTATTTCTTTTTATTTTTCTTCCGAGCGGAATTATTTAAAAAAAACGCGGAACCGACTATGGGCCGTACTCGGCCAGGACTGCCCTGGCCGGGGCCGTTATAAGGCGCCACCCCGGGGCGAGAGAGCCAGCCGCCCCAGCCCGAGAGCCCGGACGGCCGAAACCCTAACCCTAGCCCAGCCCCGCCGCCGCCGCCGCCGGAGCCGCGCGTCGCCCGAGGTTCGCCGCCCTCGAAATCCGTGTTGTTTTAAAAAAAATCTGTTCATCGTTTTTCTTTTTCGTCGGATTTTCCGCGGTTATTTTCTGATCGCGATTTCTGATCCGATTTTCGTTTTAGTATAACTTTTCGCTCGTTTATCGGAATCAGGCGATTCCAGTGCCTGGAGTTTCGTCTCGAAACCCTCTTTCCGAATAATCAACTTAAACAAGTTTTTGCTACTATAAAATTTGCCTTAGATCCAGATTACTAGAACGAAGTTGTTTTCTTTCGCCGTTTGATTTCTTTTGCTTCGTTCGATTTGATTCTTTTTGCAAACCAGGGTTCTTAAGTTGAACTTTCTGGTTAGATCTTCTATTTGAGTTTTACCTGTGCATTAGATGAGTACTTATTGTATGCTTGTTTGTTTGTCTGCGATAGAATACCCGGAGTGCACCGCCTGTTACTTCGAATCTCTAGGTTTCGCGGATCATCAGCAAGGCAAGTAACACTTTGATCATGCCTTTTTCTACAACCCAGTTTTATTGCTTTAGATCAATCCTCACACATTGCATGATTAGGATCTAATTAAATTGTGGGATGGGAAGTAGATGAGGTAGTACCTATTACCTCTTTATTATCAAACCTTTGGGAGTTACTTCTGCGTTTGCTTTATGCCATGCTATGCTAGTAGACGTGGATTGGGTGAGTGATATCCATGACAGATGTGAGATTGTTAATTAAGGGTTTATCTAAGGTGGCAACCTAAACACACATCTGGGTGGATTGAGGCACCTGGTTATTCCAGGACTTGCTTGTTTTTCTTTTGGACCGCCACCCAGGCTCAAAGGGATCATGAGATTATTCATACTAGAAACTTCCATGTGCAGCCACAAGCCATTATGGGCTCTGGCATAGTTGATTAAGTTGTGCAAACTCTTACACTTGTAGACTAGCAGATGTAGGGGATGTAGGTGGTACGGTCTACCCGATCGTAAGGTGCTAGCACTTCTGAAAGACTATGTCTCGGTCATCCGTTTCTCAAACACCATGTAGTGCGAGAAATCCAACGGAGGCGATCGAGTCTTCTGGGGAAAAGTGCGCAAACCTTTGCAGAGTGTAACAAACTAATCATGGTTAGCCATGTCCCCGGTTATGGACAAATCTTGAGTACCTAGCACCTGGATTATCATGTGAATCTCAACATGTTACTCTAAAATTAATTTTGTTGGTTTTAATGATGTTACTTAATTGGGATTGAGAATGCTGTCAACCATTCTCAATGTTTAACAACCACCATGATAGTAATTAAATTTTATTCCTTTGAAGTAGGGAAAAATTGGCTTTATGCAAAAACTGTAACCATAGAGCTTTCCACCAGCCAAATATGCATATAGTATAGCTGTTGCATTCCATTACTCTCTATGTGTTACCTTGCCAGCATATTCCATGTGCTGACCCGTTTCGGGCTGCAACGTTAATGTTGCAGACTTTTCATACGATGATTAAGTAGTTTTTAGGTCGTGGTTCTATACTCAGTGATGCCGTTGGAGTTGATGGACTCACTTATCTTCCAAGCCTTCCGCTGTTATTGTTATTAGATGGCCTTAAGCCATATTTATTGCAATAAGTTCTCTTTTGAGACACTCGATGTAATAAGTGTGTGATTGCTACTCTGCTATAAATCCTCCGAGTACTTTCTGGTGTCAGCATTACTGATCCAGGGATGACACCGGAGCACAGAGATCAGACTTTTGAGGTCTGGTCGCTACATTGTTCTTCGTTTGCTTGTAGGAAACAGACCCTCAAGGTCAGGTTGATCGTGCTCCGGCGTGGTCAATAACCCTCGGAAGTTGGTTTTGCGATTGCTAAGGCGCGACGTCTCGCACGTTCGTAGTTGGATCGACAAGGTCGACTCCCACAGAATACGATAGCCACCATCTCATCGAAACATCAGGACACCTTTACCTCTATCATCGCGTCTCTAGTTCGGTCTAGCCTAGGACCACCATAGTACCATCGTTGAGTGTTTATTCAACATTGCATCTCTGAATTGATTATTGCTAATCTTTTGCTACCATATATAGCCAACCCAGCTCCACATATTTCTACACCGTGTATACGTACGTTCCCCTGGCAATCGCTTTACACAATCTTCGAAGTTATTTGACACCGCTGGTTGCCTATCACCACCTGCCGCATGGTAAGAACTTGTAAGATATTGATATTTGCTTTACTGTGAGTACTTTACAACCACATCCTAGTAGTTCATAGGAACATTATTCTCGAATTTTGGTTCTTGTTTCTACTAATCATGACAGGTTCCAGAGATAGAAGTTCTTGGACAACGGACACATCTTCACCATCACGAGAGTTAGGACAACACACACAAGCATATGGTCAGGTTATCTCTTTACCATCATTTGAGGGTAGATTTAATCCTGCTATTTATCTAGCTTGGGAGCTTGAAGTAGAACAAGTTTTTAGTCACCATGATTTTTCTGAACTTGAGAGAGTACGAGCTACCACTAGAGCATTTACTGGTTTTGCTTCTCTTTGGTGGAGTGTACATTGTAAGAAAAACATTGATAACCAACCCACAACTTGGAAAGTTTTGAAAGCTGTAATGAGACAACAATTTTTTCCTCCTTACTATCGTCATGAATTGCGTCGCAAATTGGAGCAATTAAAACAAGGCAGTAACACTATTCATGCTTACTACCAAGAGTTCAAATCTTATATGCATCATTGTGACATAGAACAATCTGAGGATGATACAATGAATAGATTTTTTGGTGGTTTGAACCATGATATTCAGGCAAGATTTCAGTATATTCCTCGTTGCACTACTGGTATTTATGTCCGTGCTTGTACCTTTGAGAGACAGATACAGGAGGATGCATTGGGTGACTACAACAACTACTATTCCAGTTCGTGCTCACCACCGCCGGTTGGTTACTCCACCGTTGCACCTACTAGAGCAGCCCCACCTTGGATTGTTAGTGCGGCATCATCCAACATCCGTACCTACATCAGCTACATCTTTGCGACAAGGTAACAGTAACGGTATTGATGATATAACTTCACATGAGAATGATGCATGCCTAGTTAACTTGAATGCGTCATGTATTGAGTTACCTGTTGATTTGAGCACACCACCTATTTTAGAAACTTCACATGAGAATGATGCATGCCTAGTTAACTTGAATGCATCATGTATTGAGTTACCTGTTGATTTGAGCACACCACCTATTTTAGAGAATCTTGTTACTGTCATGAATGCGTCATGTGATCAAACAACTGAAATTTCAACAATATTGAGTGCACCCATTGAATTAACTGTTGATGCAAAAGAACCAATGTTTAATCATTTTGATATGACCTCCAATCTTGGTGATGATTCTGTGTCCAATGACTTATTGCATGTTTGCTTATTTAAGCATGTTGTAGCATGTAAATTTGATGCAAGTAAGGTTTATTCACCAAAGTTGGGATGGTTTAATGATGAACATTGTCAATCTTTTGAAATGAATAAGAGCTTCACTTATATGTGCAAACTGAGTTGCAATATTTTCATGCCTTCTACTTCTTGTGATAATTTTTTGGCTTTAGATTTTATGAACTATGAAAGTAAATCATGTATACATGTGTCATATGTGCAAAAATCAAGGGAAGTTAAAATGGATGACATATACATATACAACATGTACACCTTGTCTCTTTTGTTAGCCACATTTCAGAGTAAGCAACGCCGAGGACAGCTTTGTTTTCAAAAAGGGGAGGATGATGAGGACATGACTACCTTGGATACGACCAAAAATATTGCATACATGCATATTTGTCAGGTGATTTCTAATGCAAACTATTCAATAATCTATTTATGTTATCCAGAACAAAAATACTTCAGACACTTTTGTGTTTTGTGTAATTGCAGGTGTATGGGACATTTGTACAATCCACATATGAAGATAAGGGAAAAGGAGAAGTTTAGGTTCTGTTCAAGAAGTCCTCTCATGTCACTTTTGGGCCAAGAGAAGATAAATTCCAAGTCTCTCACGTTCTGGATTCAGATTCGGACTTCATAGACATACCTGACTCAAAACGCCAACAACTTTTTCATACGGACTCCGAATTGGTGATTCTTTTTTTTGGAAACTAGATTTCGTGCTCTTTCCAACCCAATTTGATTCACCTTCAAATTCGTCTGGAGCATTGAGTTATAAACGAAACAATCTGACTTTGCAGCAGAATCCGAGTCAAACTACAAGCCCAAAGGTGTTGCATCACCTCCACTTGGGCCCATGAGCCTTGTACGACCTAGGGTTAGTTTTAGGCTGCCTTGGGACATCCTCCCACCTCCTTGGTTGCTCCTATATAAGTAGATCCATCTAGTAGCTTTTTCCTTGGGATTTGTTTAGTTAAAAGTTAGCCATTGCAACTTCGTGTACTTCGTTTGTGTCCAACGACCAGACCAAGACCGCTTACGGATCCCCACCATTATCAATACTTCATATATACTCCCTCCGTTCCTTTATATAAGGTGTATTTATTTTTTGATAAAATTTCACAATGTAAGGTGCATTTGTTCTAATTCCTCGTAATTCCGATCTTGGCCCTCCAGAAAAAGGAAAGTATATCTCCCCTAATTGGAAGTATCTCTCCTTGTAGAGAAAGAAAAGGAAAGCATCTCTCTCCCGATTGCGTGTATCTCTTCCTTTCCTAGCCTAAATGATTTACTTGCCGCTAATCTACTAATTAGACAAGGGTAATTTCGTCCTAAATAGTCCATACTTATGTGCCTTGGTTAACGTGCTGAAAATAATACACCTTATATATAGGAACGGAGGGAGTATTTGCAATATTCAGATTGCTTTATCATATTCTTGCTCGTTCATCGATTGCTTGCAGGAATAGACCTTCGTGGTCAGGCTGACCGTGCTTCCGGCATCGTCAGTAACCTCAGAAGATTGGTTTAACGATTGCTAAGGTGCAACGTCGTGCACGTTTGTAGTCGGATCGTCAAAGTCGTCTCCACCAAATCGATAGTTATCATCTCATCGAAAGATCGGGACACCCTCGCCTCTATCAATCATTCATTGATGGAGTTGCCATAACTTACCAAGTGAAGAACTATGCTCCAAACTCCAATTCATCAAAATGAAGCACGCACATCGCTACAAAGTTCAATGGCTAAGCGACTCCGGCAGTATCGAAGTTGGGCATAGAGTGCAAGTCTCCTTCAAGATAGGAGCATACAAAGACACTTTGGAGTGTGATTTCATTCCGATGTCTATTTGCCACCTCCTCCTTGGATGTCCATGGCAATTTGATCGAGGTGTCATCCATACCGGCCGAACAAACCACTATAGCTTCAAGATGAAAGGAAAGGATTACATCCTTCGACCTATGTCTCCAAACCAAGTGATCGCCGACAAACAAGCCACCCATCATGGAGAGAATAGTGAGAGAGCAAACCACCAAAAAGAGAGTGAGCGCCATAAGCCCAAATTGAGTGCCTCCACGATGAGCGACAAGAAGAACTTAGTTCTATTTTCCACCAAACGTGAGATGAGAGAAGTGTATGAGAACCCATAAAGTGTCATGCACTATGTCCTTTTGTGCAAGGATGACGCACCAAAAGCTAACACCTCACACAATCTACCTTTAGTGTTGTCTTCTCTTTTGCAGGAATTTCAAGATGTTTTCCCCGAAGAGCTACCTTTGGGTCTTCCTCCACTATGAGGCATTGAGCACCAAATTGACCTCATCACCGGAGCACCCCTTCCTAACAAGGTTCCCTACCGCGTCAACCCCGAGGAAACTAAGGAGATCCAACGGCAAGTACAACAACTCATCAACAACGGCCACATTCGAGAAAGTTTGAGCCCTTGTGCCGTATCGATAATCCTTGTTCCCAAGAAAGATGGTACATATCGCATGTGTTCCGATTGTCGCCCTATGAATGCTATTACCGTGCATTATCGTTACCCTATTCCACGCCTAGATGATATGCTTGATGAGCTTAGCGGCGCCACAATTTTCTCTAAAATTGATCTTAAAAGTGGCTACTATCAAATACGCATCCAAGAAGGTGATGAATGGAAAACTGCATTTAAGGCCAAATTTGGCTTATATGAATGGCTTGTTATGCCAATGGGTTTATCTGAAGCACCCGGTACTTTCATGTGACTCATGCATTTTGTTTCTCGACCTTATATTGGTGTATTTGTTGTGGTCTACTTTGATGATATTCTTGTATTTAGCAAATCTCTAAAAGACCATGTCACCCACCTTAGAACCATGCGACAAACTCTTAGAAAAGAGCACCTTTATGCGAATATGGACAAATGCCTTTTTGGTGTTGACAAGCTTTTTTTCTTGGGTTTTGTTGTGTCTTCTAAGGGTGTTCATGTAGATGAATCTAAGATCAATGCTATTAAAACTTGGCCTCAACCAACCAACTTGCAACAAGTGTGTAATGCAACCTTTCGTTGGAATATGATGTTTTGTTCTGTAAGTTGTCTGCTCAAGTGGGATAGAGAAGAGCGCATAATTGTCATGGTCATTGCATGAATAACATGGTGTGGAGAAAGAGATTGTGAGTATGTTTTAGTAACATCAAATAGGATCCATGCATTGAAGTCATAATTGTAATCAGCTAGCACAAAAAATCGCCCGCCACTTTTAGGTTCCTTGTTGTAAAGGGCACCCCATCTATAACACGCAATGCTAGTACGCATGAATCCCTTTCTTAATTCTCCCACGCAATGCTAGTATGCATGAATCCCTTTCTTAATTATCCCACATAGAACACACCTTTATTATTTATGCAGCATATTTCTTAATTGCCCCGTTTAATTACCGACCATATTTCTCAATCATGCATTGGAATTCCTTTTTTTCATTATTCCACATAGCACTCATTCCTTCCTTGCCCTGTTTAATTGCCCACCATATTGTCCTTCCTTCTTTTTTGAGAATCCTTCCTTGCTTTCCTCCTTCCTTCAATACTTTCCTTTCTAGGCACCCTCATCATCCTGTGAGTACCGATTTTTGAGCCGGCCTATTAGGATGATTGATGACAGGTAACTTGAACATGTATATAAATTGATGGTTGGCCATGTAAAAGGGCGAGGTGGTACTATTTGATAATGAAACAAAGCGTAGGTACTCAACATGGGCCGGCGTAGTTCAGTTGGCTCCTACTAAAGGTATTGGCAGGAAGGTCACGAGTTCAAATCCTATTGCAATCATTGTATTTTTTTCCTCCCTGCTCTGCACAGAAGCTGGGCCAACATACATCCAGAAGGCCTAAGTCTTTGACGTACGGTTAGGATCATAGTGCTTTTGACGTACGGGAGGTATATGGATTAGTACCACCTCGAATAGAACAAAATTTAGTACCACCTTGAATATTTTTTTAAATTCAAATTGAAAGCGTAAAATCACGGAAAGAAGCGTATTGTGACGGTGAACCCACGGAGTCAATCTGTGATTTATTATTAGGGACAAATGTGGGAACCAATATCAGCATCCAGGTTCCACTGTTGGTTATCTACTAGAGAGGAGTCCCGGTCATGTCTACATACTTCTCGAACCCGTATGGTCCACACGCTTAACGTTCGATGACGATTTTGTATTATATGAGTTATGTGATATGGTGACCGAATGTTGTTCGCAGTCTCGTATGAGATCACGGACATGATGAGAAGTCTCGAAATGGTCAAGAGGTAAAGATTCATATATTGGACGATGATATTCGGACATCGGAAGTGTTCTGGGGGTACCGGGTACATATCGGGTCACCGGAAGGGGTTCCAGGCATCCCCCCGGCAACTACATGGGCCTAATGGGCCAAGAAGGGGACCCTAGGGGGCTAGTGCACCCATGTAGGCCGAAATAAGGGGAGAAGGACAGAGGGGAAGAGAGAAAGGAAGGGGAGCAATTCGGCCTCCCCCTTCCTTCTCTCCTCCCTCCTCCTTCCTCCCCCCTCCGAATGAATATGGAAGGGGGAGGCTGAATTGGGAGGCGCCCAAGTAGGATTCCTCCTACTTGGGGCACCCCCTTGGCTGCCTCTCCTCCCCTCAAATCTATATATATGAGGAGGGCGTACCTCTAGAACATACAACAACGTCTGTTAGTCGTGTGCGGCGCCCCCTCCACACTTTACGCCTCCGGTCATATTCACGTAGTGCTTAGGCGAAGCCCTGCGCGGATCACTTTCACCATCACCGTCACCACGCCGTCGCGCTGATGGAACTCTCCCTCGACACTTTGCTGGATCAAGAGTTCGAGGGACGTCATCGAGCTGAGTGTGTGCAGAACTCGGAGATGTCGTACGTTCGGTGCTCGATCGGTTAGAACGAGAAGAAGTTCGACTACATCAACCGCGTTGTCAAACGCTTCCGCTTTCGGTCTACGAGGGTGCGTGGACACACTCTCCCCCTCTCGTTGCTATGAATCTCCTTGATAGATCTTGCATGATAGTAGGAAAAATTTGAAATTGCATGCTATGTTTCCCAACAGTGGCATCTGAGCCAGGTCTATGCGTAGATGATATGCACAAGTAGAACACAAAGAGTTGTGGGCAATGATCGTTGATACATCTTCAACGTATCTACTTTTCCTAATACTTTTCCTCTTGTTTTGGACTCTAATTTGCATGATTTGAATGAAACTAACCCCGGACTGACGCTGTTTTCAGCAGAACTACAATGGTGTTGTTTTTGTGCAGAAATAAAAGTTCTCGGAATGGAATGAAACTTTGCAAGGAATTTTTATATAAATAAAGAGAATTTCTGGAGCCAAGATCCATCGGAGGGGGCACCTGGGTGGGCACAACCCACCGGGGTGCGCCCCCCTCCTGGCGCGCCCATGTGGGTTGTCCCCACCTGGTGGCCCCGCAGACCCTGTTTCCAACTCCATAAATACCTATTTTTCTAGAAAAAAATCAGGGGGAAACAATTATCGCGATCCACGAGACAGAGCCGTTATCACCTCCTGTTCTACATCGGGAGGCCAGATCTGGAGTCCGTTTGGGGCTCCGGAGAGAGGGATCTTCGTTCTTCGTCATCACCAACCCTTCTCCATCGCCAATTCCATGATGCTCCCCATCGGGAGTGAGTAATTCCTTCGTAGGCTCGCTGGTCGGTGAGGAGTTGGATGAGATTCATCACGTAATAGATTTAGTTTTGTTTGGGCCTGACCCCTAGTATCCATTATGTTCTGAGATTGATGTTGCTATGACTTTGCCATGCTTAATGCTTGTCACTTTGGGCCCGGGTGCCATGATTACAGATCTGAACCATTTATATTATCACCATTATATCCAGATCCGATCTTGCAAGCTATAGTCACCTACTACGTGCTATGATCCGGCAACCCCGGAGTGACAATAGTCGGGACCACTCTCGGTGATGACCGTAGTTTGAGGAGTTCATGTATTCATCGTGTGTTAATGATTTGGTCTGGTACTCTATTAAAAGGAGGCCTTAATATCCCTTAGTTTCCAATTGGACCCCGCTGCCACGGGAGGGTAGGACAAAGATGTCATGCAAGTTCTTTCCATAAGCACGTATGACTATTTACGGAATACATGCCTACATTATATTGATGAATTGGAGCTAGTGCCATATCACCCTAGGTTATAACCGTCTCATGATGAATATCACCCAACAAGTCACCGATCCAATGCCTACAAATTTATCTTATATTGTTCTTGCTAAGTTACCATTGCTATCGTTACTGTTTCCCTTGCTATAAAACTATTTTTATCTCGGTTACTGTTACCGTTGCTACCGTCACTATTATCAAAACTATCATATTACTTTGCTACTGATCACTTTTGATATAGGATGAAATCCTAGAGGGGGATCTTTTCACACATGGAGGGGGAAAGGGCTAGCTCTCAAGAACACAAAGAGGAAAACACTCAAACAGTTCCCCAATCACACATCCACTAGGATAGCAACATAAGATCCACAAGTAACAAACACAATCAAAGGAAATATACAATGGCAAAGTTCTTCCCACTCCTAGCAGATGAGGTCTTGAAGATAGTCTTCTCCTAGACGAGGTCTTGAAATCCACTAGGATTCTTCCCAAAGGGGCCTTGATTCCACAAATGGGAAGGTAGAAGGAGCAAAGCTCACAAATATCTCATCTCATACTTTGCTCATACTTTGCTAACCCTAAACATAGCCCTAGGTACAGTTTATATAGTCTTGGGGTCGAAAGAGATGAAGAGGGGCTTGGTTTGGGGATGTCAGCCGTCCATCCTGGGAGGCCCGTGCACACGGGGTAAGTTGGGCCCGTGCGCACGGGGGTCCCGTGGGCATGGTACAGGCCCGTGCACACGGGGTGCTCCAGCGCCAACTTCCTGGATAGCCCGTGGGCATGGGGTCTCGGGGGCCCGTGCGCACGGGATCACCTGGGACTTCTAGTTTTGATGTTGTTGCACTCCGTCTTGGTCCGCGTGGCCTTGGGGTGGTTCCTCTTCTCCTTGGGGGTGCTCGTGAGCCTCTTGGTGGTGTTGCTCTTCGTACCTAATAAGACATAGCGTATCTTGGTGAGGTAGCAACAATGTTCCATTCGTATCCATATGCAAGATAAGTAGGAAGGAGTTTTCACCTCGGTTTCCAAAGCACGTGTTCTCGCTCTTGTCATAGGTCCACGTGGGGTTTGATGTGTCGGTGTAGAGTCGATGGGGATGATGGAAGGATGCTCCGCATCATCCCCCCCCCTTGGGAGAGATCCGTCCACGGATCGTGATCTTCATCACCATGGTACTTGGCTAAGTCTTTGACGTTGAATGTGTCGCTCACATTGTACTTGTTTCCTGGGATGTCGACCTTGTAGGCGTTGTCGTTGTAACATGCGAGTACCTTGAATGGGCTATCGACTCTTGGAAGTAGCTTGGACATGCGCTCCTTTTGAAAATGATCCTTGCGAAGATGTACCCAAACTAGGTCACCCGGTTGGAACACCATTGGGGACTTGTTGGCGTTGCGCTTGGTCGTGAGTTGTACTTGGCGCTCTATGGTGTGCCTTGTATCTTCATGCATCTTCTTGAGGTGGTTCACTCGGTCGCTCGCGTCCATGTTGATGCGCTCTTGTAGTGGTAGAGGAAGAATGTCCAATGGGGACAATGGGTTGAATCCATAGACGACTTCGAAAGGAGACTTGCCGGTAGTAGAATGTGTTGCACGGTTGTAGGCAAACTCAGCGATTGGTAGGCACTCCTCCCACTCCTTGATGTTCTTCTTGATCAAGACTCGTAGTAGAGTGGAGAGTGTATGGTTCGTCACCTCCGTTTGGCCGTCGGTTTGAGGGTGGTACGTCGTGGAGAAGAGTAACTTGATTCCGAGTTTGGCGCATAAGGTCATCCAAAAGTAACTCAAGAACTTGACGTCGCGGTTCGAGACAATTGTCCTTGGCATTCCATGAAGACGTAATATGTCCCTACAAAACAAATTTGCAACATGTGAAGCATCGTCTATCTTGTTGCAAGGAATGAAATGAGCCATTTTGGAGAAACGGTCCACAACAACAAACACGGAGTCCTTGCCATTTCGAGTTCTAGGAAAACCAAGTACAAAGTCCATGCTAATGTCTTCCCAAGGTTGGTATGGAATTGGTAAAGGCATATAGAGACCGTGAGATTGAGCTTTGGACTTAGCTTTGCGACATGTAGAACACCGGTTGGTGAAACGATTGACGTCCCTAGCCATCTTTGGCCAAAAATAGCTCTTCAAGAGCGTGGCGAACGTCTTGTCGCGTCCGAAGTGTCCCATTAAGCCTCCTCCATGCGATTCCTGCAAAAGCAACAAACGAAGGGACGACTCGGGGATGCAAAGTTTGTTAGCTCTCATAAGATATCCATCTTTTAGGTAATAGCGTTTCCAAGATGCATGTGACAAACACTTGTTATAAGGAATGGCAAAAGTTGCATCATGTTCATATGAGTCTTTGATATGCGCAAAACCAATGACATTCAATTCAAGTTCGGTGACAAGCATGCATATACGGGAAAGCGCATCCGCTACAATGTTCTCTTTACCCTTGATGTACTTGCTGACATAGGGAAAAGACTCAATAAATTCACTCCATTTAGCATGACGCTTGTTGAACTTAGTTTGTCCCTTAAGATACTTGAGAGTCTCATGATCGGTATGAATGATAAACTCATGGGGACGAAGGTAATGTTCCCATTCATGCAAAATGCGGACTAAAGCATATAGCTCCTTGTCGTAGATGGGGTAATTGAGTTGCGCTCCGGAAAGTTTCTCACTAAAGTAAGCTATGGGGCGCTTCTCTTGCGTTAACACACCTCCTATGCCGTTACCACTAGCATCGCAATGAATTTCAAAAGGTTTGTCGAAGTTGGGTAAAGCAAGCACGAGAGCATGAGTAAGCAAATTCTTAAGCTCATTGAATGCGATATCTTGGGATGGTCCCCAAATAAAAGGCGCATTCTTCTTGCTCAAAGCATGGAAAGGCGAAGCAATGGTGTAAAAATCCTTCACAAAGCGACGATAGAAACCCGCAAGACCAAGGAAACTACGCACTTGATGCAAGTTGGTTGGTTGCGGCCAAGTATTAATAGCATTGATCTTGGACTCATCTACATGAACACCCTTAGAAGAAACAACAAAACCCAAGAAAACAAGCTTATCAACACCAAAAAGGCATTTCTCCATATTAGCATAGAGGCGCTCTTTTCTAAGAGTTTGCAAAACGGTGGGGACATGGGTGACATGCTCTTTGATGGATTTGCTAAACACAAGAATGTCATCAAAGTAAACCACAACAAATATACCAATGTAATGGCGAAAGACATGATTCATAAGGCGCATAAAAGTTCCCGGTGCTTCCGAGAGGCCCATAGGCATCACTAACCACTTTATACAAACCAAACCTGGTTTTGAATGCAGTTTTCCATTCATCACCCTCTTGTATGCGGATTTGATAGTAACCACTCTTAAGATCAATTTTGGAAAATATAGTGGCACCGCTAAGCTCATCAAGCATATCATCTAGGCGTGGAATGGGGTACCTATAGCGAACGGTGATAGCATTGATAGGTCTACAATCGGGGCACATGAGAAAGCGACCGTCACGTTTTGGCACAAGGATGACCGGTACGGCACAAGAGCTCAAACTTTCACGCACATGACCATGGTCTATGAGATGCTTTACTTGCCTTTGAATTTCTTTGGTTTCTTCGGGGTTGACACCGTAGGGAGCTTTGTTCGGAAGTGGCGCTCCGGGGATGAGGTCGATGCGGTGCTCAATGCCTCGTAGAGGAGGTAGTCCCGGAGGTAGCTCATCGGGGAAAACATCTTGAAATTCCTGCAATAGAGAAGATAACACCAAAGATAGATTGTGAGAGGTGTTAGTTTTTGGTGTCTCATCCTTGCATAATAGGACACTTGATGGGTTCTCACACACTTCTCTCATCTCACGTTTGGTGGCAAATAGGACTAAGTTTTTCTTGTCGCTCATCGTGGAGGCACTCAATTTAGGCTTGTGGCGCTCACTCTCTTTTTGGTTCTCACTCTCTCACTATTCTCTCCATGATGGGTGTTTTGCTTGTCGGCGAGCACTTGGCTTGGAGACATAGGACGTAGCACAAACTCTTTCCCTTTCATTTTGAGGCTATAGTGATTGGTACGCCCATTGTGAATGACACCTCGGTCAAATTTCCATGGCCGTCCAAGAAGAAGGTGGCAACCAGTCATCGGAAGGACATCACACTCCAAAGTGTCTTCACAGGCGCCGATCTTGAAAGAGACTTGTACTTGATGCTCGACTTGTATGGTGCTGGTGTCACTTATCCATTGAACCTTATAGGGGTGAGGGTGCTTCATCTTTACCAATTGGAGTTTGGAGCATAGTTCTTCACTTGCTAAGTTGTGGCAACTACCTCCATCGATGATGACCTTGATGGACCGTCCGTTGATGCCGGCCTTTGTGTGGAAGATATGGCATCTTTGATCTTCGTCTTGTTGATGTTGAAGAGTCAAGACCTTGGAGACAACAAGAGCGGGACTTGAATCTTCATCACAAAAGACTTGATCATCTTCGTCTTTGTTGTTCACTTGTCGGTGCATGGACACTTGCTCAAGGGCTTCCATTTCTCCTTCACTCATGGAGTCATTGGAGCAGTCGTCGTTGAGGATCATGGTGCGCTGGTTTGTGCACTCGAAGGACTTGTGGCCTCAGCCTCCGCATGTGAAACATTTGATGGAACTTGTCTTGATGGTCTCATCGGTTGGAGTAGATGATGATGAAGCTTTCGGCTTGAAGTTGCTTGTAGTAGGAGGACGACTTGCGCTTGTCGAAGTCTTCTTGTAACTTGACTTGTCGCCGGTACTTGGTGATGCTCTAGTTGAGGTAGGAGTTGCCGAAGTCGCGGGAGCATGATAAGAGGAGCCGTAGGTCGTGGACGAGTACTTGGCATATTTGAAATCATCTTGCACTTGGCGTTCCGCTTTGGTGGCTTGGTGCACTAGTTCGATGAGATTTGAGTATGGTTGGAAGTCGGCGATCTTCTTGATGGGATGGTTGAGGCCATTCAAGAAGCGTGCCATTGTATGCTCATCATCTTCCGTGACATTGGCTCTTATCATTGCAATCTCCATCTCCTTGTAGTATTCTTGAACGCTCTTGGTTCCTTGTTTGAGTTGGTGGAGTTTCTTGAAGAGGTCGCGGTTGTAGTAGGTAGGTACGAAACATGCTCTCATGACATCCTTCATTTGCGCCCAAGTAGTGATGGGTGGATCACCTCTTGCCTCTCGGTGCTCAATGACTTGTTCCCACCAAATAAGGACATAGTCTTGGAACTCAAGGGATGCCATCGTGATCTTCTTCTCTTCTTCATAATTGTGCAAACGGAAGATCTTGTCGACTTTCAATGCCCATGAAAGGTACTCTTCGGGATCGTTGCTTCTGTTGAACTTGGGCATGGTGAACTTGAGCTTGCCGTAGCGTTGCTCTTCATTGTATTGGGGTTGGGGATGATGACGCCCATGTTGTAGATGATTTTTCAACTCATGGTGCTCTTGACGCGGAAGGTTGTCAACCTCATGTTTCTCTGCCCGTGGAGGAATTCCATTGTCTTCAGGCTCTCGATGAACTTGATGGTGTTGGCGAGCTTGTGGGGGAGCTTCGCGAGCTCAAGGAGGAACTTGACGATGCACGCGAGCTTCAAATCTTTGTTCTTGAATTTCTTCGCGAGGTGCTTCATCTTGTTCACGGGCTTGACGGCTTCGGTCAGCAACGGCTAGACTCGAATCGCGTAGAGCTTGTTGCACCGCATGTGCTTGGGCGTCACGGAGTTGTTGTTCTTGACGTTTTGTCTCGGCATCTTGTGCATGTTGGTGTAGACACGCACGTTCTTCCTCTTCATGTTGGCGTTGACGTTGTCGTTCTCGTGCTAGCGCAAAGGCTTCTTGGGTTTGATGTCGTCGGTGCTCTTGCGAGTCAGTGTCTCGAAGTGGATTGAGGTTTGCTTGACGGTCGGTGCGCGTGGCTCGACGAAGAGTGTTCGAAGACGGTGTACTTGAGCCGGAGAGGGTGAAGTCGGAGTGGCGGCTTGAACGGCTCCTTCTTGAAGTGGAAGACAAGCGGTCGAGCAACAAAGCACGAATTTCGTCCATCATTGCGTCATTCTCTTGCTTGTGATCGTCGAGCTTGTGGTCGAAGTAGCCCCTTATACGTTGCTCGGAAAGTCGCAAGTCGGCGGCAAGGTTGTCGATGCGATCACTCATAGCTTGTTGCTCTTGATGCAAAGCATGTTGTGCACCAAAGAGGTGACGAAGGAGTTCATGTCGTTGTCTTGCTCCATGAAGGGTGGGTTGGTAGAAGTACTTGGCCTATCCATCATGAGAAAGTGGTGGTGAGTAGGAAAAATGAGAGAACAAAACCAAAGTTACCTTTTTCGAAGATTGTGGATGTAACAAGTATGATCTCATGATGCTATTATAGGGGAATTGGTACCGGGAATTGTTTCGCACACCTAGAAGTAAAAGACTTATGGAGGAGCTTGGTTAGGATGGTGGCAAAAATTTCAAGCAAATGTTAGACAAGATATCGAAAAGGTTGAGAAGATTCACAAAAATGCAAGTAAAAACAAATAGATCAAACCCAATGATATCACTAGGAACACACACACGGAAGATAGATGGGATCCGCACAACCAAGGGGTGAGCTCAAAATGTGCAACCACGGAAAGTGCTCTTGGTGTGCGAATACTAGAGAGACACTAGCTCGATTGCTCAAATGGGCTAGATACGCATGTGCACCAACCTATAAGAGAAACGTGTCGTCTTCAATCCCAACTATGCTACGTATGAGGTGTCAAAGATGATATGCAAAAAATAACTTGATGCTATTGCTTACAAGATCTTTGTTGCTCCTCTTTTGCTTAAAATCTTTTCTTGTTTTTTCTTGAAGCTAGAGCCGAGTATGATATGAGACAAGTATGTAAGATATGCACGGGAGAGACTTATGGCACTAAGATGTTAACACGATGACTATGGTGCACAATAGCGTGGCCCGGCAATTCTCAACTTGCTAGTCTCGATGGGTAAGCTACGCGAAATGGCTCGAGTTATCAATGCAAAAGCAAGGGTGAGATGTCATTGCGGTTACTGTCCGGTCGTATGGTAAGAATGAAGTCGTTGAAGCCGGTGTGGTGTCCGAGTTGATGATCGAGTGGCGGCGATGATGATGTCCAAATGCGCCTAAGTAGCCGAAACACCTTAGGACACAAGAGAAACCGCGGTCCGAAACTCAAACAACCACGAGAAATAGTGCGGAAGAACAGGAGTGTTGGTATGGAAGCAAAATGGTTCAAAACAAAAGATGGCCGAAAGTTGCTAGATGGTCCATGCGCACGGGGTCTCGAGGGCCCGTGTGCACGGGGTGTGCTGGGAGCGGATGACAAGCTCCGGATCCGTGGGGATTTTCCAAGATAAGGACAAATTCGAGGATTTGGAAGGTGGGGAAGCAGGAAGATGGGTAGATCCACTTGCCAAACTCCAAATTCATGGATCAAAACAACCAAATCTCACAAGATCCAACAAATTGCAAGAAATTTTTTTGGGGGGGGGCTATTTTGTGGGGATTTTCGAAATTGGACGAAAAACAACAAAATCAAGCTAGCAAATGGGGGGATGGGACTCCAAGATGTGAATCAACCTTGCTCATGATACCAAAATGATATAGGATGAAATCCTAGAGGGGGATATTTTCGCACTTGGACGGGGAAAAGGGCTAACTCTCAAGAACACAAAGAGGAAAACACTCAAACAATTCCCCAATCACACATCCACTAGGATAGCAACATAAGATCCACAAGTCACAAACACAATCAAAGGAAAGATACAATGGCAAAGTTCTTCCCACTCCTAGGAGATGAGGTCTTGAAGATAGTCTTCTCCTAGAGGAGATCTTGAAATCCACTAGGATTATTCCCAAAGGGGCCTTGATTCCACAAATGGGAAGGTAGAAGGAGCAAAGCTCACAAATATCTCATCTCATACTTTGCTCATACTTTGCTAACCCTAAACATAGCCCTAGGTACGGTTTATATAGTCTTGGGGTCGAAAAGATGAATAGGGGCTCGGTTTGGGGATCTCAGCCGTCCATCCTAGGAGGCCCGTGCGCATGGGGTAAGTTGGGCCCGTGGGCACGGAACAGGCCCGTGCGCACGGGGTGCTCCAGCGCCAACTTCCTGGATAGCCCGTGGGCACGGGGTCTCGGGGGCCCGTGCACACGGGGTCACCTGGGACTTCCAGTTTTGATGCTATTGCACTCCGTCTTGGTCCGCGTGGCCTTGGGGTGGTTCCTCTTCTCCATGGGGGTGCTCCTGAGCCTCTTGGTGGTGTTCCTCTTCGTACCTAATGAGACATAGCGTATCTTGGTGAGGTAGCAACAATGTTCCATTCGTATCCATATGCAAGCTAAGTAGGAAGGAGTTCACCTCGGTTTCCAAAGCACGTGTTCTCGCTCTTGTCATAGGTCCATGTGGGGTTTGATGTGTCAGTGTAGAGTCCATGGGGATGATGGAAGGATGCTCCACATCAACTTTGCTAGAGATAATTAATCTCCAGGTGTGGTTAAATTGACAACTCAGCTGCTAATACTTGCAAATATTCTTTGGCTTCCCTTGTGTCGAATCTATAAATTTGGGTTGAATACTCTACCTTCGAAAACTGTTGCGATCCCCTATACTTATGGGTTATCAAGACCTTTTTCTGGCGCCATTGCCGGGGAGCATAGCTATATTTGTTGAGTCACTTGGGATTATTATCAATTTATCACTATGAAGAATGTGAAGGATGCTAAGACCAAGATTTATCCCTCTAAGACGAGGGGAGGTATGGAACTGCCATCCAGTTCTGCTTTAGATTCACCTTCTATTATAAGTAAACTTGCAACACCACCACATGCTATTAATCCTGATATGTCGAAAGTTATTGATGATGATACTTCTACTATGAATGAAACTTATGATGATACTAGTACCTTGCTTGATGATAATGATGTGCCACTTGGTGACTTTCTTGATGAACAAATTGCTAGAGTAATCAACATGATGTTGTTGAATCTGATGATGAGCTTGAAACTGAAACTCCTGAAACACCTACTAGAACTAGCCTTCCTAGATATGAATTTCTTAAGGTACCAGATGGTTATGTTATGAATGAGGAGACAACTAGAGATATTCTTGCTTGTAAGGATAGAGATGATCTAGAGAAATTACTATGCAAGTATAAAGAAAAATCTATGAATTCTAGAATGAAATATGATCCTAAGTTTGCTACTTCACCTATCTTTATTGATGATAAGGATTATGAATTCTTCGTCGACCCAGAGTTAATTGCTTTGGTTGAATCTAATTCTTTCCATGGTTATGAAACTGAAACTGTTGTGGCATATCTTACTAAGTTGAATGACATAGCCACCCTTTTTACTCATGATGAGAAGACTCGTTATTACTTTATTCTCAAATTATTCCCACTCTCATCAAAGGGAGATGCTAAATCTTGGTACAATACTCTTGCTCCTAGTTGTGTGCGTAGTCCCAAGGATATGATTTATTAGTTCTCTGAAAAATATTTCCCTACTCATAAGAAACAAGCTGCTTTACAGGAAATATTTAACTTTGTGCAAATTAAAGAAGAGAGTCTCCCACAAGCTTGGGGGAGGCTTAGTTACTTAATGTTTTGCCTAATCATCCTCTTAAGAAAAATGAAATACTTGATATCTTCTATAATGGACTTAACGATGCTTCTAGGGATTTGCTAGATAATTGTGTTGGTTGTGTTTTCAGGGAACGAACTGATGGGCAAGCTGAAGAATTATTGAATAACATATTCAAAAATAATGATGATTGGATTCTTCCTGAATCACCGGCTAAACCCAATCCGAAGAAGAGGGGTATATTATCTCTCAGTCTTGAACATACGCAAGAGGCAAAGAAATCTATGAAGGAAAAAGGTATGAAAGATGAGGATGTTAAAAATTTAGCTTTTATTGAAGAAATACATGGGCTTAATACACCACCTCCTAAGGTGGTAGAGTTAAATTCTCTTATGCGATAATGACAATCCTGAAAATATGCACCCTAGCCAATGCCTTTAGAGTTTGAAAACTATATTAGAAAACAAGATCACTTCAATGCAAATGTTATGAAACAATTTAAATACAATTTTGACATGATTGCTCGCTTGAGTGACTTGTTATTTAGAATCTCAAATGATGTTAGAGGTGTGGGAAAGAATGCTTCTATGGTACAAACCCAGTTAGAACAAGTTGCTAAATCTCAAAGAGAGTTGCTAGATGAAATGAATAATAATATACATGACTTTGCTGTTAGAGTTGCAACTAGAGGAGGTAAAATGACTCAGGAACCACTTTATCCCGAGGGACATCCAAAAAGAATTGAACAAGACTCTCAAAGAGCTAACACTAATGCACTTGGTCCTTCTAAAAAGAAGAAGAAAAAGAAAAAAATGATAGGACTTTGCATGCTTCTAGTGAACCTGAAATAGAAAAACCTCCTGATAATGATAATGATGTTTCTATTTCTGATGCTGAAACTCAACCTGGTAGTGAACACTCACCTTATGATAATAAAAAATATAATGATGAGTTTCATGAAGATAGTCAACCAAATAGTAAAGAACCAGACAATGATGTTGAGATAGAACCTGATGTAGGGTAGAACCCTAATCGCCCGATCTTTCACGAAAGAAGTGGATCCCGCGAAGAACACGAGGAACACAGAGAGGGAAACGAGGGAAAACGAGGGAAATCACAAGGGGAAACACAAGAGGAACACTCAAACTAACAAGAACAAGTCACACATGTGCTAGATCCTTGGATACATAGAACGATACACGGTCCACGGACAACTAGGGATGATACAAAAGGGTAACCGGTTCTTCTCCGTGAGCAGGTCTTGATGTTCTTCCCTAAAGAGGGGTCTTGAATACGCTTGGGGGATGATGTAGGGTGGAACCCTAGATGGCTGATCTTTCACGAAAGGAGCGGATCCCAACGATGAACACGAAGAACACGGGAGAGAAAACGAGGGGAAACACAAGAGAACACTCAAACCAACAAGTATGATCACACATGTGTTAGATCCTCGAAACACA
The DNA here is from genome assembly GCF_056163025.1 of Triticum urartu. Taxonomy (NCBI): domain Eukaryota; kingdom Viridiplantae; phylum Streptophyta; class Magnoliopsida; order Poales; family Poaceae; genus Triticum; species Triticum urartu. The sequence continues at coordinate 205,261,920 of NC_141873.1, forward strand.
AAGAGAGGTACAATATCCAAAGTCAACAACGGACGATACACGGTAACCGGTTCTTCTCCGTGAGGAGGTCTTGAATCCACAAGGGGATCTTCCCGTGAGGGGTCTTGAATCCAAGGTGGATCTTCTCCGTAGAGGGGCCGCAGTCTCTCTCGTGGAGTAGATCCGATATGGATGAGCGAAGCTCTATCTCTCAAATGAGCTATCACAATGCTGACCCTAAAACGTAGGTGGAGGGGGAGTATATATAGTCTAAGGGGCGAAGGGGTACATGGGCCATGGCCCAGATGCGCTGCACGCAGGCAGGGGGGCGGATGTTCGGGCGTCGGGCCGGATGTCCGGGCCTTCCGGAGACGCCGGATGTCCGGGCGCTGGGGCCGGATGTCCGGGCTGGCAGGTTCCAACCTTGTTGATCTCTGGAATGGTGGAGTCCGGATTTCTAGGCAGGCGGCTGGATGTCCGGGGGCTTGGGACGCGCCGGATGTCCAGGGCCTAGGAGCTTTTCTCCGTCTTCTTCTGTTGTCGCTTCCATGCTTCCCTCGCGGATGGTGTAGTTGTTCCTTAGCGCTTGCACTCCTCCTCAACATCCGTGAAGCTCCGACAATACCTATGCATGCACACGGGAGAAGTTTCAAGTAGTATACCATCCTCGAAGGGGTCAAATGAGCACGTGTAAAGGAGATGATTCACCTTTGTGTATGTGAAGTAGATGTCGCACGTGTCACTCGCCGAACGGACTCTTGACATGGTGATGTCCATAGGATGCTCCGCATTAGGGGATCTTCTCCGGTGGAGGCTCGAATCTCCGAGGAGAAGGTAACCAAGTGGATGAGCAAAGCTCTCACACAAAATATGAGCTAATCCTTTGCTAACCCTAGAAAGTTGTACGGGATGGAGTATATATTGTCTAGGGGGGTAGAAGGGGTACACGGGCCTCGGCCCTTTACTGTGCGCAGACAGGGAGGCCGGACGTCCGGGTGTCGGGCCGGATGTCCGGGCATTCGCGGAGGGCCGGATGTTCGGGCTGTGGAGGCCGGATGTCCGGGCTGGTGAAGCTGGCCATGTTGCTCTCGGGTTTGGGGGGGTTCGGATTTCCGGGCAGGGGGCCGGATGTCCGGGACCTCGGGAAGTGCCGGATGTCCGGGGCCTGTAGGCACTTGGTGGTCGAGTAGCTGTAGAGGAAGGCCCTCCAGGGATCGGATGTCCGGGGCCTAGGAGATGGTCTTGGCTCCTTCCGTTGGTTCTCCTCATCCGTGGACTTGAGGACCCTCTTGGTACCTAATCATGAACAACATCTCGGACTTAGGTAGTAGCCATGTCTCATGCATAGAAAGTGGAAGTTCGGAGAGGAGTGAGTTCACCTTATCTTCGATAGCTTTGGCTCGGGCTCGTGTCATTGGTCCAAGTGGTGCCGTTGGAGGTGTGGGTGCGTCCATGGGGATGATCTTGGGATGCTCCGCATCAGAACCACCAGTTGATCTTGATAACCCACAACCTAAGAATACAAGATATGATAAAAGAGACTTTGTTGCTAAAAAAACACGGTAAAGAAAGAGAACCATGGGTTCAAAAACCTATGCCGTTTCCACCTAAGTCAACCAAAAAGAAAGATGATGAGGAATTTGAACGCTTTGCTGAAATGCTGAGGTCAGTCTTTTTGCGTACTCGCTTGACTGATATCTTGAAAATACCTCCTTATGCAAAGCATATGAAAGACATCATCACTAATAAGAGAAAAATACCGGAAGTTGAAATCTCCACCATACTTGCTAATTATACTTTTAAAGATGGAGTACCTAAAAAACTTGGAGATCCAGGAATAACAACTATACCTTGCTCTATCAAAACGAATTATGTGTAAACTGCTTTATGTGATTTAGGAGCTAGTGTTAGTGTTATGCCTTTCTCTTTATATAAAAGACTTGATTTGAATAAACTCACACCTAATGAAATATCATTACAAATGGCTGACAAATCAACTGTCATACCTATCGGTATCTGTGAGGATGTGCCCGTTGTTGTTGCTAATGTTACTATTTTGACTGACTTTGTTATACTTGAGATGCCTGAGGACGACAACATGTCGATTATCCTTGGTAGACCCTTTTTGAATACTGCAGGGGCTGTTATTGATAGCAATAAAAGAAAGGTTTCATTTCATATCAATGGTAATGAGCATACAGTGCACTTTGCGAAGAAACAATTCCAAGTGAATGGTATTAATGTTATTGAAAAATCTCCAACAATCACTATTGGAAGTTTTCAAATACCTCTACCTACTGCCAAAAAGAAATATGAAATATTTGTTGGGGACATTCATATCCTCGTTGAGGTAACTTAGTGATTTACGAAAGTTCTTCGATTTCATGCTAATCGAAAGTGGTTGTTAATAAGACCTGATCAACCTTATTAATGCATCATTTTTGAGTGGTATGAAGTTGATGAATTTAGTAAGGACGACCTTCTGTCCCTATCTTTTGTTTTCTGTTTTATTACTTAAATAAAATAAAATGCCATGGTTTGTCTGTTTTCAGAATTTCCCGTGCAATAAAAAATGACCCAAAAATAAAAGTTGTCAGAATGCCCTGAAAATTTAATACGTTTTTTCTGAATATTTAAGAATTTTTGGTGCAAATAACATCAGAGGGAGGTGCACCAGGTGGGCACAACCCACCTGAGCGCGCCAGGATCCTCGGGCGCGCTCTGGTGGGTTGTGGTCCCCACATGGGCCCCCTCACTTATCTCTTTACACCACATCATCACCTACCTCCAGAAAAAATTCTCCATTGTTCTCTCTCTCTCTCTCTCTCGTGTTCTTGCTCTCAAACCCGCGAATTTCGATCTCTTTACTCGGAGCTCCATTCCCGAAACTGTGTCGGGGGATTGTTCCTTGTTATGTGACTGCACCGTTTGTCCAATTAGTTTTTGTTTTAGTTGTTTATATTTTGAATAATTAGCTACTCTTGGTGCTGCTGTAGATGAGCTTCCATGTTGAATTCTTAGAGTTGTAATTAGTTTAAATGCTTGCTATGGCCTCTATGTATCCCTATGAGTATTTGGTATCATTTTTGTGAACTTTTATTAACAAAATTTTGTGGAATAAAAATTTCAGGATTTTTGTTCATAGGAAAAACACGAATATCTTTAGGAAGTTTGGTTCCAAGAAGAACTCCAAGGGAGTTATTGGAGAGTCGTCTGATAGTGATCTCCACCCTCGGAGGTTGGCGGAAGTACGGCGTGTGAATGGCCGCACACCCAGTTCATGGAAGAGGCTGGAATCCTTTGGGAGTTCGCACAACATGCTGCTAATGCCAGCCTCACCTACTTCATCGCAGCTGAATGTGGACAGTATCATCTCCTCACAAACACTTATGTTGAAACTTTTAATTTCTATCCTAGGAATAATCCTCCTGGGGTGCATTTTAATTTATATGCTGAAACCCGTCAGATACCACTTACTGAATTTTGTAACATATGCATGATCCCTTCTGACGAGAGTTTAGTTGAGCCTAGACCGGCAGAGTTTGAGGCCTTTTATCATACCTTGACAGTGGGAGATGAGTGAAAGTGCGTTAAGTCGACTAGAGGGGGTGAATAGGCGATTTTTAAGAATTCTTCACTGAGGAATTTCAGGGTGAGGAAATTCCTAAGAGAAGAACTACTTGCAGCGGAATAAGTACTCAGAAGTAAACATAACAGAACATGAGCATGGTCTTCATGATGATATGAAAACAAGCACAGAGTACAGAAAGCGTAAACACAGGATAAACAGAATGAAGGCAAAAAAACTGAAGAAATTGAGCTGAGGAATAAGAGAAAGTCTTCAGTCAAAGTCTTCAAATAGATATGAACAAGCACCCAACACAGAAATTAGGAAATGGAAGGGTTGAGGAAATGGAACCAGTTAGCTCGGTGAACACAATGATTTGGTACACTAGTTCCAACTGTTGTGACAGTTGTACGCCTGGTTAGGGCGGCTAGGTATTTAAACCTGAGGACACACAGTCCTGGACACCCAGTCCTGAACACCCAGCTTAGGTCACACAGACCTCGCCCAATCACTCATGGTAAGTCTTCAGGTGACTTCCAAACCTTCACAGACTCGGTCACTCGGCGATACACAATTTCCTCTTGGATGCTCTAGACCATGACGCCTAACCGTCTGGAAGATGCACTGTCTTCAAAGGTAACAAGCGTCAGATCCACGCAGGATCAATCTCTTCAGTGATGCTCAATCACTTTGGGTTTGAAGGTGTTTGGCTTTGGGTTATCCTCACTTGATGATTTTTGCTCAAAGTCCTCAGAGGATGGGATGCTCTCAAATGACAAGTGTTAATTTCTCTCGGAGCAGCCAACCAGCTACTGGTTGTAGGGGGCGGCTATTTATAGCCTAGGGAGCAGCCCGACATGATAAGACATAAATGCCCTTCAATGATATGACCATTAGGTGGAAGGATATTTTGGGACAGCTGGCGCGTAGCATAGCAACGGTCAGAAATTTGACTAACAAATTCCTCAGGGCTATCATGTTCCTCGCTTGTAGGCAATTCGCACCAGCGAATTCCTAACTCCTCAGTCAGAACAAATTCCTCAGAGACCAGAAGAGCTTCGTCTCTGTCACTGAAGAAATTTGACTGAACTGTATGAGATTTCCAATGGCTTCACTCGAAGGGATTTGTAGGTGTAGGATTTTGAGTTGAGCATCACTTGGAAATTTTTGCTTAGTATTTACTCAACCCCCTTTAACAGTACGGTGTTTCCTATGACTCAAGAAAGAGAAAATGAAACTATGAAAAACAAAAGTCTTCACGCTTCATGTTCCTCGAATGGATACCAAGTCTTTAGGATCACACCAATTTCTTCACTTTCGAAGTCTTCAGAAAGTCTTTAGAAATCCAAAGTCTTCAATCGAAGAACTTCATTTTTAGGGGTCGACTTTCTCTATAAATATCAAACTCCTCACAAACGCATCAGTCTCTTAACCTATAAGTCTTCAATACACCAAAATCACAAAGGGGTACTAGATGCACTTACAATCTCCCCCTTTTGGTGATTGATGACAATATAGGTTAAGTTTTCAACGGGGATAAACATATGAAGTGTAAATACTGATATTGAGGAATTTGATTGCAAGATATAGAAGAACTCCCCCTGAAGATGTGCATAGTGAGGAATTTGCTTTTGAAGCAATGCACATTTGAAGAGTAGAATCATGGAGATCTCCCCCTATATCTTGTAATTCATACACGCATTTAACATATAATATGAAGAATTTGAAATGCATGATGAAATATTGTGACTAATGTAATTCAGCATGCGTGCATTAACATATATGAGGAATAAGCATGTAGAATAACACAACAAAAGTATCATACCACCATCGGGTTTAAGTTTACAACTCGATCCAGCAAAGTCTTCAAAAGAAAGAGAGTTGTAACTTAGAAAAAAAACCCCATATAAGTAGACCCTCTTGAAGACTAACTCAAATTTCTTCCCCTTTGTCATCGAATGACCAAAAGGTACGAAAAATGAGGACTAACGCCCCCGAAGAATATCATCACTGAGTCGATGAAGGAGCGCCAGAATTGTTGGGTCAGTTGTTGAAGTAGGGCCTGCCCCAGTCTCGTCGAAGTCTTCATGTTCATCTGTGGTGCATGATGAAGAATATGAGCTAGCTACCAAGGAAGGAACTTTAGTCTTCTTGAATTTCTTCGCCGGTGGCGGCTGAGACCATTCAAAGTCCTACTTGAAACCCATTTGCTTCAGATCACCTTCACCATACAGATGTGACAAAACAGCCCAGGTGCGACCGAAGACTTCATGGAGGTAGTAATGGTTTTTCTTCACTGCATTGTGTGTGGCAGTCATGTTGTGAATAATAGAACCAAACTGACGCTTAACCCATTTGTGGTTGCGATCGACCTTCTGGTCAAGACTGAGGAGAAGCTCACGATCAGTCATCACCCTTGGAGCTTTGCCTTGAGGATTTCACTTTGAAGAATTTGCGGCAGAGTCATGAGTGGCAGAGTCATCATTGGTGGAGTAGGATGTAGCTTTGCGGAATAGACCACCCAATGCATGAATGCCTTCATCAATAATTGCAGTAGCCATGCCCTTTTCATCAGATGAGGAAAATGTCCGCTTGAGGACTTCAATGGGGGGTAAGTAACTGACATGATTTTGAAAATCAGCCTTGTAGTTGAGTGAAGACCTAGTTCTGAGGAATCTCATAATCCAAGGAGCATAAGGCTTCAACTCAAATGGAGAGAGGCCACATTTGCCAGAGTCCTCATGAAGAAATCAGGGTAGTTGATAGGAATGCCATGTATGATATTGAATAGCAGATTCTTCATGATGCCAACAACTTCTACATCATTTGAATCATGGCCTTTGATTGGACTCAATGTCTTTGTCAGAATGTGATACGGAGCATTCCCAAGGTCATCCCCATGGACCTACCATCGTCTCATCAAGTGCCTAGTGGACCCATGACTCGATCACATGCAAGAGCTCTTGAAACCGAGGTGACATCTCTCCTCTCACAATTCCACTTCGATGCACATGGACCATGGCTACTACCTCATATGGACACTTTGTGCATACTCAGGTACCATGGAGAAGCTAAGGAGCAAGGACAAGGAGAAGAGGAATATGGACGAGAAGACGGAGAAGAAGGAGGTCTAAAGGAAAAGTCCCAGCCACCGGATGACCGGCTGGGACCGGACGACCGGTGCACCTGCATCCGAGCCAACATCAGCAGAAGTCCGACGTTTCAGGACGTCCGGCACCCCCATCACAGAGCAGAACCAGCGGACGTCCGGAGGACACCGGACGACCGGCCGCTCCTGATACACCGGACGACCGGCCACCAGTGGACGTCCGGTACCTGGCTGCATCCAGATTCGGGCCCGAGGCCCATGTACCCCTACTTTCGCCCCCATTTGCACTTAGACTATAAATAGACCTCTCCCACCTCCTTTCTAGGGTTAGCAAATGTTTAGCTCATATTTGTGAGAGAGCTTTGCTCATCCACTTGGTTTCCTTCTCCTCGGAGATTCTAGCCTCCACTGGAGAAGATCCCCCAAGCAGATACAAGACCTCCTTTTGGAGAAGAACATCAAGACCTCCTCACGGAGAAGAAACGGCTACCCTTGTATCGTCCTTAGTTGTTAGTGGATTCGTGTATCGTTCTATGTATTCAAGGATCTAGCCCATGTGTGACTTATTCGTGTCGGTTTAGTGATTCCTCTTGTGTTCCTTGTTGTGTTTTCTCCCCGTTCTTCCCCATGTTCTTCGTGATTTTCCCGGGATCTGCTCCTTTCGTGAAAGATCGGGCGATTAGGGTCTCTACCCTACATCATCTTGGTATCAGAGCCACGTTGATCATGATTTCGTAGCCTCCCGTTGTGTTTTCAAGCCCAATTTTGTTGTTTTTCGTCCTAATCCGAAAATCCCCACAAAAATAGTCCCAAACATTTTTCTTGTGATTTGTGAGTTTTGATGATGTTTTGTTGGTTTTGATCCGTGAATTTGTTGTGTTGCAAGTGGATCTAGCCTTCCCCCACCATCTCCACCTCGAAATCCCTCCAAAATCCACGAAATCCTATCAATTTTGACCCCAAAATCCCGGATCTGACATTTCACGTTGACCCCGACCCACCGGACGTCCGTAGTCGCAGGAACCACCGGACGTCTGACCTTACCGGACGACCGGAACCCCTTAACCCGAGCAGAATCAGCGGATTTCCAATCCGACCGGACGTTCGGCGACCGGACGTCCGGCGACCGGACATCTATTTGTTTTCAGACGTCCGCTACCTGTAGACACCAAATTTTGACAATTTTGGCATCTTTGCCTAGGGCTTCCACCACATCATCTACTACACCACCACCGACTTCCACAAACCTTTCCAATACCCTAACCCACACCACCATTTACCCGCTACCTACTCCGACGCTTTTTGTCGCACTTGGTTTTGAGAGTTTGAGTTCTGGTTCACCGTTTCCTTTCGTGTTTCGGCTACCTAGGGACGGTTCGACATCAACATCACCACCGCTTACTTTTGCCAAGGACTACTACGAACGACTACACCCTTGTGGTATCATCTTGGTAGTGTGATATCATCATACTCTTTTCCATTTGGATTGATAACCCCATAGCCTTACTTTTGCGTAGCTTACCCATCGAGACTAGCATTTGAGTATTGCCGGCAACGTGACTTGTGCACATTAGTGATCATACATCCCATAGCATACATACTATCATCGTGTTGCATATATTGGAATCATCTCTTGTGTCACAAAGTTGTCATCGCATACATAATTGCTATCTTGGTCCATGAAGCATCGCATGAGAAAAGAGCTCAAACATCAAAGAGCCAAGCAAGCTTTTAAGCAAAGAGAAAAGATACGCAAAGAGCTTATAAGGAAGAACCATAGCATCATACAAAATTAAGATTGTCATACTTGGATCATATCTCCGGAACATCATACTTGGGATAGAAGTCGTTGCATTTTTGCTTAGTAGGTTGTGCACAAGTTCTTATCCACCTATTGTGCAATCGTGCTAGCGTCTCTCTAGTGTTGTGAAACAAGAGCATTTTCGTGGATTCCACATTATGGCTCACCCTTGGTTGCACGACCCCATTTATGATGTGGAGCATCCTATGGACATCACCATGTCAAGAGTTCATTCGGCAAGTGACACGTGCGACATCTACTTCACATACATAAAGGTGAATCCTCTCCTTTACACGTGCCCACTTGACCCCTTCGAGGATGGTATACTACTTGACCCTCCATCGTGCATGCATAGGTATTGTTAGAGCTTCACGGATGACGAGGAGTGCAAGCGCCAAGGATCACCTACACCATCCACGAGGGAAGCATGGAAGAGAAGGAAGAAGAAGCATGGACAAGCTTCTAGAAAGCCTGGAACTTCCAGCCGCTGCCCGGAACTTCCGGCCACTGGAACCTCCGGCCATCCTGGAGCTTCCGGCCCTGCTGCACTGAAGCCGTCCAAGAGTGTGCCAACTCTCTGGATAGCCCGGACCCTGCCCGGACCTTCGCCCGGAACCTCCGGCGCCCGGATCTTCCGGCCGTCCCCGGAACATCTGGCCCTGCCTACGCGCAGACACTCGGGCCGATGCCCATGTACCCTTTCACCCCTCACTTACCCCTTCGTGGACCTAGACTATATATACTCCTCCACCTCCTCCTTTCTAGGGTTAGCGTTGGTTTAGCTCATTTGAGAGATAGAGCTACGCTCATCCATATCGGATCTCCTCCGTGCGAGAGACCGTGGCCTCTTCGGAGAAGATCCCTTTGGATTCAAGCCCCCTTTCTAAGGGAAGATCCCCCCGTGGATTCAAGACCTCCTCACGGAGAAGAACCGGTTACCTCTTGTATCGTCCGTTGTTGACTTTGGATCTTGTATCTTCCTTTGTGTTCATGGATCTAGCGCATGTGTGATCATTCTTGTTGGTTTTAGTTTTTCTCTCGTGTTTCCCCTCGTGATTCCCCTCATTTCCCCCTCGTTTTCCTCGTGTTCTTCACGGGATCCGCTTTTTTCGTGAAAGATCGGGCGATTAGGGTTCCACCCTACATCATCTTGGTATTAGAGCTACGTTGATCATGATTTCAGAGCCTCCCCTCTTCGTTTTCTACCCTAATTTTGTTGTGTCCTTCCCCAATTTCGAAAATCCCCACCAAAAGTAGCCCCAATTTTTTTGTGATTTGTTGGTTTGACGATGTTTTGTTGATTTTGATACATGGATTCGTTGTGTTTCATGTGGATCTAGCTTTCCCTCATCTTTCCTCCCTTTCCATCCACGAAATCTCCTGATGTAGGGTAGAACCCTAGTGGCCCGATCTTTCACAAAAGGAGCGGATCCCGCGAAGAACTCGAAGAACACAAGGAGGAAAATGAGGGGAAAATCACGAGGGGAACACAAGAGAACGCTCAAACCAACAAGAATGATCACACATGCGCTAGATCCACGAATACATAAGAGAAGATACACGACCCACGGACAACTAAGGACGATACAAGGGTAGCCGGTTCTTATCCGTGAGTAGGTCTTGAATCCACAAGGGGATCTTCCCGTAAAGGGGTCTTGAATCCAAGGTGGATCTTCTCTGAAGAGGGACCGCGGTCTCTCTCAAGGAGTAGATCCGATATGGATGAGCGTACCTCTATCTCTCAAATGAGCTATCACAACGCTGACCCTAGAAAGGAGGAGGGAGAGGTCTATTTATAGTCTTAGTGCAAATGGGGGTGAAGTGAAGGGGACATGGGCCTCAGACCGCAACTGGACACAGCCAGGTACCGGACGTCCGCTGGGGACCGGTCGTCCGGGGGCTCGTGGGCGGCCGGACGTCCGGTAGGGGCCGGTCGTCCGCTTGTTCTGACTCGGATGCTGGTGTAGCGGATTTTCGGTCTAGACCGGTCGTCCGGTCGCCGGTCGTCCGATAGCATCAGACGTCCGCTCGTTTGGCTCGGGTGCAGGGACCGGTCGTCCGGTAGATCTTCAGGCGCCGGACGTCCGGACCCGACCGGTGTTCCAGTGGCTGGAGTTTCTTCGACAGCTCTTCTTCTTGCGCATTCGTTTCCACGCTTCCCTCGCGGATGGTGTAGGTGTTCCTTGGCGCTTGCACTCCTCCACGTCGTCTGCAGCGTTCCGACAATACCTATGCATGCACACGCGAGAAGTGTCAAGTAGTATACCATCCTCGAAGGGGTCAAGTGAGCACGTGTAAAGGATATGATTCACCTTTGTGTATGTGAAGTAGAGGTCGCACGTGTCACTTGCCAAACAGACTCTTGACATAGTGATGTCCGTAGGATGCTCTGCATCATCTCCCCTCCCTTGGGAAAGATCTGACCTCAGATCGAAAACCAAATCACCATGGGAAAGGATGGCTTCGTCGTGTAGGAGTGGACGTTCACCAAGTAGTCGTCATCTTCGAGCTTGAAGTGGGCACTCTCCAATGTCGCACCATCTTGGGATTCCTTCAAAATGAGCAAGGACAACAAACACTTGGAAAAATGAATTTGGTTAGCGTTAGTGCAAAACCAAGCATTCATGAGGCAATTCACCAAACAAGTGTTGTCATCATGCAAAGCATATGGTGTGACAAAGGATTGTGACACGGCATATAAGCGCATAAATTGAGCACAAGCAAAGATATCATGGGGACAAGCATGTAAATGGTTGTCATCAACCGCATGAAGTGAGCAAGTATGAATCATTGGTGATGCAACAAGGCAAGCAATCATAGGAATCAAGTCGTGCAAGCTAGTAGTGCAAAGATGCAACATACTAGAGGAAAGCATGGCAATCATGTCATGTGAGCAAATAATAGTCATAGGCAATGTACATGACATATCGCAAGCACGAACACAAAGAAAGATCATACTATCATCATAGGCATGGGGCACAAAGCCAACATGGCAATAACAAGCAATGTCTCCACCAAGCTTGCAAATACACATACAAGTATGAGAATCAATCATCATGTGTAATGCAAAGCATGGGTCACGAATGCATGGAAAAAGCATAGTAATGAGCACATTATGCAAAGTGAACATGGCAAGATGGGCATAGAATATGTAGTGGACAATAACCCATAGCCAAGAGAGGGTCATGTAGAAGAATTACGCGAAGTGTTTGCGCGAAGAGAGCGGTGGGAAAGACAATCCATGGCATCCCAAGTCATCGTTGCTCTCTAGAGCTCGTTTTGTCAACTCGTGGGATTGCGAGGTTGACAAGTATTCATGGGTACCTACAAAAAAGAGACACAAACGAAAGAGATTGTGTGTGTTTTAAATGTACACATGATCCATCATGATGTGTATGTGCACATCAAAGTTAGTACAAGATAAGCATCGCTCAAAGAAATTTGATGCATGGTATAAGAACATGTCATCCATCATGAAAGAATAGTTATTGTGTATAACACGATGGGGATGCAAATTGAGCATACAAGTATAAGGATCATGCAATTGATGGGAGTGATCAAAATTTCCTAAAATGTATGAGGAAACTATGGGGGTCTCCTCATGTGCAATATTGGAAACATCATATGGAGAAAATGGGTAATACCCAAAACAATGCATATCCGAAGCTAGGCGGTCATGGCATGGCATATGAGATAAAAGATGCAAAGGGAGCATATCAATATCATCACAAGAAAAAAAATGCCGATAACCATGGGCTTGTCATCTATGCCATATGTGCAAATTGGGTTTATATTAATGGCATATGCATAGTCACTATGAAGAGATTGCAAATATGACATATGATTGATCTCATGCATAGCTTATGACAAGTCAAGCGGATTGGCAAACATGATGTGACCGAGGGAATTAGCACAAGGAATCCTATGTAACATGGAATCACAACTAAGAGACTTCACATGGCAATCATCATACTCATCATAAATGGGTAAATCAACGCATGGGGAAATCATACTAGCATGAAGCATGTCAATAGGGTGATCAACATCATGAAAGCAATCAATGTCAAGAATGTCCACTAGTGGGACTAGAGCATCATCGTCACCTATGTTACCGTTTTCATTCCACTCAAATGGTGTAGGTGAGGTGGGAAAGACCAAATTGTGGTCATCTTCATCTTGATGGAACCATGTGGGGGGTGCATCATATTCCACCATGGCCATCATCTTGTCCAAAGGTAGGACTTAGTCATCGTGAATCGGCGCGTCATCATAGATGGGACCTAGCACCAAATGAGAAGACACAATAGAGATAGAGGCCAAGTCGTTAGTGTTGAAAGTGGCCTCGCATGACCTATCAACTATCTCACTCTCTCTATGTGGTGATTCACGCACTCCCTCAAAATAGGTGCACTCAATCTCACGTATGGTGGAGTCACTCATCTCACTCAAGTGGTGGGGGTTGTGGCTCTCCTCACATGGGAATTGATGCAACACATCATATATGGGGCTAGTGGTGAAGTCACTCTCACTCTCAATATGGTGGCAAAAGTCACTCAGGTCATCAAACGTTGTCGTGGTTGAAGGGAAAATCCCATGCTCAACCATCTCATCGTCGTCGCCATGGATGAAGGCCGAAGATGTCACATCATCACTCTCGCCACCTAAGATGGAAGCATCATCCTTGCTCGCCACCTTGTCGCTCGCCTCCAAAGCTTGGTCCTTGAGGGTCTCCGTAGTCGTACTCGTCGTCGCACCGTCTTGAAAAAGAGTCATGGAGGACTCGGCATCATCAATGCGACAAAGAGGGGTGGTGTCGAACTTGGGAGTATTGTCTTGGAGCTCGTCGGGCTTGGACATCATGGTGGTACTAGCCTCATGCTCGTTCTCATGGAGCTTGGTCGTCGCGAAGTGAGCTTGGGGTGGAGAAAGTTTGGCCTTCGTGAGTTCTTGTTCCACCTTGAGAGGACCAATGTAGTTGTTGTCGAGGGACTTGTAGTTCTGGAGGAAGATCGTCTTGGAGATGTCGTTGTGCAATCCCATCATGAAGTGGAACTTCATCGAAATGGGGTCGTCCACGCTGGCTCGCCGCAAGGCAATCTTCATCTCCTTGAAGTACTAGTCGATGGACTTGGATCCTTGGATGGTGTTCTCGAATTGGCGTTGAAGTTGTTCCGTTTAGGTTGGAGGCACAAACTCTCGCCGCAAAGCTCTCTTCGTCTTGGGCCAACTCATGTCATAGCTCTCCGAAGGTGTGTGAAGCCACCATGTGGACGCGTAGTCGTGGAAGTTCCTTGTGGCGCACTTCACTTGATCTTTGGGAGGGACTTGATGTAGTCTGAGGTAGTCGTCCATCAAACGCTCCCACTCGAGATACTCCTCGGGTTCTTGAGTCCCATAGAAAGGAATCGTGTGGTCGATGTTGAGGTCGTAGTAGCTCGTGGAAGTCACGGACTTGAGCTTGGGGAGCTTCTCTTGAGCGTAGTCTTGAGGTGCTTGTTGGCGAAGATGCCTTGAAGTCGCTTGGAGAAGATGCCAAAGTGGTTGGTGTAGCCGTAGCTCTGTCTTGGTGGTGCGTGTCTCGCGGTCTTCTCTTGTGGTCATGAAGTGTGGACTTGGCGTGAAGTAGGGCTTGTTGCGACTTGTAGGTAGGCTCATCTCGAGCATCTTCATGTTGATGGTGGCGTTGTCGCACTTGAGCTCGTAGTAGATGTCGTTCGTCGTCGTTGTGCACATGTTGCTTGGAAGTGACTTTCCCTTCATGACGAGGTGGATCACGAACGTGATGGTGGTCGCCATGGAGATGTGGACGTGGACGACTTGCGCTTGCATCATTTTTGCGCTCTGAAGACTTGTGACTTGAACGTCGCCGCCTTGAGGATGATGAAGGGGAAGAACGGTTGATCAATAAGGTCTGAATCTCCTCCATCCTTGCCTCTTGCTCCTCCTTTTGTGCGGAAAGCTTGTTGTTGATGTAGTTGTACACGTCGTCGTTGTTGTGGAAGATCGGAGATGAAATGCCTTGTCTATTCATCACAGGATTCGAGCCAATATGAGTGGAGAAAGAGAAGAACGAATACCAAATGTACCTTGACCGAAGTTGAAAATGGATCAATGATCACTCCAATGTGGACAAGTTAATTGCACAATTGGTACCAATTCTTGTCGGTTTCTCACAACTACACAAGTAAGGCTTATGGTGGAGCTTGGTGAGGATAGTGGCACAAAAAATTGATGTAAAATGCTAGCAAGAGTCAATAATGTTGAAAGAGATTCACAAATTCGCAAGTGTAACAAGTAGACCAATAGCAATATATGGCACACGAAAACACACACACGGATAGATAAATGGGGTCGTGCAACCAAGGATGAGCACAAAATGTGGAATCCACGGAAAACGCTCGTGTTGCACAACTCAAGAGAGACGCTAGCACGATTGCTCCATAGGCGGATACGACACTTGTGCACAACTTATAAGATGCAAAATGGATAAACTTTCTATCCCAAGTATGCTATGTATGTATGGTTCCCGGTGTTTGATCCAAGATGATCGGATATGACAATCTTATGCAATGCGGTGGATGCTATGGCTATTGCTTACAAGCTTCTCTGCTCTTTTCTTTTTCTTAAAAGCTTATTCTTTTTTTGTATATGGCCACTTTTGCACAATGCACAAACTAAGATAGCAATTGTGTATATGCGGGAACAAACTTGAGGCACAAGGGATGATATGATACCGATATGATATGGTATGTATGCAATGTATGGTGTAGATCACTAATGTGCACAAGTAACGTTGCCGGCAATACTCAAATGGCTAGTCTCGATAGGCAAGTGACGCAAAATGGGCTAGGGGTTATCAATGCAATTGCAAGGGAATATACAATGGAGGGATACCACTATACCAAGATGATATGGAGGTTACCGTCCTTGGTGATGATGAGTGGCAGTGATCTTGATGGAGATACCAAGATGATGGAGACTCGTCCCTAAGTAGCCGAAACACCTTAGGAAACGGAAAAACCGTGAACTCAAAATCTCAAATGTGATGGTGGTTGCGGAAATGCAATGATGGGATGTGGAGTACGCAATGCGAAAATGAAGGGTAAGGTGGTGTACTATACACGGTGTCGCAGTTGGAAGACGGTCCCTAAGTAGCCGAAACACCTTAGGAGACACAACTCACAACACAAACAAAATTGGGTTAAGTTGGGGTGGCGGAAGTGTATGGTGGGTAAGCCTATGCGGAAGTGGTGGTGGTGGTTGATGAGGAAGCAGCCATCCCTATGTAGCTGAAACACCTTAGTTGACTCAAGTCACAACTCAAACAACTGCTAATGCTATGGGGAACAAAATTGGTTAGGTTGCGGAAGTCGGTGGTGGTGTAGCGGATGATGTGGTGGAAGCCCTAGGCAAAGACGCCAGAATTGTCAAAATTTGATGGAGTCAAATGGTGATGGTAGTATTTTTGTGGGAAGGAGGATGTCAAGAGCTTTTCAACGAGCTAAATAACGTCAAAATCGGACTCCGGATGAATTATTTATGGCCGAAATAAAATTTGAGCGAAGTTGATATCTACAGGTAGCGGACGTCCGCAAAAAACGGATGTCCGGTGGCCGGACGTCCGGTCGGGTCAGAAATCCGCTAATTCTGCTTGGGTTAGGGGGTTCCGGTCGTCCGGTAAGGTTGGACATCCGGTGGTTCCTACGGCTCCAAACGTCCGGTAAAGTGATGGTCGTCCGGTGTATTGGGGTCAACTCAAGATCCGAGATTCGGGACGCGATTTTGGGCGGAATTTGGGGATTTTGGGGTCAAAATTGATGAGATTTCGTGGATGGAAGATGGGGAAACTTGGGGAAATGCTAGATCCACTCGAAACCAAGCAAATCCATGGATCAAAATCAACAAAACATCATCAAACCAACAAATCACAAAAAAAATTGGGGCTATTTTTGGTGGGGATTTTTGAATTTAGGACGAAATCAAGCAATAGAAGGCTAGAAAACAGTGGGGGAGGCTCCGAAATCGTGATCAACGTGGCTCATGATACCAAGATGATGTAGGGTAGAACCCTAGTGGCCCGATCTTTCATTAAAGGAGCAGATCCCGCGAAGAACGCGAAGAACACGAGGAGGAAAACGAGGGGAAAATCACGAGGGGAACACAAGAGAACACTCAAACCAACAAGAATGATCACACATGCGCTTGATCCTCGAATACATAAGAGAAGATACACGATCCACGGACAACTAAGGACGATACAAGGGTAGCCGGTTCTTCTCCGTGAGGAGGTCTTGAATCCACAAGGGGATCTTCCCGTAAAGGTGTCTTGAATCCAAGGTGGATCTTCTCCGAAGAGGGGCCGCGGTCGCTCTGAAGGAGTAGATCCGATATGGATGAGCATAGCTCTATCTCTCAAATGAGCTATCACAACTCTGACCCTAGAAAGGAGGAGGGAGAGGTCTATTTATAGTCTTAGTGCAAATGGGGGTGAAGTGAAGGGGACATGGGCCTCAGCCCGCAACTGGACATAGCCAGGTACCGGACGTCCGCGGGGACCGGTCGTCCGGTGGCTCGTGGGTGGCCGGACATCTGGTAAGGGCCGGTCGTCCGCTCGTTCTGACTCGGATGATGGTGTAGCGGATTTCCGGTCTGGACCGGTCGTCCGGTCGCCGGTCGTCTGGTGGCATCGGACGTCCGCTCGTTTGGCTCGGGTGCAGGGACCAGTCGTCCAGTGGATCTTCAAGCGCCGGTCGTCCGGTGGCTGGAGCTTCTCCGACAGCTCTACTTCTTGCGTCTTCGTTTCCACGCTTCCCTCGCTGATGGTGTAGCTGTTCCTTGGCACTTGCACTCCTCCACGTCGTCCGCAGCGTTCCGACAATACCTATGCATGCACACAGGAGAAGTGTCAAGTAGTATACCATCCTTGAAGGGGTCAAGTGAGCACGTGTAAAGGATATGATTCACCTTTGTGTATGTGAAGTAGAGGTCGCACGTGTCACTTGCCAAACGGACTCTTGACATGGTGATGTCCATAGGATGCTCCGTATCATCTCCCCAATTTTTACATTGGAAATCGAGTTTTTCCACCCCCGTTCTCAGATCTGGAATTTAGGGTTCATCCCGGAAGAAATTCCACGACCCCCGGAACTTCCGGACTCCCCCGGAACTTCCGTCATAGCCCCGGAACTTCCGGGCTAAACAGAGAGTTTACCCAAAATACCCCGGCTTCCCCGAGACTTTTTCCGTGACCCCCGGAACTTCCGGCCACCCCCCGGAACTTCCGGCCCTAGGCCTAGAACTTCCGGCCTAACCCGATACATTACACAGAATTTCAGCATCAGCCTTCTTCACCGTTTTCATCTCAACTTTTCGCTCCAAACACCGATTTGAGTGTTCTTTGGCTCATTTTGAAGCTATCGACGTGCCCGAGGACCTCACCTTGGTTTCACCACCTTTTGAAACCATCAAATTTTGTGAATTTTGGCATCATTGCCTAGGGCTTCCACCACATCATTCGCTACACCACCACCGACTTCCGCAACCTAACCAATTTTGTTCCCCATCGCATATGTGGTTGCTTGAGGAGTGAGTTGAGTCTCCTAAGGTGTCTAGGCTACTTAGGGACGGTTGCTTATTCATCAACCACCACCACCACCATAACTTCCCCATAGGCTTACCAACCATACACTTCTTCCACACCGACTTAACCCAATTTTGTTAGTGTTGTGAGTTGTGTCTCCTAAGGTGTTTCGGCTACTTAGGGACCGTGCTTTCAACTCCGACACCGTGTATAGTACACCACCTTACCCTCCACTTCCGCATTGCCTACTCGTATAACCCATCATTGCACTTCCACAAAACCACCACCGCATTCCCGCTACCACCATTTGACATTTGAGATTTTGAGTTCGCGGTTTTTCCGTTTCCTAAGGTGTTTCGGCTACTTAGGGACGAGTCTCCATCATCTTGGCACCTCCATCAAGATCACCGCCACTCATCATCGCCAAGGACGGTTACCTCCATATCATCTTGGTATCCTGGTATCCCTCCATTGTATATTCCCTTGCAATTGCATTGATAATCCCTAGCCCATTTTGCGTCACTTGCCTATCGAGACTAGCCTTTGAGTATTGCCGGCAACTTTACTTGTGCACATTAGTGATCTACACCATACATTGCATACATACCATACCACATCGATATCATCTTGGTATCATATCATCCTTTGTGCCACAAGTTTCTTCCCGCATATATACAATTGCTATCTTGGTTTGTGCATCTCGCAAAAGTGGCTATACACAAAAAAAGAATAAGCTTTTAAGCAAAAGAGAAAGAGCAAAGAAGCTTGTAAGCAAGTGCCATAGCATCATACCACATTGCATATAAGATCATCATGGATCACCTTGTGAGAAACACCGGGAACCATACATACATAGCATACTTGGGATAGAAAGTTATCCATTTTGCATCTTATAGGTTGTGCACAAGTGTCGTATCCGCCTATTGAGCAATCGTGCTAGCGTCTCTCTTGAATTGTGCAACACGAGCGTTTCCCATGGATTCCACATTTTGTGATCATCCTTGGTTGCATGACCCTATTTATCTATCCGTGTGTGTGTTTCCGTGCGCCACATATTGCTATTGGTCTACTTGTTTCACTTGCGAATTTGTGAATCTCTTTCAACACTATTGACTCTTGCTAACATTTTGCATTAAATTTTTGTGCCACTATCCTCACCGAGCTCCACCATAAAGCCTTACTTGTGTAGGTGTGAGAAACCGACAAGAATTCGTACCAATTGTGCTATTTCCTTGTCCACATTGGAGTGATCATTGATCCACTTTCAACTTCGGTCAAGGTACATTTGGTATTCGTTCTTCTCTTTCTCCCACTCATATTTGCTCGAGTGTTGTGTTGGATAGGCAAGGCATTTCATCTTCGGTCTACAACAACAACGACGAGTTCGATGCCACGAACAAATCCACCGACGCCAAGATGCAAGCTCAAATGGAGGAGATCAAGTCCCTCATCAAGTCCTACAAGCGGTCTTCCTCATCTTCGAGAAGACGCTCAAGAGCACATGCCTCCGAGCTAGCATCCCCGGCAAGATCACATCGACATCGACACCATCACCAACAAGGACGTGAAGGTCAAGAGCTCAACACCAACAACCCCTCAACGACTTCACCATCCCCCTTGGCATCTTCGCCAAGCGACTTCAAGGCATCTTCGCCTACGGACATACGACATCTTCGCCCACAAGCACCTCAAGAGAAGCTCCGCAAGCTCAAGTCCGTGACTTCCACGACCTACTACGACCTCGACACCGACCACAAGATTCCTTTCTATGGGACTCAAGAACCCGAGGAGTATCTTGAGTGGGAGCGCCTAATGGACGACTACCTCAAACTACATCAAGTTCCTCCCGAAGATCAAGTGAAGTGTCCCACAAGGAACTTCCACGACTACGCATCCACATGGTGGCTTCACGCACCTTCGGAGACCTACGGCATGAGTTGGCCCAAGACGAAGACAGCTTTGCGGCGAGAGTTTGTGCCTCCAACCTACACGGAACAACTTCTACGCCAATTGGAGAACACCACCCAAGGATCCAAGTCCATCGACACGTACTTCAAGGAGATGAGGATTGCCCTGCGACGAGCCGGCGTGTACGACCCCATTTCGATGAAGTTCCACTTCATGATGGGATTACACAACGACATCTCCAAGACGATCTTCCTCGAGAACTACAAGTCCGTCGACGACAACTACATTGGTGCTCTCAAGGCAGAACAAGAACTCATGAAAGCCAAAGCTTCTCCACCCCAAGCTCACTTCGCGATGACCAAGCTCCATGAGAACGAGCATGAGGCTAGTACCACCATGATGTCCAAGCCCGACGAGCTCCAAGGCGATGCTCCCAAGTTCGACTTCACCGCCATCCCTCTTTGTGGCATTGATGACGCCCAGTCTACTTCGAATCTTTTTCAAGACGGCGTGGCGATGACTACGACTATGGAGCCAATCAAGGAACATGCTTTGGAGGCGAGCGACATGGTGACGAGCAAGGATGATGCTTCCATCTTAGAAGGCGAGAATGATGATGTGCCATTTTTGGCTTTCATCCACGGCGACGGCGATGAGATGGTTGAGCATGGGATTATCCTTTCGACCACGGCGACGTATGATAACTTGAGTGACTTTTGCCACCATATTGAGAGTGAGAGTGATTTCACCACTAGCCCCATATATGATGTGTTTGCACAATTCCCATGTGAGGAGAGCCACAACCCCCACCTCTTGAGTGAGATGAGTGACTCCACCATATGTGTGTTTGAGTGCACCTATTTTGAGGGAGTGAGTGAACCACCACATAGAGAGAGTGAGATAGTTGATAGGTCATGTGAGGCCACTTTCAACCCTAACAACTTGACCTCTACCTCTATTGTGTCTTCTCATTTGGTGCTAGGTCCCATATATGATGACGCGCCGATTCACGACGACTACGTCCTACCTTTGGACAAGACGATGGCCGTGGTGGAATATGATGCACCCCCACATGGTTCCATCAAGTTGATGATGATGACCACCATTTGGTCTTTACCACCTCACCTACACCACTTGAGTTGAATGACAAAGGTAACATAGGTGAAGGTGATGCTCTTGTCCCACTATTGGACTATCATGACATTGATTGCTTGCATGATGTTGATCCCCCTATTTCCATGCTTCATGCTAGTGTGACTTCCCCATGCGATGATTTACCCATTTATGATGAGTATGATGATTGCCATGTGGAGTCTATTAGTTGTGACGCCATGTTACATAGGATTTCTTATGCTATTTCTCTCGGTCACATCATGTTTGCCAATCTGCTTGACTTGTCATATGCTATGCATGAGATCGACCACATGTCATATTTGCAATCTCTTCATGGTGACTATGCATATGCCATTCAGATTAACCCAATTTGCACTTATGGCATAGATGACAAGCCCATGGTTATTGGCATTTGTTTTTCTTGTGATGATATTGATATGCTCCCTTTGCATCATTTCTCTCATATGCCATGCCATGACCACCTAGCTTCGGATATGCATTGTTTCGGATGTTGTCCATTTTCTCCATATGATGTTTCCAATATTGCTCATGAGGAGACCCCCATAGTTTCCTCATACATTTTAGGAGACTTTGATTCATCCCATCCATTGCATGATCCCAATACTTGTGTGCACCATATGCTTCCCATGAATAAACATGCTATTGATGTGCCATGTACTTGTATGCTAAATTTGCATCCCCATCTTGTCATACACAATAACTATTCTTCCATGATGGATGACATGTTCTTATACCATGCATCAAATTTGTTTGACCGATGCTTATCTTGTGCTAACTCACTTGTGCACATACACATCATGATGGATGATGTGTACAGTTACCACGCGCACAACTTCTTTGGTTTGTGTCTCTTTTGTGTAGGTACCCATGAATACTTGTCAACCTCGCAATCCCACGAGTTGACAACATGAGCTCTAGAGAGCAATGATGACTTGGGATCCCATGGATTGCTTTTCCCACCGCTCTCTTCAAGCGAAGTCTTCGCATATTTCTTCTACATGACCCTCATTTGGCTATGGGTTATTGTCCATTACATAATATATGCCCATCTTGCCATGTTCACTTTGCATGATATGCTCATTACTTTGCCTTTGCCATGCGTTTGTGACCCACTCTTTGCATTACACATGATGATTGATTCTCATACTTGTATGTGTATTTGCAAGCTTGCTGGAGATATCACTTGTTATTGCCATATTTGCTTTGTGCCCCATTCCTATGATGATACTATGATCATGCTTTGTGTTCGTGCTTGCGATATGTCATGTGCATTGTCTATGCCTATTATTTGCTCACATGACATGATTGCCATGATCTCCTCTAGTAAGTTGCATCTTCGCACTACTAGCTTGCACGACTTGATTACTATGGTTGCTTGCCTTGTTGCATCACAGATGATTCATACTTGCTCATTTCATGCGGTTGATGACAACCATCTACATGCTTTGCACATGATTGTTATTCCTTCTTGTCATATATCTCCATATGTTGCCTCTTTCATGCTAGACGATTTGCCATGTATTGAGTGCAACGATGCATTTCGCCTTGCTCATGAGATTGCCCCCATAGCATTCTCACATCTATTTGGAGATTTTGACATATTTTTTGTGAAGCATGCTTGTCTTACCTCTTTGAACCATATACCTAGTGCCATGAATATAGCCATTATTGAATCATATTATTCATGCACTTGTGCTTCTAATGGTTATGTTCAAGAGAAGAGAACCATCATGATGGATGATGTGTTTATCTACCATGCGCATACATTCTTTGCTTTCTTTTGTGCATGTGTAGGATACTTGGACCTTGTGTCGACTTCCGCTTCACATGAGTTGACCATTTGAGCTCTTGAGAGCGAGCGTCATACATTCGACCACAACTCTCTTCTACAACACCTTTCCTACCACTTCGGCATTGTGAAGAATGCACAAGGACACGCCTTCCAGGTGACATCTTTCTTGAGCATGGATATTGCGGATCATACTACTTGTGTTGCTTGCACCATGAGACTTATTGTTCATCTTGGACCACTTGATTGCACACATGTTAGAGATCTTGCTTCAACTTGTCATTTTCACCGTTCCATGCATCATGATATATATGCTTTTGTGTTGGATCCAATTCTTGGATTACTTGCTCCTCCATATGTTTGGTTGCAACAATGTCATCACTTCACATATGCCATGTCGCATTGATTGCTACATGCTTGCCTTGATTGCCTCACACATGATGAACAATTTCTCTTTCTATTGTGTTGAGTGCCACACTATCTTCACTACACCCTATACACGTTATACTTGGATTGTCTTGCACTTGACCCATGTGTTTAGACACTTCATTTTACTTGGTGTTGTGAATGATTCATATGCCTACCATCGACCTTACATTGAGCAATTTGTGAATGCTTGCTATGAACTTGAGGTAGATGCTTCTTCTCTTGTCACACATATTTGCATCACTACCTCACATTCAAATGCTTGTCCCCATGATTTCTTTGCTTGTGCTCGATTGATATGCTTACATGCCATGTCACAATCCTTTGTCACACCATATGCTTTGCATGATGACGACACTTGTTGGGTGAATCACCGCTTGAATGCTTGGTTCTGCACTAACGCTACCCACATTTGTTTTTCCAAGTGTTTGTTGTCTTTGCTCCTTTTGAAGGAATCCCAAGACGGTGCGACATTGGAGAGTGCCCATTTCGAACTTCAAGATGACGAGAACTTGGTGATCGACCACTCCTACACGATGACGCCATCTCTTTCCCATGGTGATTTGGATTTCGATCCGAGGTCGGATCTTTCCCAAGGGGGAGGAGATGATGCGGAGCATCATATGGACATCACCATGTCAATAGTTCATTGGGCAAGTGACACGTGCGACATCTACTTCACATACATAAAGGTGAATCCTATCCTTTACATGTTCTCACTTGACCCCTTCGAGGATGGTATACTACTTGACCCTCCATCGTGCATGCATAGGTATTGTCGGAGCTTCACGGATGACGAGGAGGAGTGCAAGCACCAAGGATCACCTACACCATCTGCGAGGGAAGCGTGGAAGAGAAGGAAGAAGAAGCCTGGACAAGCTTCTGGAAAGCCCGGAACTTCCGGCCGCTGCCCGAAACTTCCGGCCACCGGAACCTCCGGCCATCCCGGAGCTTCCGGCCCTGCTGCACCAAAGCCGTCCAAGAGTGTGCCAACTCTCTGGATGGCCCGGACCCTGCCCGGACCTTCGCCCGGAACCTCCGGCGCCCAGACCTTCCAGCCATCCCCGGAACATCCGGCCCTGCCTGCGCGCAGACACTCGGGCCGATGCCCATGTACCCTTTCGCCCCTCACTTACACCTTTGTGGACCTAGACAATATATACTCCTCCACCTCCTCCTTTCTAGGGTTAGCGTTGGTTTAGCTCATTTGAGAGATAGAGCTACGCTCATCCATATCGGATCTCCTCCATGCGAGAGACCGTGGCCTCTTCGGAGAAGATCCCTTTGGATTCAAGCCCCCTTTCTAAGGGAAGATTCCCCCATGGATTCAAGATGATGCGGAGCATCCCACGACCATCCCCATGGAAGCCACCTCAACTATCCAAGCTCCAAGTAGACCAATGACAAGGGCTAGGGCACGTGCTATTCAATCCGAGGTGACATCACTCCTACTTGAGTTTTCCCCCTCTTCAAGTGAGACATGGCTACTGCCTAAGTCCGAGATACAATGTGTCAATAGGTACAACGCTCAAGACTCGGAGCCGAGGACTGTAGAAGAAGAGACAGGTGTCAACACTCTGGACAGGCCGGAACTTCCGGCCCCCGGACCTTCCGGCCAACTCGGAGCTTCCGGCCGCTGATGACTTCGACCAGCCCAGGCGTGCCAACTCTCGGGTTAGCCCGGACCCCGTCCCGGACCTTCCGGCGCCCGGAACCTCCGGCCTACCCGGACATTCCGACCCCCGGATGCCAGCACATCTCCACCGCGCCAACTCTCTGGTTAGGCCGGACCCTCCCTGGAACCTCCGGTGCCCGGAACTTCCGGCCCTGCCAGCGCACAGCCACTTGGGCCGAGGCCCGTGTACCGTTTCGTCACCTAGACTATATACACTCTATCCCGTACGATTTTCTAGGGTTAGCGTTGGTTTAGCTCATACTCAGAGATAGAGCTTCGCTCATCCATATCGGATCTACTCCTTCATAGAGACCGCGGCCCCTCTTCGGAGAAGATCCACCGTGGATTCAAGACCCCTTTACGGGAAGATCCCCTTGTGGATTCAAGACCTCCTCACGGACAAGAACCGGCTACCCTTGTATTGTCCTTAGTTTTCCATGGATTCGTGTATCGTTCTATGTACCCGAGGATCTAGCACATGTGTGACTTGTTCTTGTTAGTTTGAGTGTTCCTCTTGTGTTTCCCCTTGTTTTTTTCCCTCGTTTCCCTCCTCATGTTCTTCGCGTTCTTCACGGGATCCGCTCCTTTCATGAAAGATCGGGCCACTAGGGTTCTACCCTACATTATCTTGGTATCAGAGCAAGGTTGATAACAATTTCGGAGCCTTCCCATTGTGTTTCTAGCCTAATTTTGTTGTTTTCGTCCTAATCCGAAAATCCCCACCAAAAATAGCCCCAATTTTTTTTGTGATTTGTTCGTGTGTTGAGATTTTGTTGGTTTTGATTCGTGAATTTTGTGTGTGGCTTGTAGATCTAGCCTCCCCACCCTTCTTTTCCTCCAATTTCTTCTTTTTCCCCTTTGGATTTGGGCTTTTCCCCCAAGTTTTTCCGCCCAAATCCACGATCCCGAAGTCTTTGTTCTTGGCAGAATCACGACCACCGGAACTTCCGATCCAGCCCGGACATTCCGGCCCCCGGACCTTCCGGCCTTCCCCGGAACCTCCGGACCCCGGACCCTCCGTCTTGCCTGGAACTTCCAGCTTCGACCGAAAGTTCGCACTACTTCCACAACTCCACCCAAAATTCCACCAAATTTTGTTCCGGTGCTCACCATATACCACATATATTTCCGCATACCTCCACCACTTACGCACAATTGCTACTTCGAGGTTTGAGAATTTGAGTTGCGGTACCGTATCCTTTTGTGTTTCGGCTATCTAGGTACGGTTCGACATCGACATCATCGCTGTTCATCTTCGCCACGGACGCGTCATCAACAACGACCACCTCGACTATGACTTGGTATTCGTGCCACCATTTTGACACCATACCGGAAGCAAGACCGGTAACCTAATCTTGGTATTGGACATATCATTCTTGCCATTACATTGATAGCCATCATAGCCTTACTCCTTTGCGTTGCTTACCCATCGAGACTAGCCATTGAGTATTGCCGGCAACAAGACTTGTGCACATTAGTGATCATACTTCCCATAGCATACATACATACATCATTGTTTCCTATATTGGTATCATCTCTTGTGACACAAACTTGTCATCGCATACTCACTTGCTATCTTGGTTCGTCAAACATTGCATGAGAAAAGAGCTCAAACATCAAAGAGCCAACCAAGCTTTTAAGAAAAGAGGAAAGATACACAAAGAGCTTTTAAGCAAGAACCATAGCATCATGCAACATTAAGATTGTCATACTCGATCATCTTGGATCATATCATAGCAACACCTTGCATACAAAGTATTTGGGATAGAAGTCGTTGCATTTTTGCTAAGTAGGTTGTGCACAAGTTGTATCCGCCTATCGTGCAATTGTGCTAGCGTCTCTCTAGTGTTGTGCAACAAGAGCATTTTTTTGGATTCCACATTTTGGCTCACCCTTGGTTGCACAACCCCACTTATCTTTTTGCGTGTGTGTTTCCGTGTAGCTTATATGCTTGGTCTACTTGTTACATTGCATCTTGCGAATCTTTTCCAACATTATTGAAACTCACTTACAATTGCATCAAATTTTCTACCACCATCCTAGCACTACTAGGAAAAGGGCTATAGATAGGATTGACACTAATGGCGCACCAGGGAAGTAGTGCGCCACTACTATATACTAATGGCGCACCAGTTGGTGATGCGCCATTAGTGTGGAAGACACTAATGGCGCACCAGAAAACTGGTGCGCCACTAGTGATAATTTTTTTTCATTTTTACATACATACTAATGGCGCATCCTACCTCTGGTGCGCCATTACTAGTTCTAACTAGTAATGGCGCACCAGACATGGAGTGCGCCAGTACTGAATTTTTTTTATTCTTTTTTTTTGCAAAACTACTAATGGCACACCGCCTCACAGTGCGCCATTACTAGTTTAAACTACTAATGGCGCACCCTGTAGAAGTGCGCCATTAGTATATATTTTGATATCATGAATATTTGTAAATATCATGGGCACATTTCGATATCATGAATATTTTTAAATTTCATGGGCACTTTTTGAATTCATGAATATTTTTTCAAATTTGATGATATTTTTTCATATTCAATATGATAAAATATTGAATATTCATGAGGACACTCGATCTCGATCCCCCTCCATCTCGATCTTGATTCCCCCTCCATCTCGATCTCGATCCCACCCGGGCCTCCTCTCCCCGCACCCTCCCCCGCTCCACCGCCGCCGCCGACCCCATGCACCCCCCCGGCCCGCTCCACCGCGGCCGCCGACACCCCGCACCCTCCCCCGCTTTTTGATAATATTTTCAAATAACAAATTTGATGATATTTTCAAATAACAAATTTGATGATATTTTCAATTAAAAATAAAAAACAAATTTGATGATATTAAAAAAACAAATTTGATGATATTTGATAAAAAAACAAATTATTAGATGCAACAAGAAATAATGAAAAAAAGAAGTTACTAATGGCGCACCAAAGGAGGGTGCGCCATTGCTACCAGAAAAAAAAGTTACTAATGGCGCACCAGAGAATGGTGCGCCATTGCTATGAGTGTTTTTATGGCGCACCACTCGACGGTGCGCCATTACTAACATTCCCCCCTCTATAGCTGGAAACCCGGCCCTTCGCCCGATACCTCCTTCCCTCTCCCTCGCCAGATCCCCTTCCATCCCTCGCCACACCTGCTCCGGCTCCCCCGCGCCGCCGCCCTCGCTCCCCCGCGTCGCCGCCCCTGCGCCCCCCGGCCCGCGAAGCACGTGGCCGCCGGCCTCCCCACGACCAACCGAGGCGCCCAGGAGGACCGCCGTCGTCTTCCTCTTTGACTACGAGGACCCGGACGAGCTCGGACGCCCTCGAGCCACCCCTTCGACGCCGCCGCCGACCCCGACCCCTACGGCGACTGGCCACGCCCGCCCAAGTACCTCTCCTCCTTCCTCCATCTCCACCCTTCCTCCCCATTCCCTTCCTCCCTAGTTCTTCTTGCTATATGGATCAGAACATATGGAGCATTACTATTGCTCTATGGAGCATTACTATTGTTCTTCTCTGAACCATTACCATTCCCTCCCTCCCTAGTTCTTCCTCCCCATTAATTTGAAGGATCAGAACAAGTTTGTAACAGGATGCTCTACAATGTTGATTAGGTGCATTACTATTGCTATATGGAGCTGCAATTTACTATTGCTATATGCTCTAGTTTGTATCAATGTGATTGTAGTTTTTCTTGTCATCAAGTTTAGTTGATGTTTATTTAAATATAGCTTATATGATCAGCCACCCTATGTATGATTGTGGCTTGAAGGTTCTAGAAGAACGTTTTTCCTTCAAATTCAATCTGGTGGCATTGTCCTAGACTCCCTAGTTGTGTTGTTAATTGCTGCCTTTGTGCAATGCAGAACTGTTAAGAGTGATTTGGAGGATTCAAGATTCTGTGAAGCTCTTTTGACATTTAAAACTCAGACTGAAGGTACTTAATAAACTCAAAAGCATTGATGATAACTCTTGTTGCCTAGAAACAGAGGTAGTTTACATATTGCATTGCTGGTGTTTGTTTATGTTCAGAGTTTAAGCATGTGTAGTCTAGTGTAGTGTAGTGAGCTTGTTCTAGTGTAGTGAGGTCTGAACCATTGCACGATGCAGTGTAGTGTAGTGAGCTCTGAACCATGTTTAGTGTTGAGTACTTCAAGTTTACTGAACCTATTAATTTTTGTGGACTTAGTGAACATGATTTTTTTGGGGTGACCTATTAGATCTGGAATGGAAGCTCACATAAGTTGAGCTGATTTTTGTCCATATGAAAGCAGAGGACCATATGGTCTGTGGCCTTTTCATCCATATGAAAGTAGAGGCACGTTGTGGTGCTAGTTTGCTGGGTTTTGTCTCCGACCATCATGTCGTGATGATTTTGCAAGTACCCCGACAGGCCCTTGAGTTTGCCGGAATGTCGATTAACTTCGGTTCCGGAAAATTCGGGTACTCCATATGTCTTATTTTCAGCAAAGGTCATGCTGAAATTTTCCATGAATTTTAGCATGACTTTGCTAAAAATCGGACATATGGGGTACTTGCTACTAATGCATGGGCCGGGGTATCTTAGTACTTAATTAAGTAGGATCAACTGCCCCGCCATTCTTGTTGCATTAAACAATAGGTGGCAATAGAGCCAAGTGATTAGGCCCAACTTAGAATTCTCGTTAGCATCGATAAACCCTAGATGATAAACCCAACATAGGTGGCAATAGAGCCAAGTGATTAGTGCCAAGTGATTAGGCCCAACCTAGGGTGCCTCGGCATCGATAAACCCTCAATGATGAAAACTTAACTTCGCTTCTATAGGGTGCCTCGGTGTCGATGAGAACCTAAATGATGTACGCTTAGGCTTTTAGGGTGCCTCGACGTCGACAAAACCTAAATGATGAAAGCTTAGGCTTTTAGGGTGCCTCGACGTCGACAAACCCTAAATGATAAAACCTTGGATTTTAGGGTGCCTCGGTGTTGATAAGAACCTAAATGATGAAAGCTTAGGATTTTAGGGTGCCTCAGCGTCGACAAACCCTAAATGATAAAAGCTTAGCTTTTAGGATGCCTTGGTGTCGACAAACCCTAAATGATGTAGTTTTGAATTATGAACGTAGGATATGTCGTCATCATAATCGGACGACGAAAGGGACGACGAAAGTCTCCCGGCAGAGTGCGACTGGTGCCACGACGATCGAGGTCTGTGCGACATGCCTCACCTGGACGATGATCGGCAGGTTTAGCATTAAACTCGAGGAGACCTTTGAAGTTGAAACGGTACACAACAACGACAAGTGTTATTTTCATAATTAAGCATGACTTCAACTATTTCAACGTGTAATTTTCATCTTTTACAATTCGAGTATAGCTTATCCCATGCCATGCAAGACACTATGTCTTGGAGAGGATGGATTTTGAAGACCATGAAATTTCTGAAACAAAGAAAATTCACCTAAGGACTCATCATGATGTGGACTTTGAAGTAAATCTATATAATTCTGAGAGCGTAACCCATTTTGGTTGCAAAAATTGGGAAGCATTTTGCAATATGTATGGTTTTGATGAGGGTATGCTTATCACCATGGATCTTGGTAATCCTAACATCAACCAAGACAATATGGACATTTGGGTCCTTGTTGATACGCCTCCAGTTCTACCGCTATGTGAGTTTCTCAAACATAGTTATTAGCTAATTTATATTGTTTATTTCAAAATAGTTGACAGCTTATTTCCATTGATAGCTTATTTTTATTGTTCAAAGAATGTGCGGGAGATGGTAGACAAAACCCACTACACCGATGGCTCCGAATTAACAACTTACAAGGAGAAAAATCATCTGGTCGGATTTTGTACTGACATTGAGAATTACATTATCCACAAACAAACTCCTCAACATTATGGTAAATACGTGCCACTAGTGCATGTGTTCAACTACGGTAACTACCATGGAGATACCCTGGTAAGATTTTTACTATTACGACATCCGTGCATCTTTTGCATACTTCTAAAACTAGTACATCATTGCTAACTATGAAGTTATTACTATGTTTTTCAACAGATAATCCCAGAGAATTGTGTGCCTCATTTGATGTATCTGAAAGGTAGTGTTAATGTTTTGAACATACAGCCAGGTCATCCTACGAATCTCAACTGTCCATACGAGATTTCTAAAAGAAGTGGAGACATGAAAATCAAAGGATGGAAAAAATGTATGGACAGTCGTAAGGAGCTTCTTGGAAGCAAAAGGAAGCGAAGCGCAAGAATTGGAGACATTCTCCATTCTCCATAATGGAGAGTCAGGGTCTATATTGTTTTATGCTATTTTAGCTTAAATAGGGTATTTAGGTCCTGCCTAATACTGATGATCATGTGCTAAGAACAATTAAGTAGGGTTGGTTCGATGACTATCAAGATGATGATCGTATGACTTGTTATGAATAACGAGTAGAAGTTGTATGATAATGATTAGTAGGACTTGTTAGGATTAGTATTACTTCCAACAAACTCGATACTCGCGGTCTCGAGACTTGTAATGTTTTATCTTTGTTCGGTCTTTTGAATTCGGAGACTAATATGATGAATTGTATTCGGAGACTAATCTTCTATTGTATTCGATGAATCTGCTGTTTTGTGTGCTACTGTCTATATTCTGTCAAATAATATATTTTGTAACATGTGCAAAAATCAGAAAAGTTAAAAAAAATAAAACCTAATATTCATACTAATGGCGCATCACTACAGAGTGCGCCATTAGTATGCCAAGTATACTAATGGCGCATCCATCCGCAGTGCGCCAATAGTGTGCCGAAGCACATGGTTAAATATGGCCCCTGGGAGGCACACTAATGGCGCGTGGTGTTATATACTAATGGCGCACTGGATGGTGCGCCATTAGTATACCAGATACTAATGGTGCACCAGTGGTGCGCCATTAGTAAAAATTACTAGTGGCGTGCTACGAATGGCACACCGGTGATGCGCCATTAGTAGGCAAAACCGGTGCGCCATTAGTAGGCCTTTTCCTAGTAGTGTAAACAAGCTCCACCAAAAGCTTTTACTTGTGTAGGTGTAAGAAGCCGACAAGAACTCGTACCAATTGTGCTATTTCCTTGTCATACATTGGAGTGATCCTCGATCCACTTTCAACTTCGATCAACGTACATTTGGTACTCGTTCCTCTCTTTCTACCACTCATAATTGTCTTGGAATGATGGATAGGCCAAGTACTTCTACCAACCCACTCTTCATGGAGAAAGACGATGACATGAACTCCTTCATCACCAAGAGTCACCTCTTTGGTGCACAACGTGCTTTGCATCAAGAGCAACAAGCGATGAGTGAACGCATCGACAACCTTGCCGTTGACTTGCGACTTTCCGAGCAACGTACAAAGGACTACTTCGACCACAAGCTCGACGATCACAAGCAAGAAAGTGACGCAAGGATGGACGAAATTCGTGCTTTGTTGCTCAACAGCTCGTCTTCCACTTCAAGAAGGAGCCGTTCAAGCCGCCACTCCGACTTCACCCTCTCCGGCTCAAGTACACCGACATCGAACACTCTTCGTCGAGCTGCGCGCGCCGACCGTCAAGCAAGCCTCAATCCCCTAAGAGACACCAACTCTCAAGAGCGCCAACAACGTCAAACTCAAGAAGCCTTTGCGCTTGCATGAGAACGGCAACGTCAACGCCAACATGAAGAGGAAGAGCGAGCGCATCTACACCAAAATGCCCAAGATGCCGAGGTACAACGTCAAGCACAACAACTCCGTGACACTCAAGCACTTGCGGCGCAACAAGCTCTACGCACTTCGAGTTGAGCCATTGCCGACCGAAGCCGACAAGCCCGTGAACAAGAAGAAGCACATCGCGAAGAAATTCAAGAACAAAGATTTCATGCTCGCGTGCATCGTCAAGTTCCTCTTCAAGCTCGCGAAGATCCTCCACAAGCTCGCCAACACCATCAAGTTCATCGAGAGCATGAAGACAATGGAAATCCTCCACGACAAGAGCAACATGAGGATAACAACCCTCCGCGTCAAGAGCACCACGAGTTGGACAATCATCTACAACATGGGTGTCATCATCCCTGACCCCAACACAATGAAGAGCAAAGCTACGGCAAGCTCAAGTTCACCATGCCCAAGTTCAATGGAAGCAACGACCCCGAAGAGTACCTTTCATGGGCATTGAAAGTTGACAAGATTTTCCGTTTGCACAATCATGACGAAGAGAAGAAGATCGCAATGGCATCCCTTGAGTTCCAAGACTATGTGCTCATTTGGTGGGAACAAGTCATTGAGCGCCGAGAGGCGAGAGGTGAACCACCCATCACTACTTGGGAACAAATGAAGGATGTCATGAGAGCACACTTCGTACCTACCTACTACAACCGCGATCTCTTCAAGAAACTCCAACAACTCAAGCAAGGAAAAGGTGCACACTAGGTGAAAAGGTGCACCTTGTAAAATGGCTGATATGTCTATGTAAACATCCCATTTATATAGATATATGAAAAACAGTAGGGGTTCTCCCCCTACTGTCAAGTTTCAAAAAAAAACTCAAGCAAGGAACCAAGAGCATTGAAGAGTACTACAAGGAGATGGAGATTGCCATGATACGAGCCAATGTCACGGAAGATGATGAGCAAACAATGGCACGTTTCTTGAATGGACTCAATTATCCTATCAAGAAGATCGCCGACTTCCAACCATACTCAAATCTCATCGAGCTAGTGCACCAAGCTACCAAAGCGGAACGCCAAGTGCAAGATGATTTCAAGTATGCCAAGTTCTCATCCAAGTCCTACGGCTTCTCCAATAACCAAGCTTCAACGACTCCAACACCGACTACAAGACCTTCTACTTCCAACATCGACAAGTCGACTTCCAAGAAAGCTTCGCCAACTGCAAGCAACCCTACTATGGGTAACTTCAAGCCGAGAGCTTCATCATCATCAACCCCAACCGATGAGACCATCAAGACAAGTTCCTTCAACTGTTTCACTTGCGGAGGCCAAGGCCACAAGTCCTACGAGTGCACCAACAAGCGAACCATGGTCTTCAAAGACGATGGCACGTATGACTCCATGAGCGACGACGAAATGGAAGCCCTCGAGCACGTCGCCATGCACCGCCAAGTGAACAATGAAGAAGAACAAGTCTTTTGTGATGAAGACTCGAGTCCCGCACTTGTTGTCTCCAAAGCCTTGACTCTCCAACATCACCAAGAAGAAGACCAACGATGCCACATATTCCAGACCAAGGCCGGCATCAATGGACGATCCGTCAAGGTCATCATCGATGGAGGGAGTTGTCACAATCTCGCAAGTGAAGAACTTTGCTCCAAGCTCCAATTACCCAAGACGAAGCATCCACATCCATACAAAGTGCAATGGCTTAGTGATTCCGGCACTATCCAAGTCGAGCACTGAGTACAAGTCTCCTTCAAGATCAGCACCTACGAAGACACCTTGGAGTGCGACGTCGTTCCAATGACCGTTTGTCATCTTCTCCTTGGATGGCCATGGCAATTCGATAGAGGAGTCGTCCACAACGGCCGAACGAACCACTACATCTTCAAGATGAAGGGCAAGGAGTACATCCTCCGTCCAATGTCGCCATGTCAAGTGATCACCGACAAGCAAGCCACCCATCGTGGAGATCATAGTGAGAGAGCGAGCCACCAAAACGAGAGTGAGTCCCACAAGGCAAAATCGAGTGCCTCCATGATGAGCGAAAACAGGAACCTAGTTCTATTTGCCACCAAGCATGAGATGAGAGAAGTGTGTGAGAACCCATCTAGTGTCCTACACTACGTCCTCGTGTGCAAGGACAATGCACCACAAACTAACACCTCTCACACTCTTCCTCTAGTGTTGTCTTCTCTTTTGCAGTAATTTCAAGATGTTTTCCCCGATGAGCTACCTCCGGGACTACCTCCAGTTCGAGGCATTGAGCACCGCATCGACCTCATCCCCGGAGCGCCACTTCCAAACAAAGCTCCCTACCGTGTCAACCCCGACGAAACAAAATAAATACAAAGGCAAGTAAAGCATCTCATA
Organism: Triticum urartu; assembly: GCF_056163025.1. Taxonomy (NCBI): domain Eukaryota; kingdom Viridiplantae; phylum Streptophyta; class Magnoliopsida; order Poales; family Poaceae; genus Triticum; species Triticum urartu. Next base: position 205,296,936 of record NC_141873.1, read on the forward strand.
GACCATGGACATGTGCATGAAAGTTTGAGCCCTTGTGCCGTTCCGGTCATTCTTGTGCCAAAACGTGATGGTATTTTCACATGTGCTCCGATTGTAGACCTATCAATTCTATCACCGTTCGCTATAGGTATCCCATTCCACGCCTAGATGATATGCTTGATGAGCTTAGCGGTGCCACTATATTTTCTAAAATTGATCTTAAAAGTGGTTACTATCAAATCCGCATACAAGAGGGTGATGAATGGAAAACTGCCTTCAAAACCAAGTTTGGTTTGTATGAGTGGTTAGTCATGCATATGGGTCTTTCGAAAGAGCCGATGACTTTTATGCGCCTTATGAATCATGTCTTTCGCCCTTACATTGTATATTTGTTGTGGTTTACTTCGATGATATTCTTGTGTTTAGCAAATCTATTATGGAGCATGTCACCCATGTCCGCACCATTTTGCAAACTCTTAGAAAAGAGCGACTCTATGCTAATATGGAGAAATGCCTTTTTGGTGTTGATAAGCTCGTTTTCTTGGGTTTTGTTGTTTCTTCTAAGGGTGCTCATGTGAATGAGTCCAAGATTAATGCTATTAAGACTTGGCTGCAACCAACCAACTTGCATCAAGTGCGTAGTTTTCTTGGCCTTGCGGGTTTCTATCGTCGCTTTGTAAAGGATTTTAGCACCATTGCTTCGCCTTTGCATGCTTTGAGTAAGGAGAATGCGCCTTTTGTTTGGGGACCATCCCAAGATACCGCATTCAATTAGCTTAAGAATTTGCTTACTCATGCTCCAGTGCTTGCTTTACCCAACTTCAACAAGCCTTTTGAAATTCATTGCGGTGCTAGTGGTAATGGCATAGGAGGTGTGTTAATGCAAGAGAAGCGCCCCGTAGCTTACTTTAGTGAGAAACTTTCCGGAGCGCAACTCAGTTATCCCATCTATGACAAAGAGCTATGTGCTTTAGTCCGCGTTTTGCATGAATGGGAACTTCGTCCCCTTGAGTTTATCATTCATACCGATCATGAGACTCTCAAGTATCTTAAGGGACAAACTAAGTTGAACAAGCGTCATGCTAAATGGAGTGAATTTATTGAGACTTTTCCCTATGTCATCAAGTACATCAAGGGTAAAGAAAACATAGTAGCAGATGCTCTTTCCCACATTTGCATGCTTGTCACGCAACTTGAGTTAGATGTCATTGGCTTCGAGCATATCAAAGACTTATATGAGCATGATGCAACTTTTGCCATTCCTTATGCCAAGTGTTTGTCGAATACATCTTGGGAACGCTATTACATCAAAGATGGCTACCTTATGAGAGCTAACAAACTTTGTATTCCCGAGTCCTCTCTTCGTTTGTTGCGTTTGCAGGAATCTCATGGAGGAGGCTTAATGGGACATTTCGGACGCAACAAGACGTTCGCCACGCTCTTGAAAAGCTACTTTTGGCCTAAGATGTTTCGGGATGTCAATCGTTTCACCAACTGGTGTTCTACATGTCGCAAAGCTAAGTACAAAGCTCAATCTCATGGTCTCTATATGCCTTTACCAATTCCATACCAGCCTTGGGAAGACATTAGCATGGACTTTGTACTTGGTTTGCCTAGGACTCGCAATGGGAAAGATTCCATATTTGTCGTTGTGGACCGTTTCTCCAAAATGGCACATTTTATTCCTTGTTACAAGATAGACGATGCTTCACATGTTGCTAATCTCTTTTGTAGGGAAATATTGCGTCTCCATGGTGTGCCAAAGACAATTGTCTCGGACCGCGATGTCAAGTTCCTTAGCTACTTTTGGAAGACCCTATGCGCCAAGCTCGGAATCAAGCTACTCTTTTCCATGGCGTACCATCCTCAAACCGACGGCCAAACGGAGGTGACAAACCGCACACTCTCCGATCTACTTCGAGTACTCATCAAGAAGAACATTAAGGAGTGGGAGGAGTGTCTACCCATCGCTGAGTTCGCCTACAACCGAGCAAGACACTCAACAACCGGCAAGTCCCCTTTAGAGGTTGTGTACGGATTCTGATGCAGAGCATCCCAAGGTCATCCCCATGGACCAACCATCGTCTCATCAAGTGCCTACCGAACCCATGACTCGATCACGTGCAAGAGCCCTTGAAACCGAGGTGACATCTCTCCTCTCACAATTCCACTTCGATGCACATGAAGCATAGCTACTACCTCATATGGATACCTTGTGCATACTTAGGTACAATGGAGAAGCTAAGGAGCAAGGACAAGAAGAAGAGGAAGATGGACGAGAAGACGGAGAAGAAGAAGGGCTGCAGGAAAATTCCCAGCCACCGGACGACCGGCCGGGACTGGACGTCCGGCGTCTGAAGCGTCAGCTGAGCCCCAACCAGCGGACGTCCGATCCAGACCGGACAACCGGTGCCCCTGCACCCGAGGCAAATGAGCGGACGTCCGGTCCGGACCGGACGACAGGCACGACAGCACCCGAGCCGAAGTCAGCGGAAGTCCGGAGCCTGCGGACGTCCGGCACCCCCATCAAAGAGCGGAACCAGCGGACGACCGGAGGACACCGGACGTCCGGCAGCTCCTGAGACACCGGACGACCGGTCCCCAGCGGACATCCAGTACCTGTCTGCGCACAGCGTTCGGGCCTGAGGCCCATGTACCCCTTCACTTCGCCCCATTTGCACTTAGACTATAAATAGACCCCCCATTCATCCTAGCTAGGGTTAGCGTTGGTTTAGCTCATACTTAGAGATAGAGCTTCGCTCATCCATCCGGATCTACTCCATGAGAGAGACCGCGGCCCCTCTTCGGAGAAGATCCACCTTGGATTCATGACCCCTTTTCAAGGGAAGATCCCCTTATGGATTCAAGACCTCCTCACGGAGAAGAACCGGTTACCGTGTATCGTCCCTAGTTGTCCCTGGATTCGTGTATCGTTCTATGTACTCGAGGATCTAGCCCATGTGTGACTTATTCGTGTCGGTTTAGTGATTTCCTCTTATGCTTTCTTCCGTTCATCCTCGTGTTCTTCGTGTTTTCCCCGGGATCCGCTCCTTTCGTGAAAGATCGGGCGATTAGGGTCTCCACCCTACATCAGATTCAACCCTTTGTCACCATTGGATATTCTACCTCTTCCACTCCAAGAGCGAATCAATTTGGACGGAAGTGCACGAGTGACCCATCTCAAGAAGGTGCATGAAGATACAAGAAACACCATCGAGCGCCAAGTACAACAACTTGCGACAAAGCTCAACGTCAACAGGAAACCTATGGTCTTCAACATTGGTGATCTCGTGTGGCTACACCTTCATAAGGAGCGCTTTCCACAAGAACGCAAGTCTAAGCTTCGACCACGAGCAGATGGACCCTTCAAGGTGCTCACACGCTACAACGACAACGCTTACAAGATCGACCTCCCACGCGACAAGTACAACGTGAGCGACATCTTCAACATCAAATATCTCTATCCCTTCCATGGTGAGGAAGAACTCGATCCGAGGATGGATCTTCCCCAAGGGAGGGGAGATGATGTGGAGCATCCCACGACCATCCCCATGAATGCCACCTCAACTATCCAAGCTCCAAGTGGACCAATGACAAGGGCTAGGGCACGTGCTATTCAATCCGAGGTGACATCACTCCTACTTGAGTTTTCCCCCTCTTCAAGTGAGACATGGCTACTGCCTAAGTCCGAGATACTATGTGTCATCAGGTACAACGCTCAAGACTCGGAGCCGAGGACTGTAGAAGAAGAGACAGGCGTCAACACTCTGGACAGCCCGGAACTTCTGGCCAGAGCCCGAAACTTCTGGCCCCTGGACCTTCCGGCCGACCTGGAGCTTCCGACCGCCGATGACTTCGACTAGGCCAGGCGTGCCAACTCTCGGGTTAGCCCGGACCCCGTCCCGGACCTTCCGGTGCCCGGAACCTCCGGCCTGCCAGGACCTTCCGGCCCCCGGATGCCAGCACATCTCCACCACGCCAACTCTCTGGTTAGGCCGGACCCTCCCCGGAACCTCCGGTGCCCGGAACTTCCGGCCCTGCCTGCGCGCAGCCAATTGGGCTGAGGCCCGTGTACCCTTTCGTCACCTAGACTATATATACTCTATTCCGTATGACTTTCTAGGGTTAGTGTTGGTTTAGCTCATACTCAGAGATAGAGCTTCGCTCATCCATATGGGATCTACTCCTTGAGAGAGACCGCGGCCCCTCTTCGGAGAAGATCCACCGTGGATTCAAGACCCCTTTACGGGAAGATCCCCTTGTGGATTCAAGACCTCCTCACCGAGAAGAACCGGCTACCCTTGTATCGTCCTTAGTCTTCCGTGGATTCGTGTATCGTTCTATGTACCCGAGGATCTAGCACATGTGTGACTTCTTCTTGTTAGTTTGAGTGTTCCTCTTGTGTTTCCCCTTGTGTTTCCCCTCGTTTCCCTCCTCGTGTTCTTCGCGTTCTTCGCAGGATCCGCTCCTTTCGTGAAAGATCAAGCCACTAGGGTTCTACCCTACATCACAAGACCTCCTCACGGAGAAGAACCGGTTACCTCTTGTATCGTCCGTTGTTGACTTTGTATCTTGTATCTTCCTTTGTGTTCATGGATCTAGCGCATGTGTGATCATTCTTGTTGGTTTTAGTGTTTCTCTCGTGATTCCCCTCGTTTCCCCCTCGTGTTCCTCGTTTTCTTCGCCGGATCCGCTCCTTTCGTTAAAGATCGGGCGATTAGGGTTCCACCCTACATCAATTTATCTTTCCGTGTGTTGTGTTTCCGGGTACCACATCTTGCTATTGGTCTACTTGTTGCATTTACATGTCATGGATCTTCTCCAACATTATTGAATCTTGCTTACATTCACATCAAAAATTGTGCCACCATCCTAACCAAGCTCCACCATAAGCTTTTACTTGTGTAGGTGTGAGAAATCGACGAGAATTCGTACCAATTGGGATATTTCCTTGTCCTACATTGGAGTGATCATCGATTCACTTTCAACTTCGGTCAAGGTACATTTGGTATTCATTCTTCTCTTTCTACCACTCACATTTGTCTTGGAATGATGGATAGGCCAAGTACTTCTACCAACCCACTCTTCATGGAGCAAGACGACGACATGAACTCCTTCGTCACCAAGAGTCATCTCTTTGGTGCACAACGTGCTTTGCATCAAGAGCAACAAGCTATGAGTGAACGCATCGACAACCTTGCCGCCGACTTAGAACTTTCCGAGCAACATACAAGGGACTACTTCAACCACAAGCTCGACGATCACGAGATTCGCGCTTTTTTTCTCAACCGCTCTTCTTCCACTTCAAGAAGGAGCCGTTCTAGTCGCCACTCCGACTTCACCCTCTCCGGCTCAAGTACACCGACATCGAACACTCTTCGTCGAGCCGCGCGCACCGACCGTCAAGCAAACCTCAATCCACTTCGAGACACCGACTCTCAAGAGCGCAGACAACGTCAAACTCAAGAGGCCTTTGCGCTAGATCGAGAACGGCAACAACAACACCAACATGAAGAGGAAGAACGTTCCCGTCTCCACCAACTTGCACAAGATGCCGAGACACAACGTCAACACCAACAACTCCATGACGCTCAAGCTCTTGCGGCGCAACAAGATCTATGCGATTCGAGTCGAGACGTTGCCGACCGAGGCCTACTAGCCCATGAACAAGAGGAAGCACTTCGCGAAGAAATTCAAGAACGATGATTTCAAGCTCGCATGCATCATCTAGTTCCTCCTCGAGCTTGACAAGCTCCTCCATAAGCTCGCCAAGACCATCAAGTTCATCAAGAGCATGAAGACAATGGGAATCCTCCACGACAAGAGCAACACGAGGTTGACAACCCTGCGCGTCAAGAGCACCACGAGTTGAACAATCATCTACAACATGGGCGTCATCATCCCCGACCACAACACAATGAAGAGCAACGCTACGGCAATGTTACGCCCTCGATGCAGCTATATCTCCCACATGTCGAAGCACGACTTAGAGGCCTAACCGCATTGAAAGCAATGTCGCAAGCGAGGTAATCTTCACACAACCCATGTAATACATAAGGGAAAGAGATACATAGTTGGCTTACAATCGCCACTTCACACAAATACATGAATAAAGCATTACATCAACCGAATACAATCAAGGTCCGACTACGGAACCAAAATAAAAGAAGAACCCCAAATGCGACAAAGATCCCCGATCGACCCCAACTGGGCTCCAATACTGATCAACATAGAACGAAACAACACAAAGTACAAGATCTTCAACGAGCTCCTCCTGAGCTTGGTTGCGTCATCTGCACGGACTCGTCGGCACCTGCAAACTGGTTTTGGAAGTATCTGTGAGCCACGGGGACTCAGCAATCTCGCACCCTCACGATCAAGACTATTTAAGCTTATGGGTAAGGTAAAGGTATGAGGTGGAGCTGCAGCAAGTGACTAGCATATATGGTGGCTAACATACGCAAAAGAGAGCGAGAAGAGAAGGCAAAGCACGGTCGATAAAAGTATGATCAAGAAGTGATCCTAAAACAACATACGTCAAGCATAACTCCAACACCGTGTTCACTTCCCGTACTCCGCCGGAAAGAGACCATCAGGTAACACACGCGGTTGATGTATTTTAATTAAGGTCAACTTCAGGTTTTCTACAACCGGACATTAACAAATTCACATCTGCCCATAACCACGGGCACGGCTTTCGAAAGTTCAAATCCCTGCAGACTCGGTATCCCGGTTCTTCAAGACATCCTCGACAATGGTAAAACAAGTCCAGCAAAACCACCCGATGCGCCGACATCCCAATAGGAGCTGCACATATCTCGTTCTCAGGGCACACCGGATAAGCTAAGCGTACGGGATCCAACGTAACCCAAGTTGCCAAGGAACGGCCCCGCACGGTGCTCTGGGTTGGACCAACACTTAGACAAGCACTGGCCCGGGGGGGTTAAAATAAGATGACCCTTGGGCTGGCCTAACCCAAGGGAAAAAGAGACTAGGTGGCAAATGGTAAAACCAATGTTGGGCCTTGCTGGAGGAGTTTTATTCAAAGCGAACTGTCAAGGGGTTCCCATTAAGACCCAACCGCGTAAGGAACGCAAAATCCGGGAACATAACACCGATATGACGGAAACTAGGGCGGCAAGAGTGGAACAAAACACCAGGCATAAGGCCGAGCCTTCCACCCTTTACCAGGCATAAGATATATTGTGATATCCCAACAAGTAAACATGTTCCAACAAGGAACAACATCTCCATTTTCCAACAAGGAACAAACTTCAATCTCCACCTGCAACTAGCAACGCTATAAGAGGGGCTGAGCGAAGCGGTAACATAGCCAATCAATGGTTTGCTAGGACAAGGTGGGTTAGAGGCATGGTTCAACAATATAGGAGGCATGATAGGCAAGTGGTAGGTATCGTAGCATAGGCATAGCAAAAGAGCGAGCATCTAGCATAGCAAAGAAAGTAGTGATTTCGAGGGTATGATCATCTTGCCTGAAATCCCGCAAGGAAGAAGAACGAGTCCATGAAGAAGACAAACAGACGTCGACGAACGGGTCCTCACAAACGCGACGATACCGGACCCAACCCGAAGAGGCAAACACCGGAAAGAAGCACAGAACATAGTAAACAACCCACACATGAACATGATATGATATGCGGGATGCGATATGCGATGCATATGCATGATTTGCAAAGGAATGATTGAACCAGGCCTCAACTTGGAAATCCAAGTGTGCCACTGGAAAGGTGAGATGAAATCTCTTGAAAACGATATAAAGAACGCCGGAATCGGAGTTACGGTTTGGAAATGGCAAGCGATTCAAATATGGCCACGTTCTGCGATTTACAGCAAGTAGCCATCTAAATGCATCAAGATGAACCTGCTACAGCACTCAAACATGGCAACAAAATACATGGCAGGGATCCATTCATGATGCTTAACAAAAGACAAGCACTGAGCTACAGCCAATTCATCCATTAACTGGTTCAAACAAGCATGGCAGTAATGCATTTGACAAAACAGATCTCAGACTTAGTGAAATTAACACTTGTCTGGAATTTCAGATCAGATAACACTCTTTGGAGCATGATAACAATATGCTACAGGCCCTGAACATGGCAAAGTAAAGCATGGCATGGAGCTACTCAAAGATCTTAACAAAAGTCCCTTAGTGACCTCGAGCCAAAAGGGATCAAAAAATACAATTGCAAGCATGTGAACATGGCAAAAACATAATCAGATCACAGACTTGGTGAAAAACTAGAGCATGCTAAAACAGATATCAAGTAGGCATGTTTACGAGCTCGATGCACTCACTACAGAGCAAGGCATGACAATCTAAGCATACACCCATCAAGGATACACATTATACAAGCTAGAAATGGCAAGAACAATAACATAGCATGCACGGATCAACTACAACATCCTCGGCAACATCGCTAACAAGTAGACAATCTGCCCAGATTCACGAAATAGCGAAAGTAGAGCTCGATTGACTCAAGCTAGGGAGCTCCATAATGGCAAACAAATACATGGATGGATAGAGCACTACAAGATTAACAAAACATCCTTACTGGTCATCCTCAAAAGAGGCACAGATCACTAGGAAACAACATGAACATATGGCATATTGAAATAAACAGATCAAGGACTTAGTGGAAATTCTAAGTCCCTGAAATCGGCATTAACGAATGCTCCACTTTGCAAGCTTGTACTAGTCGCCACACACATCACAAAAATACATGGGTTGCACCTCTGGAAAGATGGCAAAACATATAAAAAACACATGGAGAGCTCATGGGCATATCATGCACACAATAATCATGGCAAAAAATGACAAAAATCTAAATGGAGCAGCAGATCTGACAATTATCTCAACTAGCATACTTCTAACAGCATTTTGGGCATCAAGATGAACTCAAATGAAAATGACGCAGTGAGATTAAATGATGTACTCTCTGAGACGAACATTTTGATATGCTATATGCATGAATCGGAGCTATGGATGAAAGTTACGACATGATGAACATGTGCATATGAATCTGGAAATTTTGGGGATCTGAGGTTCGTCGCCGCGGTTCTCGCCGGAGAAGGTGGAGAGAGAAGTAGACCTTGCCGGAGTTGGCGGATCCGGGCCGGATCTCGCCGGATCCAGCCGGATCTCGGCGCGGGGCGGCGGAGGAGGCTGCCAGGGGCGGCGCCGATGCGGGTCGGCGAAGGGGCGGCGGCGCTGGCGTCCGGGCGAGGAGGCGGAGTCTGGCGAACCTCCTGCGGCGGCTCGGCGGCGCCGGACGGCAGCAAGGAGGCGGCGGGGATCGGGCGCTCCCAGGCGCGGGACGCCCAGACGCGGGGCGGCGGCGGTTCGGGCCCCGCGGGCCAGATCTGGGCCGCGCGGGCCCGCGACAGCGGAGGAGAGAGGAGGTACGGTGGGGAGGTGACCTGGCGCGGCCTGGTTGGCTCGCGGCGGCGGCGGGGTGACGTGGCGTGAGGAGGGAGATGGCTAGGGTTTCGGGGAAAGATCCGAAAACGAAAATGAGGGGGTCTATTTATAGAGGTAGAGGGAGCTAGGAGAGTCCAAATGAGGTGCGGTTTTCGGCCACGCGATCGTGATCGAACGCTCTAGATGATGGAGAGGGTTTAGATGGGTTTTGGGCCACTTTCAAAGGGTGTTGGGCTGCAACACACACGAGGCCTTTTCGGTCCCCCGGTTATCCTTTGGAGCATCAAACGAAGTCCAAATGGTACGAAACTTGACAGGCGGTCTACCGGTAGTAAACCAAGGCCACTTGGCAAGTCTTGGTCCAATCCGGAAATGTTTAACCCCCACACATGAAAGCTAGGTAGAAAGGACCACCGGAGGAGATAGGAGCGTCGGAATGCAAAACGGACAACGGGAAAAATGCTCGGATGCATGAGACGAACAAGTATGCAAATGAAATGCACATGATGACATGATATACAATGCAAGACACGCGAGCAATGACAAGGCAACAACAGCGAATAACTGGACGACACCTGGCACATCGGTCTCGGGGCGTTACAACACTCCACCACTACAAGAGGATCTCGTCCCGAGATCTAGAATGGCGCCGAAGGAAAAACGGAAGAGGAAGAGAAGAGGTAAAACTAAGTTGCTTCTTTGACAAACGAGTGAAACCACGACTCTTGAGAGGTTGAAAAAAATTGAAAGAAAGAATGCGACAAAGAAGAACAAAGTTGAAGACACTCCGGTAGAGAAGAGTAACAAGGAGGAACAAATTCGGACAACACTCCGGTAGAAAAGAGATTGAAGGCTTGATAAGGTGAAAAGAACTTGAGCAAAAGGGCACAACACTCCGGTTAAATGGATAGGCATGAAAAGAACATGATCTTTGACAAAACGAGATGATGGGTGAAAAGAACAACGTCGCAATGCCTCCGGAAGAGAGAAGTAGAATATAGATCATTGAAATAAAAGAATGGAGAAGAAAAGCCAACTTCTGCCACAAAAGAGCTTGAAAAGGCATCTTTAGGAGAAGGGTCGAATGGAGTTGTGGGAACACCAACAACGGAAGGACAATCTTGAAGTGGGCTTAGAGAAGGCATCTCAACATTATGAGGTGACAACCTGCCGCTCACGGAAAAAATTTGATTGGGTTTATAGGACAAGGAGATGAGAAAGTATTCACCGGAAGGACAAATGAAGAACTTGGTTCAATTATAAGCACCATAATAGCAACAACCCTTAGGGAAAGCTTTAGGTGAAATATAACCCAATATAACTCCAAAGAAGGGATTGATGGATTTAAAATACCTCATTCCTAACAACATGTGAATCATGAAACATGAACCCGAATTATGAAGAATGACATAATACCACCTCCAATGATATGGTAGGAAGAATTGCACTCCGGATTTCAGGATGAAGAAAGCACGATCTCCTCAGAAAAGAATCTCAATGAAAAACTTCTAGACGGAATTAAATCCTTTATGAACCAACATGTAGAATCTTCATGAAGAACTCCGGTAATAAAAGAATGATCAAATGAAAGGAAAGAGAAGTTGAAAGGAACTCCGGTAGGAGCGTTGCAATGATTTAGATGGAGCTTCGCGATGATATAACCGAGAAAACATGGAACTCCGGAAAAGAAAGATGAGCAATTGAAAACCAAGAATTTTAATGAACCTCCGAAATAAGGAATTGAATAAACTCGATGAAACAAGAATAAGAATTACATTATGCTTATCCTTCACCGATTAAATTGATGACAATCAATGGATTCGACATATTACTTATTCTCGTAGAAAATATTAAGAGAGATATAGCGTCAAACTTGTCTTCAACGAACCACCGGTAGAATTGAAATAACGAATAAATTGATAAGGAAGAGAAATCTTGAACGAACCACCATAAGAATTAAAATGAACGAAGAAAAGATAAGGACAACACCGGGAAGAATTAGCAAATGAATGAAGAAGCTTGAGAGAATTTAGATACATGAGAACGAAGCGATCACAAGCTGATAAGAGAACACTTGAATGATGCACCAGTAAGATTTGGAGTATGAGAGCTGAAAGCTGGAATGAATAAATTCTAAGATGATTGGCTCCGGAGAAACAAATTGAAAAGAATATTGAATTGCTCTGGATGGATAAAAGAATTCTCACAATCAAACAATTATGAGAGGATGACCTCGAATTAGAACCACGATTCTCTGAGAGAACGGATAAGATAAGGAGGTAAAACTCTTTTTCGGTCTTCAAAAACCGAGAATGACGACGAGAAACACCACCAAGAATTGTTGAGGCACTCCGGAATGACGAATGGAAAAGGTTGAGCCAACGATGAAAAGAATTTAACAGATCTTGGAGAAAGGCATTTGACTGATGATAAATCATTCTTACGTCAAACTTTGAGATGAATATGAGAATAACTCCAGAAATTAGAAGAGTCAGGTAAGATCCTGGGGAAAAGACCTATGGGTTAGGGCCCACTAAAAATAAACACCATTGAAATGATTACTTGAAAAGAGAGATTGCACTGGTTGAATTAAATGGCTTGAATAAGATAACAACCTCGAACTAGTTTGAACGGATCGTGAATGACCAGACGAGCCTTTTGAGAAAGCTTGAGCACGCCGGAACAAAAGAATAGTGAGAAGTGAATTATTATGAGGTGCACCGGCATGAGAGGGTATTTGAAACGAGGAAAAAGATATGACCAACACCGAAAGCTTGAATTGGTTCCACCGGAGAAGAAAACGAGTGATGAGAGACGAACTTGAAGCTCCGTTAGAATCTTCATGAGAATCACCGGATAAGAATATTGATAGAAAAGAATGGAGAGACTTCACATCAATAATATGGATACTCGATTAAGAGATCTGAATCCTTCGAGAAAAACAAAGGGAGGGAGGGTGGGAAAAACAAAGACAATTTGGAGATGGATGAAACAAACACCGTTGAGAAGAACTGATGCTTGATCTTGCGGTTGCTGAAATGTTCGGACCCACTTGAAGAGAAACACGCCGGTGAAAAGAAATTGAAATGACAAACTCGATGATCGAGAAGGATTAGTATTCACATAGGAATATGAGAACACCACTTGGAAAAGGTATGGAATCAACATTTGTCTTCGAAGCAACTCGAATGCCAAAACTCAAAACAAAAACAAAGGATTGGCTTACAGAATAAGCCGGAAAAAACATATGATAGAGATTTCGTCCGAAGTTTTCGTGGTGGGGCCTACACGGGCTCCATCGTACAACACCATCATGTACAAGGCAGTGCACATGACATACGAAGCATCCTCGAGTCGGCATAGCCAAGGACTCTTTAAGACACAACGAGACCACTGTAAAACCGACCGTGAATAGGCAGACCACTAGACATCGAACCCCAATTTCAAATCATACATCTGTCAGAAAGATATCCTATGAGCTACTTGAATTCCCACCTATGGAACTGCCGAACCTTTCCGGTTATGCAATCAGGTGTTGGGGATACAGGGGAAGCATAATATCTCACCCAAATCTAGCAAATCCTACATCCAGCTCTATCCATCCTTCAACACATAACCGAGAAAAACTTCGGAAATCGTCTACCTCAACCTTCGAAAAGCATCCGTTATACAAGTTATGGCAATACTCCCGAGCTCCCGCCCCAGTACTGGGTGGCGTCGAGGTTATCTCACCAACGAACTGCATAAAAGAGATTTTCGATATCGGTGTACTAAACTCAGGTATTCCAGAACTGCAACGATAAAATGACGACGACAATACCTCGGAGCTCAACTCCCCGGGACACTGCCACAAAACACCTGACAGGAGGCACCAAGACAATGTTCTCGTCACAAAACCATCGGAACGATTCCAAGATACCTGCGTAGTTGGCTTACAATCGCCACTTCACACAAATACATGAATAAAGCATTACATCAACCAAATACAATCAAGGTCCGACTACGGAACCAAAATAAAAGAAGAACCCCAAATGCGACAAAGATCCCCGATCGACCCCCACTGGGCTCCACTACTGATCAAAATAGAACGAAACAACACAAAGACAAGATCTTCAACGAGCTCCTCCTGATCTTGGTTGCGTCATCTGCACGGACTCATCGGCACCTGCAAACTAGTTTTGGAAGTATCTGTGAGCCACGGGGACTCAGCAATCTCGCACCCTCGCGGTCAATACTATTTAAGCTTATGGGTAAGGTAAAGGTATGAGGTGGAGCTGCAGCAAGCAACTAGCATATATGGTGGCTAACATACGCAAAAGAGAGCGAGAAGAGAAGGCAAAGCATGGTCGATAAAAGTATGATCAAGAAGTGATCCTAAAACAACCTACGTCAAGCATAACTCCAACACCGTGTTCACTTCTCCGACTCCGCCGGAAAGAGACCATCACGGTAACACACGCGGTTGATGTATTTTAATTAAGGTCAACTTCAGGTTTTCTACAACCGGACATTAACAAATTCCCATCTGCCCATAACCGCGGGCATGACTTTCAAAAGTTCAAAACCCTGCAGGGGTGTCCCAACTTAGCCCATGACAAGCTCTCACGGTCAACGAAGGAATGGACCTCCTCCCGAGACATTCCGATCAGACTCGGTATCCAGGTTCTACAAGACATCCTCGACAAAGGTAAAACAAGTCCAGCAAAACCACCTGATGCGCCGACATCCCGATAGGAGCTGCACATATCTCGTTCTCAGGGCACACCGGATAAGCTAAGCGTACGGGAGCCAACGTAACCCAAGTTGCCAAGGGACGGCCCCGCACGGTGCTCTGGGATGGACCAACACTTAGACAAGCACTGGCCCGGGGGGGTTAAAATAAGATGACCCTTGGGCTGGCCTAACCCAAGGGAAAAAGAGGCTAGGTGGCAAATGGTAAAACCAATGTTGGGCCTTGCTGGATGAGTTTTATTCAAAGCGAACTATCAAGGGCTTCCCATTATAACCCAACCGCGTAAGGAACGCAAAATCCGGGAACTTAACACTGATATGACGGAAACTAGGGCGGTAAGAGTGGAACAAAACACCAGGCATAAGGCCGAGCCTTCCACCCTTTACCAAGTATATAGATGCATTAATTAAATAAGATATATTGTGATATCCCAACAAGTAAACATGTTCCAACAAGGAACAACATCTCCATGTTCCAACATGGAACAAACTTCAATCTTCACATGCAACTAGCGACGCTATAAGAGGGGCTGAGCAAAGCGGTAACATAGCCAATCAACGGTTTGCTAGGACAAGGTGGGTTAGAGGCTTGGTTCAACAATATAGGAGGCATGATAAGCAAGTGGTAGGTATCGTAGCATAGTCATAGCAAAAGAGCGAGCATCTAGCATAGCAAAGATAGTAGTGATTTCGAGGGTATGATCACATTGCCTGAAATCCCGCAATGAACAAGCATGGCAGGAATGCATTTGACAAAACAGATCTCAGACTTAGTGAAATTAACACTTGTCTGGAATTTCAGATCAGATAGCACTCTTTGGAGCATGAAAACGATATGCTACAGGACCTGAACATGGCAAAGTAAAGCATGGCATGGAGCTACTCAAAGAGCTTAACAAAAGTTCCTTAGTGACCTTGAGCCAAAAGGGATAAGAAAATACTATTGCAAGCATGTGAACATGGCAAAAACATAATCAGATCACAGACTTAGTGTAAAACTAGAGAATGCTGAAACAGATATCAAGTAGGCATGTTTACGAGCTCGATGCACTCACTACAAAGCAAGGCATGACAATCTAAGCATACACCCATCAAGGATACACATTATACAAGTTAGAAATGGCAAGAACAATAACATAGCATGCACGGATCAACTACTACATCCTCGGCAAAATCGCTAACAAGTAGACAATCTTCCCAGATTCATGAAATAGCAAAAGTAGACCTCGATTGACTCAAGCTAGGGTGCTCCATAATTGCAAACAAAGACATGGTTGGATAGAGCACTACAAGATTAACAAAACATCCTTACTGATCATCCTCAAAAGCAGATCACTAGGAAACAACATGAACATATGGCATATTGAAATAAACAGATCAAGGACTTAGTGGAAATTCTAAGTCCCTAAAATCCGCATTAACAAATGCTACACTTTGCAAGCTTGTACTAGTCACCACACACATCACAAAAATACATGGGTTGCACCTTTGGAAGAGATGGAAAAACATATAACAAAACAAATGTAGAGCTCATGGGCATATCATGCACACAATAATCATGGAAAAAATGACAAAAATCTAAATGGAGCAGCAGATCTGACAATTATCTCAACTAGCATACTTCTAATAGCATTTTGGGCATCAAGATTAACTATATGAATAAGATGCAATGAGATGAAATGATGTACTCTCTGAGACGAACATTTTGATATGCCATATGCATGAATCGGAGCTATGGATGCAAAGTTACGACATGATGTACATGTGCATATGAATCTGGAAATTTCAGGGACTTAGTAGAAATTATACCCTCGAGGAAAAAAGTCAATGGCACGGGATCCGAGGTTCGTCGCCGCGGTTCTCGCCGGAGAAGGCGGAGTGAGAAGTAGACCTCGCCAGAGTTGGCGGATCTGGGCCGGATCTCGCCGGATCCGGCCGGATCTCGATGCGGGGTGGCGGAGGAGGCTGCCACGGGCGGCGCCGGAGCGGGTCGGCGAAGGGGCGGCGGCGCTGGCGTCCGGGCAAGGCGGCGGAGTCCGGCGAACCTCCTGCGGCGGCTCGGTGGCGCCGGACGGCAGCAAGGAGGCGGCGGGGATCGGGCGCTCCCAGGCGCGGGACGCCTAGACGCGGGGCGGCGGCGGTTCGGGCTCCGCAGGCCGGATCTGGGCCGCGCGGGCCCGCGGCGGCGGAGGAGAGAGGAGGTACGGCGGGGTGACATGGCGCGGCCTGGTTGGCTTGCGGCGACGGCGGTGTGACATGGCGCGACGGGATTTGCTGGAGTGTCGCGTCCGGCGGACATGTCCTGTGCGGGATGGACGTGTCCGGCGGTGCGAGGAGGGAGATGGCTAGGGTTGGGGGGAAAGATCCGAAAACGAAAATGAAGGGGTCTATTTATAGAGGTAGAGGGAGCTAGGAGAGTCCAAATGAGGTGCGGTTTTCGGCCACGCGATCATGATCGAACACTCTAGATGATGGAGAGGGTTTAGATGGGTTTTGGGCCACTTTGGAAGGGTGTTGGGCTGCAACACACACGAGGCCTTTTCGGTCCCCCGGTTAACCGTTGGAGCATCAAACGAAGTCCAAATGGTACGGAACTTGACAGGCGGTCTACCGGTAGTAAACCAAGGCCTCTTGGCAAGTCTCGGTTCAATCCGGAAATGTTTAACCCCCACACATGCAAGCTAGGTAGAAAGGACCACCGGAGGAGATAGGAGCGCCAGAATGCAAAACGGACAACGGGAAAAATGCTCGGATGCATGAGACGAACATGTATGCAAATGAAATGCACACGATGACATGATATGCAATGCAAGACACGCAAGCAATGACAAGGAAACAACAGCGAATAACTGGACGACACCTGGCACATCGGTCTCGGGGCATTACAACACTCCACCACTACGAGAGGATCTCGTCCCGAGATCTAGAATGGCGCCGTAGGAAAAACGGAAGAGGAAGAGAAGAGGTAAAACTACTTGCTTCTTTGACAAACGAGTGAAACCACGACTCTTGAGAGGTTGAACAAAATTGAAAGAAAGAATGCGACAAAGAAGAACAAAGTTGAAGGCACTCCGGTAGAGAAGAGTAACAAGGAGGAACAAATTCGGACAGCACTCCGGTAGAAAAGAGATGCAAGGCTTGATAAGGCGAAAAGAACTTGAGCAAAAGGGCACAACACTCCGGTTAAATGGATATGCATGAAAAGAACATGATCTTTGACAAAACGAGATGATGGGTGAAAAGAACAATGTTGCAATGCCTCCGGAAGAGAGAAATAGAATATAGATCATTGAAATAAAAGAATGGAGAAGAAATGCCAACTTTTGCCACAAAAGAGCTTGAAAAGGCATCTTTAGGAGAAGGGTCGAACGGAGTTGTTGGAACACCAACAACGGAAGGACAAACTTGAAGTGGGCTTATAGAAGGCATATCAACATTATGAGGTGACAACTTGCCGCTCACGGAAAAAATTTGATTGGGTTTATATGACAAGGAGACGAGAAACTATTCACCGGAAGGACAAATGAAGAACTTGGTTCAATTATAAGCACCATAATAGCAACAATGCTTAGGGAAAGCTTTAGGTGAAATATAACACAATATAACTCCAAAGAAGGGATTAATGGATTTAAAATACCTCATTCCTAACAACATGTGAATCATGAAACATGAACCCGAATTATGAAGAATGACATAATACCACCTCCAATGATATGGTAGAAAGAATTGCACTCCGGATTACAGGATGAAGAAAGCATGAGCTCCTCAGAAAAGAATCTCAATGAAAAACTTCTAGACGGAATTAAATCCTTTATGAACCAACATGTAGAATCTTCATGAAGAACTCCGGTAATAAAAGAATGATAACACGAAAGGAAAGAGAAGTTGAAAGGAACTCCGGTAGGAGCGTTGCAATGATTTAGATGGAGCTTCGCGATGATGTAACCGAGAAAACTTGGAACTCCAGAAAACAAAGATGAGCAATTGAAAACCAAGAATTTTAATGAACCTCCGAAATAAGGAATTGAATAAACTCGATGAAATAAGAATAAGAATTACATTATGCTTATCCTTCACCAATTAAATTGATGACAATCAACGGATTTGACATATTACTTATTCTCGTAGAAAAGATTAAGAGAGATATAGTGTCAAACTTGTCTTCAACAAACCACCGGTAGAATTGAAATAACGAATAAATTGATAAGGAGGAGAAATCTTGAACGAACCACCGTAAGAATTAAAATGAACGAAGAAAAGATAAGGACAACACCGGGAAGAATTAGCAAATGAATGAAGAAGCTTGAGAGAATTTAGATACATGGGAATGAAGCGATCACAAGCTGGTAAGAGAACACTTGAATGATGCACCAGTAAGATTTGGAGTATGAGAGCTGGAAGCTGGAATGAATAAATTCTGAGATGATTGGCTCCGGAGAAACAAATTGAAAAGAATCTTGAATTGCTCCGGATGGATAAAAGAATTCTCACAATCAAACAATTATGAGAGGATGACCTCGAATTAGAACCATGATTCTCTGAGAGATCGGATAAGATTAGGAGGTAAAACTCCTTTTCGGTCTTCAAAAACCGAGAATGACGACGAGAAACACCACCAAGAATTGTTGAGGCACTCCGGAATGACGAATGGAAAAGGTTGAGCCAACGATGAAAAGAATTTAACCGATCTTGGAGAAAGGCATTTTACTGATGATAAATCATTCTTACCTCAAACTTTGAGATGAATATGAGAATAACTCCAGAAATTAGAAGAGTCAGGTAAGATCCTGGGGAAAAGACCTGTGGGTTAGGGCCCACTCAAAATAAACACCGTTGAAATGATTACTTGAAAAGAGAGATTGCACTGGTTGAATTAAATGGCTTGAATAAGATAACAACCTCGAACTAGGTTGAACGGATCTTGAATGACAAGACTAGTGAGCCTTTTGAGAAAGCTTGAGCACGCCGGAACAAAAGAATAGTGAGAAGTGCATTATTTTGAGGTGCACCGGCATGAGAGGGTATTTGAAACAAGGAAAAAGATATGACCAACACCGAAAGCTTGAATTGGTTCCACCGGAGAAGAAAATGAGTGATGAGAGACGAACTTGAAGCTCCGTTAGAATCTTCATGAGAATCACCGGATAAGAATATTGATAGAAAAGAATGGAGAGACTTCACATCAATAATATGGATACTCGATTAAGAAATTTGAATCCTTGGAGAAAAACAAAGGGAGGGAGGGTGGGAAAAACAAAGACAATTTGGATATGGATGAAACAAATACCGTTGAGAAGAACTGATGCTTGATCTTGTGGTTGTTGAAATGATCGGATCCACTTGAAGAGAAACACGCCGGTGAAAAGAAATTGAAATGACCAACTCGATGATCGAGAAGGATTAGTATTCACATAGGAATATGAGAACACCACTTGGAAAAGTTATGGAATCAAAATTTGTCTTCGAAGCAACTCGAATACCACAACTCAAAACAAAAACAAAGGATTGGCTTGCAGAATAAGCCGGAACAAACATATGATAGAGATTTCGTCCGAAGTTTTCGTGGGGGGGCCTACACGGGCTCGATCGTACAGCACCATCATGTACAAGGCAGTGCACATGACATACGAAGCGTCCTCGAGTCGGCATAGCCAAGGACTCTTTAAGACACACCGAGACCACTGTAAAATCGACCGTGAATAGGCGGACCACTAGACGTCGAACCCCAATTTCAAATCATACATCTGTCGGAAAGATATCCTACGAGCTACTTGAATTCCCACCTATGAAACTCCCGAACCTTTCCGGTTATGCAATCAGGTGTTGGGGATACAGGGGAAGCATAATATCTCACCCAAATCTAGCAAATCCTACATCCAGCTGTATCCATCCTTCAACACATAACCGAGAAAAACTTCGGAAATCGTCTACCTCAACCTCCGAAAAGCATCCGTTATACAAGTTATGGCAATACTCCCGAGCTCCTGCCCCAGTACTGGGTGGCGTCGAGGTTATCTCACCAACGAACTGCATAAAAGAGATTTTCGATGTCGGCGTACTAAACTCAGGTATTCCAGAACTGTAACGATAAAATTATGACGACAACACCTCGGAGCTCAACTCCCCTGGACACTGCCACAAAACCCCTGACAGGAGGCACCAAGACAATGTTCTCGTCACAAAACCATCGGAACGATTCCAAGATACCCGCGTGATCCTAAAAAAACTTTAGTGAAATTTGAGAAGAGAAGAGTCAAAACTCTACGTCAGGATGTCTTACCAGAGCGATGAGGAGACTGGGAAGTAAAAAGAATTCCTAAACTCTCTGATATATAATTCCTAAATGACTCAAAACATTTTTTCTAGACTCACTTGTCCGCTAAATCGATCAAGCAATGGGGCTCCAAAGGTCGGGGAAGGCTCTGATTACCAACTTGTTACGCCCTCGATGCGGCTATATCTCCCACATGTCGAAGCACGACTTAGAGGCATAACCGCATTGAAAGCAATGTCGCAAGCGAGGTAATCTTCACACAACCCATGTAATACATAAGGAAAAGAGATACATAGTTGGCTTACAATCGCCACTTCACACAAATACATGAATAAAGAATTACATCAACCAAATACAATCAAGGTCCGACTATGGAACCAAAATAAAAGAAGAACCCCAAATGCGACAAAGATCCCCGATCAACCCCAATTGGGCTCCACTACTAATCAACATAGAACGAAACAACACAAAGGACAAGATCTTCAACGAGCTCCTCCTGAGCTTGGTTGCGTCATCTGCACGGACTCATCGACACCTGCAAACTGGTTTTGGAAGTATCTGTGAGCCACGGGGACTCAGCAATCTCGCACCCTCGCGATCAAGACTATTTAAGCTTATGGGTAAGGTAATTGTATGAGGTGGAGCTGCAGCAAGCGACTAGCATATATGGTGGCTAACATACGCAAAAGAGAGCGAGAAGAGAAGGCAAAGCACGGTCGATAAAAGTACAAACAGAAGTGATCCTAAAACAACCTACGTCAAGCATAACTCCAACACCGTGTTCACTTCCCGGACTCCGCCGGAAAGAGACCATCACGGTAACACACGCGGTTGATGTATTTTAATTAAGGTCAACTTGAGGTTTTTTACAACCGGACATTAACAAATTCCCATCTGCCCATAACCGCGGGCATGACTTTCGAAAGTTCAAAACCCTGCAGGGGTGTCCCAACTTAGCCCATGACAAGCTCTCACGGTCAACGAAGGAATGGACCTCCTCCCGAGACATTCCGACCAGACTCGGTATCCAGGTTCTACAAGACATCCTCGATAAAGGTAAAACAAGTCCAGCAAAACCACCTGATGCGCCGACATCCTGATAGGATCTGCACATATCTCCTTCTCAGGGCACACCGGATAAGCTAAGCGTACGGGAGCCAACGTAACCCAAGTTGCCAAGGGACGGCCCCGCACGGTGCTCTGGGTTGGACCAACACTTAGACAAGCACTGGCCCGGGGGGGTTAAAATAAGATGACCCTTGGGCTGGCCTAACCCAAGGGAAAAAGTGGCTAGGTGGCAAATGGTAAAACCAATGTTGGGCCTTGCTGGAGGAGTTTTATTCAAAGCAAACTATCAAGGGGTTCCCATTATAAGCCAACCGCGTAAGGAACGCAAAATCCAAATGGCGCGACGGGATGGACGTGTTCGGTGGCGTGAGGAGGGAGATGGCTAGGGTTTCGGGGAAAGATCCGAAAACGAAAATGAAGGGGTCTATTTATAGAGGTAGAGGGAGCTAGGAGAGTCCAAATGAGGTGCGGTTCTCGGCCACGCGATCGTGATCGAATGCTCAAGATGATGGAGAGGGTTTAGACGGGTTTTGGGCCACTTTGGAAGGGTGTTGGGCTGCAACACACACCAGGCCTTTTCGATCCCCCGGTTAACCGTTGGAGCATCAAACGAAGTCCAAATGGTACAAAACTTGACAAGCGGTCTACTGGTAGTAAACCAAGGCCGCTTGGCAAGTCTCGGTCCAATCCGGAAATGTTTAACCCCCACACATGAAAGAAAGGTAGAAAGGACCATCGGAGGAGATAGGAGCGCCGGAATGCAAAATGGACAACGGGAAAAATGCTCGGATGCATGAGACGAACATGTATGCAAATGAAATGCACATGATGAGATGATATGCAATGCAAGACACGCAAGCAATGACAAGGAAACAACAGCGAATAACTAGACGACACCTGGCACATCGGTCTCGGGGCGTTACAGGCAGGCTCAAGTTCACCATGCCCAAGTTCAAAGGAAGCAAGGATCCCGAAGAATACCTTTCATGGGCATTGAAAGTTGACAAGTTCTTCCGTTTGCACAATTATGAAGAAGAGAAGAAGATCGCGATGACATCCCTTGAGTTCCAAGACTATGTCCTCATTTGGTGGGAACAAATCATAGAGCGCCGCGAGGCAAGAGGTGAACCACCCATCAATACTTGGGCACAAATGAAGGATGTCATGAGAGCACGCTTCGTGCCTAACTACTACAACCGCGACCTCTTCAAGAAACTCCAACAACTCAAGCATGGAACCAAGAGCGTTGAAGAATACTACAAGGAGATGGAGATTGCAATGATAAGAGCCAATGTGACGGAAGGTGATGAGCAAACAATGGCACGTTTCTTGAATGGACTTAATCATCCTATCAAGAAGATCGCCGACTTCCAACCATACTCAAATCTCATCGAGCTAGTGCACCAAGCTACCAAAGCAGAACGCCAAGTGCAAGATGATTTCAAGTATGCCAAGTTCTCATCCAAGTCCTACGGCTTCTCCAATAACCAAGCTTCAACGACTCCAACACCGACTACAAGACCCTCAACTTCTAACATCGACAGGTCGACTTCCAAGAAAGCATTCCTAATACGAGCAACTTCAAGCCGAGAGCTTCATCATCATCAACCCCTACCGATGAGACCGTCAAGACGAGTTCCTTCAAGTGTTTCACTTGCGGCGGCCGAGGCCACAAATCCTATGAGTGCACCAACAAGCGCACCATGATCTTAAACGACGATGGCACTTATGATTCCATGAGCGAAGGAGAAATGGAAGCCCTTGAGCAAGTCACCATGCACCGCCAAGTGAACAATCAAGAAGAACAAGTCTTTTGTGATGAAGACTCAAGTCCCGCACTTGTTGTCTTCAAAGACTTGACTCTCCAACATCACCAAGAAGAAGACCAACGATGCCACATATTCCACACCAAGGCCAGCATCAATGGATGATCCGTCAAGGTCATCATCGATGGAGGGAGTTGTCACAATCTCGCAAGTGAAGAACTTTGCTCCACGCTCCAATTGCCCAAGACGAAGCACCCACATCCATACAAAGTGCAATGGCTTAGTGACTCCGACACTATCCAAGTCGAGCACCAAGTGCAAGTCTCCTTCAAAATCGGTGCCTACGAAGACACCTTGGAGTGTGACGTCATCCCAATGACCGTTTGTCTTCTTCTCCTTGGACAGCCATGGAAATTCGATAGAGGAGTCGTCCACAATGGGCGTACAAACCACTATAGCTTCAAGATACAAGGAATGGAGTTTGTGTTACACCCTATGTCTCCAAGACAAGTGATCGCCAATAAGCAAGCCACCCATCGTGGAGAGAATGGTGAGAGAGTTAGCCACCAAAAAGAGAGTGAGCGCCACAAGCCCAAATTGAGTGCCTCCACGATGAGAGAAAACAAGAACCTAGTTCTATTTGCCAACAAACGTGAGATGAGAGAAGTGTGTGAGAACCCATCTAGTGTCCTACACTACGTCCTCGTGTGCAAGGACAATGCACCACAAACTAACACTTCTCACACCCTTCCTCTAGTGTTGTCTTCTCTTTTGCAGGAATTTCAAGATGTTTTCCCCGATGAGCTACCTCCGGGACTACCTCCACTACGAGGCATTGAGCACCGCATCGACCTCATCCCCGGAGGACCGCTTCCGAACAAAGCTCCCTACCGCGTCAACCCCGAAGAAACCAAAGAAATTCAAAGGAAATTAAAGCATCTCATAGACCATGGACATGTGCGTGAAAGTTTGAGCCCTTGTGCCGTTTCGATCATTCTTGTGCCAAAACGTGACGGTAGTTTTCACATGTGCTCCGATTGTAGACCTATCAATGCTATCACCATCCGTTATAGGTATCCCATTCCACGCCTAGATGATATTCTAGATGAGCTTAGTGGTGGCACTATATTTTCCAAAATTGATCTTAAGAGTGGTAACACCCTCGACTCCGCCGAGGGTGTTACACCCGCGGCGGCGGCGCCCACCGGAGCTGAGGGAGGCGGCGGCGACCGAGGCAAGGAGGCGCGGGGGCGGCTCGGGCTCGCGGGGGCCCGATCTGGGCCTCCTGGGCCGCGGCAGCGGCGAGGTGGCGATGCCACGTGGCGGCGAGCCACTGGCTGCAGGCGGCGGCAGGCGTCGGGTCAGACACGTCCGGCGCGGATCGGACACATCCGGCGCGGCGGAGAGGGATTTAGGGTTTCGGGGAGAGGGAGAGATCTGAAATTTGGAATGGGGGGTGTATATATAGGCATAGGAGGAGCTAGGAGAGTCCAAATGAGGTGCGGTTTTCGGCCACGCGATCATGATCGAACGCTCTAGGACATGGAGCAGAGTTAGGTGGGTTTTTGGGCCAAATTGGAGGGGTGTTGGGCTGCAACCACACGAGGCCTTTTCGGTCCCTCGGTTAATCGTTGGAGTATCAAACGAAGTCCAAATGGTACGAAACTTGACAGGCGGTCTACCGGTAGTAAACCAAGGCCGCTTGGCAAGTCTTGGTCCAATCCGGAAATGTTTAATCCCCACACACGAAAGAAAGCTAGAAATGGAGAACGAAGCGCCGGAATGCAAACGGACAACGGGGAAAATGCTCGAATGCATGAGACGAACACGTATGCAAATGCAATGCACATGATGACATGATATGATATGCATGACAATGATAACAACATACGGAGACAAAGACCCGAACCCGAGAAAATAAATATAACTTAACGCCGGAAACGGCAAGAGTTGGAGTACAAATTGGGAAAATTACATCCGGGGTGTTACAACACTCCACCACTACGAAAGGATCTCGTCCCGAGATCTAGGACCGAAAGAACGCCGGGTACTCAGAATGGAGGTGATCTTCGCGTTCCCAGGTAGCTTCACGGTCGGAATGGTGTGACCACATGACTTTGAGAAATTTGATTGAATTGTTGCGAGTCTTGCGTTCAGTCTCTTCAAGAATAGCAACTGGGTGCTCACGATAAGAGAGATCTTCTTGGAGCTCACTGTCCTCGAAGTTGACGGTGCGGTCAGGAGTCTTGAAGCACTTTCGAAGCTAAGAGACATGGAACACGTCATGAACATTTGCAAAGTTTGAAGGAAGCTCGAGTTGATAGGCGAGGTCGCCTCTCTTGCTGACAATCTTGAAAGGTCCCACGTATCTGGGGGCAAGCTTCCCTTTGATACCAAAGCGACGAGTACCTTTCATAGGAGAGACATGGAGGTAAACATGATCTCCGATCTCAAAAGCCAAATCACGGTGCTTACTATCATAGTAGCTCTTCTGACGGGATTGGGCTCCTTTGAGGTTATCACGAATGACTTTGCACATTTCTTCTGCTTCTGTGATTAAGTCATTACCCAAAAGCTGACGTTCACCGGTTTCAGACCAGTTGAGAGGGGTACGGCACTTCCTACCATACAGAATTTCAAAAGGGGCCTTGCCCGAACTTTCTTGAAAACTGTTGTTGTAGGAGAATTCAGCATAAGGAAGACAATCCTCCCACTTCATGCCGAAGGAGATCGCACAAGCCCTGAGCATATCTTCAAGAATCTGGTTGACACGCTCGACTTGACCGCTTGTTTGAGGATGGAAAGTTGTGCTGAAGCGGATGTTAGTGCCCATGGCCTTCTGGAAAGAATCCCAAAACTTCGAGGTAAAGATGCTGCCACGGTCTGAAGAGATCACTTGAGGAATACCGTGCAGAGAGACAATACGAGAGGTATAGAGTTCCGCCAATTGAGCTGCAGTGATCGACTCTTTGATACGCAGAAAATGAGCCACTTTGGTGAGCTTGTCGATGACAACGAATATAGCATCATTGCCACGCTTGGACTTTGGAAACCCAGTCACGAAGTCCATTTCAATGTGGTCAAACTTCCATTCTGGAATGGCAAGAGGTTGGAGGAGACCTGCTGGCCTTTGGTGTTCTTCCTTCACTCTTCTGCAGACATCACATTCATTCACGAATTGAGCGATCTCGCGCTTCATTCGAGTCCACCAATAAGCTTGCTTAAGGTCCTGATACATCTTCGTGCTCCCAGGGTGGATGGAGAGGAGAGAATTTTGAGCCTCGTTCATGATCACTTTACGAAGTTCACCTTTGGGCACAACAACACGATCCTCGAAGAAGAGAGTGTCCTTGTCATCAAGGCAGTAGCACTTGTACTTGTACTGACTCTTAGCAATCCCAATCTTCACCTTTTTCACCATAGCATCAAGAAGCTGTGCTTGGCGAATCTGGTCTTCTAAGGTAGGAGAGACTTGAAGTTTGGCGAGGAAACCTTGAGGAACAACTTGCAGATTAAGTTTGCGGAAAGCTTCACAAAGCTCGGGTTGATAAGGCTTAAGAATCAGACTCTTGCAGTAAGCCTTTCTGCTCAAAGCGTCAGCAATCACATTAGCCTTGCCTGGAGTATACTCAATACTCGGATTATACTCTTGAATCATTTCGACCCATCGAGTTTGTCTGAGGTTGAGATTAGGCTGAGTGAAGATGTACTTGAGACTCTTGTGATCAGTGAAAATGTCCACTTTTCTTCCCAATAGAAGATGTCTCCAAGTCAAAAGAGCATGCACCACTGCCGCCAACTCGAGATCATGAGTGGGGTAGTTCTTCTCATTAGGCTTCAACTGGCGAGATGTATAAGCAACAACTTTCTTCTCTTGCATCAATACTGCGCCAAGACCTTGGAGAGAGGCATCACAAAAGACCTCGTATGGCTTGGATTCATCAGGCAGAGTCAGAACTGGAGCAGTGATCAATTTCTCTTTCAAAGTGTTGAAAGCAATGTCACACTCCGGAGACCAAACGTACTTGACGTGCTTCTGAAGAAGATTTGAGAGAGGCTTTGCGATCTTAGAAAAGTTTTCAACGAATCTTCGGCAATAGCTTGCGAGACCGAGAAAACTGCGGAGTTGCTTCACGTTCTGAGGAGGTTCCCAATTCACAATTGCAGACACCTTCTCAGGATTCACGGCAATGCCCTCGGCAGAGATGATATGACCAAGATAAAGAACCTCATCGAGCCAAAATTCACACTTGGAGAACTTGGCGTAGAACTGATGTTCTCTGAGCTTATCAAGAACCAAACGTAAGTGCTTGGCATGATCTTCCTTGTTCTTGGAGAAAACCAGAATGTCATCGAGATAGACCAAAACCAAGTCATAGGTGTAGGCGTTGAAGATGAAGTTCATCATGCGAGAGAACGTCGGAGGAGCGTTGGCGAGGCCAAAAGACATGACAGTGTATTCATATGAACCAAAGCTTGTTCTGAATGCTGTCTTGGGAATATCTTCTTCACGAATGCGAATCTGGTGATAACCCATACGGAGATCAAGCTTGGAGAATACTTGGGCACCTTTGAGTTGTTCGAACAGCTCATTGATGTTGGGAAGTGGGTATTTGTTCTTGATGGTCTTCTTGTTCACTGGACGGTAATCAAAACAAAGTCGGTCTGTTCCATCCTTCTTCTTCACAAAAAGAACACCACAACCCCACGGAGAAGAACTAGGCCGGATGAGACCCATTTTCTCTTGCATATCGAGTTGCTTCTTCAGCTCCTTCAACTCTTCAGGTCCGAGCTTGTAAGGACGTTTGCACACAGGTTCCGTACCAGGCTCAAGATCAATAATGAATTCAACTGGCCGGTGCGGAGGCATTCCTGGGAGCTCTTCTGGAAAGACGTCTTGATATTCGCAAACGATTGGAATTTGAGAGATGGCATCCAATTCACCATTCTCATTGAGAGAAAACAGACGGATAGTATCATCACGAGCGGCAAAGACAATTACATCCTCAGACGAATGAGTCAATTGAATCTGCCTGGCTGCACAATCAAGATGAGCCTTGTTCTTAGAAAGCCAATCCATCTCGAGAATAAGATCAATATCCGAGTTACCAAGAACCACCGGAGAAGAGAGAAACTTGTAATCACCCAATGTGATAGAGATATCGGGAGCAACCAAACTAGAAGTCAAAAGCTTGCCGGGAGAAACAACTTGCATGACTTTGGGCATAATCTCGGTATGAACATTGTGCTTCGATGCAAAAGGGCATGACAAAAACAAATGCGATGCACCAGTGTCAAAAAGAACTTTTGCAGGAACATCGTTAACAGGAAGGTTACCCATGATCACATCTGACGAGTCCTCTGCCTGAGCTGCATTCATCAAATTGACCTTGGCATGCTTGGGGTTATGCTTGACCACAGCTGTACTTGTCGATCTGACAGGAGGAGGAGGAAGACGCCTCTGGTTGAGACACTTGTTGGCATAGCGACCCTTCTGTTGGCACTTGTTGCACGTGACCTCTGAAAGCGGACGGTGATATGGAGCACTCGATCTTGGAGCTTGAGACGAAGTCTTGTTCTGAAAGCCAGGGTTGGGTGGGTGGGAAGAACCACTGCCACCTTTACTCTTCTGCTGGTACGGCTGATGGAACGGAGGAGGAGGAAGCCAAAACTTCTGCTGCTTGGCCACTTGAGTAGAGGAAGAAGGAGTAACATCTCTGACTCGCTTCTTGGAAGCATCACACCTCAACTGAGCAGCCTCTTGCTTCAGTGCCATGTTGTAGAACTCATCGTACCTCAAGGGCTCAAAGAGGACAAGAGCGAGCTGAATTTCTTCTCTAAGACCACCCCTGAACTGATATATCATCCTCTTCTCATCAGGCACGTCCTTCTTGGCAAAGCGGGCCGGCTTCTGGAACAACTTGTTGTAGTCGTAGACAGACAAAGAGCCTTGCTTCAGATTGCGGAATTCCTCACGCTTGCTTTCAACCACGCTCTGCGGAATATGATGAGCTCGGAAATCTAAACGGAAATCATCCCAAGTGATAACACGTCCACCTCTGGAGTCCTTGTACTGCTGGAACCATTCTGTAGCTTGATCTTTGAGTTGGAAGGAAGCGAACTTGACAAAGTTCTCAGGCCTGACATTACTGCACTCGAAATGCTTACACAGATCCACAAGCCAATCGTCAGCATCGGTTGCCTCAACACAATTGCTAAAAGTCTTTGGCCCGTTAGCAAGGAACTGGTTGAGTGTAGTAAAGTGACTCTGATTGCTGCCTTGATTCCCGTGACTGCCTTGATTGCGCTCTTGAAGAATTTGCATGATCAGCTGTGTGTTTGCATTGGTTGCGGCCATCACAGCTTGCCATGCCTTTGGAGGAGGTGGAGGTGGTGGCGGATCAGGATTCGGAGTCGTGCGCGTTGGAGGAGCCATCCTGAAGAGGTTGACCACCATTAGCACATTGACAGATAAATATTGAAGCTGAATCCAATGGAATGAAAATGGCAATATATAGTCTTCACGTCCGAACAGAATGAACGAATGCATTCCTCTTGAAATGGTCACATATCCATAAATTGAGAAGCCACGTAGAATTAAGGTAGAGAAATAAATCAACAAGGTACGGATCAAGAACGAATAATCGGTAAGAAATCCCAATCTCAAACCAATATTCGTGGAAGAAAAACTAGAGCTACTAGAATTCCCACCTATGAAACTCCCGAACCTTTCCGGTTATGCAATCAGGTGTTGGGGATACAGGGGAAGCATAATATCTCACCCAAACTAGCAAATCCTACATCCAGCTGTATCCATCCTTCAACACATAACCAAGAAACCTTCGGAAACCATCTACCTCAACCTTCAAAAAGCATCCGTTATACAAGTTATGGCGATACTCCCGAACTCGCCATAGTACTGGGTGGCGTCGAGGTTATCTCACCAACGAACTGCATGAGAGAGATTTTCGATGTCGGCGTACTAGACTCAGGTATTCCAGAACTGCAACGATAAAATTATGATGACAACACCTCAGAGCTCAACTCCCCAGGACACTTCCTCTAAACCTTTGACAGGAGGCACCAAGACAATGTTCTCATCATAAAACCATCGGAACGATTCCAAGATACCCGCGTGATCCTAAAATTTTTTTTAGTGAAATTTGAGAAGAGAAGAGTCAAAACTCTACGTCAGGATACCTTACCAGAGCGAAGAGGAGACTCGGAAGTAAAAAGAATTCCTAAACTCTCCGATAGATAATTCCTAAAGACTGAAAACATTTTTTTCTAGACACAACTCGACCGCTAAAAACGATCAAGAAATGGGGCTCCTAAGGTCGGGGAAGGCTCTGATTACCAACTTGTAACACCCTCGATGCGACTATAGCTCCCACGTGTCGAGGCACGACTTAGAGACATAATCGCATTGAAGGCATATGTCGCAAGTTAGGCAATCTTCATAACATCCCATGTAATATAATAATAAAAGGGGAGATAACATAGTTGGCTTACACTCGCCACGTTAATCAAGTACATAAATAACATTACATCAACCAAACACTCATGGCCCGATTATGGCGCCAAAATAAAAGAGAACCCAACATGCGACAATGGTCCCAATCACCCCCAACTGGGCACCACTACTGATCATCGGGAAAGGAAACATAGTATCGTTGAGAGTCTTCGTCAAACTCCCACTTGAGCTCATACGCGTCTCCTGGAGCGGAATCATCAGACCTTGCATCTGGTGTAATAGTAATCTGTGAGCCACAGGGACTCAGCAATCTCGCACCCTCGCGATCAAGTTATCTACAACCGGACATTAACAAATTCCCATCTGCCCATAACCGCGGGCACGGCTTTCAAAAGTTCAATCCCTGGAGGGGAGTCCCAACTTAGCCCATGATAAGCTCTCACGGTCAACGAAGGAATAGACCTCCTCCCAAGATGTTCCGATCAGACTCGGTATCTCGGTAATTCAAGACACTTCGACAGGTTAAAACAAGACCAGCAACACCGCCCAAATGTGCCGACAAATCCCGAAAGGAGCAGCACATATCTCTTTCTCAGGGCACACTCAAATGAGACATCCTACGAGTAAAACCAACCCTCAAGTTGCCCCGACGTGGCCCCGCAGTCTACTCGGTTCGTACCAACACTCAGAGGAGCACTGGCCCGGGGGGGGGGGTAAAATAAGATGACCCTTGGGCTCCGGTAACCCAAGGGAAAAAGAGGCTAGGTGGCGAATGGTAAGACCAATGTTGGGCATTGCTGGAAAAGCTTTAATCAAGGCGAACTATCAAGGGGTTCCCATTATAACCCAACCGCGTAAGGAACGCAAAATCCGGGAACATAACACCGATATGACGGAAACTAGGGCGGCAAGAGTGGAACAAAACAGTAGGCGAGAGGCCGAGCCTTCCACCCTTTACCAAGTATATAGATGCATTAAGATAACATAGCAATATAATGATATCCCAACAAGTAAATAAAGGTTCCAACAAGGAACGGCCTCCAATCTTCACCTGCAACTAGCAACGCTATAAGAGGAGCTGAGCAAAGCGGTAACATAGCCAATCAATGGTTTGCTAGGACAATGGTGGGTTAGAGGTTTGACATGACATTTTTGGGAGGCTTGCAAGCAAGTGGTAGGCATCGTAGCATTGGCATAGCAAAAGAGCGAGCAAACTAGCATAGCAAAGATAGTAGTGATTTCGAGGGTATGATCATCTTGCCTGCACAGTTGTCAGAGTTGACTGGATCCTCAAAAGCAAACTCAACGGGCTCCTCGTTAGCGAACTCGTCTCCCGGCTCTACCCAACAAGACAAACAAGCAACAAGGATACAATCAACCACGTGCAAGACCAAGCAATATGATGAAATGATGATATGCTATGCGGGATGCGATGCGGGATGCAAAAATGCAAGATATGACAGGAAATGCATGAACCTGGCCTCAACTTGGAATTCCAAGGATGCCACTGGAAAGATGAGATGAATTCACTTGAAAATTATATAAAGAACGCCGCAATCGGAGTTACGGTTTGGAAATGGCAAGCGATTCAAAAATGACACCGGTCTGCGATTTACAGCAAGTAGGCATTTAATGCAATGAGATGAACATGCTACAGCACCCAAACATGACAACAAAATACATGGCAGGGATGCACACAATATGCTTAACAAAAGTCTAGCACTGAGCTACGGCCAATTCATCCATTAACAGGTTCAAACAAGCATGGGAAAAACGCAAATGGTAAACAGATCTCAGACTTAGTGAAATTAACACTTGTCTGGAGTTTCAGATCATATAGCCCTCTTCGGAGCAACAAAACAACATGCTACAGGACCTGAACATGACAAAGAAAGACATGGAATGGAGCTACTCAACAAGCTTAACAAAAGTACCTTAGTGACCTTGAGCCAAAAGGGATCACAAAATATACTAACAAGCACACGAACATAGCAAAAACATAATCAGTTTTCAGACTTTGTGAAAACTGGGACATGCTGAAATATAACTCACGAAGGCATGTTTACGAGCTCGATGCACTCACCACGGTGCAATTCATCGCAAGAAAAGCATACATCCTTCAAGAAGGCACAAAATACAAGCTAGACATGGCAAGAACAATGGCATATCATGCACGGATCAACTACAATAACATCGGCAAAATCGCAAACCAGTTGACGATCTGCCCAGATTCGCAATGAAGCAAAAATAGAGCTCGATTGACTCAAGCTAGGGTGCTCCATAATTTCAAACAAAGACATGGATGGATAGAGAACTACAACATTAACAAAAATCCCTTACTGATCATCCTCAAAAGAGGCACAGATCACTAGGAAACAACAAGAACATATGGCATCATGAACTAAACAATCCCAGGACTTAGTGAAATCACTAAGTCTCTGAAAACAGAATTAGCAAGTGCACCACTTTGCAAGCTCGCACAAGTCACCACACACATCCTAAAAATGCATGGGTTGCACCTCTGGAAAGATAACAAGATGCTTACCAAAACAAATGAAGGACTCACAGGCATATCATGCACACAATAATCATGGCAAAAATGATAAAAGTCTAAGATGAACTACCAGATCTGACAATTAACTCACGAAGCCCTCTTCTAACAGCATTTCGGGCATCAAGATGAGCTCAAATGAAAATGATGCAATGGTATGAAATGATGTGCTCTCTGAGATGAACATTTTGATATACTATATGTCCAAAACGGAGCTACGGATGCGGAGATATAGCCGATCAAAGTTAGCACGAAAATTAGGGTTCGGAGGAGAAAAGTCAACCGTCAAATTTCAGATCTCAGATCTGCACGCTTCCCGAGGCTCGCCGGCGCGCACTGTTCACCGGAGCACGGAAGTCGAGGTTCGTCGGAGAGGAAGAAGACCGGGGCGGCGCCGGGGAAGTCGGAGGAGGCCGGAGCGGCCGAACGGAGGAGGAGGCAGCGGCCGGCGCGGTGGCGCGCGGCGGCCGGGCGGGGGCCTGCGGTGGCGGCGGCGGTGGTGGCCCGCGGCGGTGGCGCCCACCGGAGCTGAGGAAGTCGGCGGCGACCGAGGCGAGGAGGCGCGGCGGCGGCTCGGGCTCGCGGGGGCCCGATCTGGGCCTCCCGAGCCGCGGCGGCGGCGAGGTGGCGATGCCACGTGGCGGCGAGCCACTGGCTACGGGCGGCGGCGGGCGTCGGGTCGGACACGTCCGGCGCGGGTCGGACACGTCCGGCGCGGCGGAGAGGGATTTAGGGTTTCGGGGAGAGGGAGAGATCCGAAATTTGGAATGGGGGGTGTATATATAGGCATAGGAGGAGCTAGGAGAGTCCAAATGAGGTGCGGTTTTCGGCCACGCGATCATGATCGAACGCTCTAGGACATGGAGCAGAGTTAGGTGGGTTTTTGGGCCAAATTGGAGGGGTGTTGGGCTGCAACCACACGAGGCCTTTTCGGTCCCTCGGTTAACCGTTGGAGTATCAAACGAAGTCCAAATGGTACGAAACTTGACAGGCGGTCTACCGGTAGTAAACCAAGGCCGCTTGGCAAGTATCGATCCAATCCGGAAATGTTTAATCCCCACACACAAAAGAAAGCTAGAAATGGCCACCGGAGGAGAACGAAGCGCCGGAATGCAAACGGACAACGGGGAAAATGCTCGAATGCATGAGACGAACACGTATGCAAATGCAATGCACATGATGACATGATATTATATGCATGACAACGATAACAACACACGGAGACAAAGACCCGAACCCGAAAAAATAAATATAACTTAACGCCGGAAACGGCAAGAGTTCGAGTATAAATTGGGAAAATTACATCCGGGGTGTTACAGTGCTCGACTTGGATAGTGCCGGAGTCACTAAGCCATTGCACTTTGTATGGATGTGGGTGCTTCGTCTTGGGCAATTGGAGCTTGGAGCAAGGTTCTTCACTTACGAGATTATGGCAACTCCCTCCATCGATGATGACCTTGACGGATCATCCATTGATGCTGGCCTTGGTGTGGAATATGTGGCATCGTTGGTCTTCTTCTTGGTGATGTTGGAGAGTCAAGACTTTGAAGACAACAAGTGCGGGACTTGAGTCTTCATCACAAAAGACTTGTTCTTCTTCATTGTTCACTTGGCGGTGCATGGCGACTTGCTCAAGGGCTTCCATTTCTCCTTCGCTCATGGAATCATAAGTGCCATCGTCGTTGAAGATCATGGTGTGCTTGTTGGTGCAGTCATAGGATTTGTGGCCTCAGTCGCCGCAAGTGGAACACTTGAAGGAACTCGTCTTGACGGTCTCATCGGTAGGGGTTGATGATGATGAAGCTCTCGTCTTGAAGTTGCTCATATTAGGATTGGTTGTAGTTGGCGAAGCTTTCTTGGAAGTCGACTTATCGATGTTGGAAGTAGAGGGTCTTGTAGTCGGTGTTGGTGTCGTTGAAGCTTGGTTATTGGAGAAGCCGTAGGACTTGGATGAGAACTTGGCATACTTGAAATCATCTTGCACTTGGCGTTCTGCTTTGGTAGCTTGGTGCACTAGATCGATGAGATTTGAGTATGGTTGGAAGTCGGCGATCTTCTTGATAGGATGATTGAGTCCATTCAAGAAACGTGCCATTGTTTGCTCATCATCTTCTGTCACATTGCCTCTTATCATTGCAATCTCCATCTCCTTGTAGTATTCTTCAACGCTCTTGGTTCCTTGCTTGAGTTGTTGGAGTTTCTTGAAGAGGTCACGGTTGTAGTAGTTAGGCACGAAGCGTGCTCTCATGACATCCTTCATTTGTGCCCAAATATTGATGGGTGGTTCACCTCTTGCCTCGCGGCGCTCTATGATTTGTTCCCACCAAATGAGGACATAGTCTTGGAACTCAAGGGATGCCATCGCGATCTTCTTCTCTTCTTCATAGTTGTGCAAACGGAAGATCTTGTCAACTTTCAATGCCCATGAAAGGTATTCTTCGGTATCGTTGCTTCCGCTGAACTTGGGCATGGTGAACTTGAGCTTGCTATAGCGTTGCTCTTCATTGTATTGGGGTCGGGGATGATGACGCCCATGTTGTAGATGATTGTTCAACTCGTGGTGCTCTTGACGCGGAGGGTTGTCAACCTCGTGTTGCTATTGTCGCAGAGGATTCCCATTGTCTTCATGCTCTTGATGAACTTGATGGTCTTGGCGAGCTTGTGGAGGAGCTTGTCGAGCTCGAGGAGGAACTAGACAATGCATGCGAGCTTGAAATCATCGTTATTGAATTTCTTCGCGAAGTGCTTCCTCTTGTTCACGGGCTTGTCGGCCTCGGTCGGCAATGGCTCGACTCGAATCGTGTAGAGCTTGTTGCACCGCAAGAGCTTGAGCATCACGGAGTTGTTGTTCTTGACGTTGTGTCTCGGCATCTTGTGCAAGTTGGTGGAGACGGGCACGTTCTTCCTCTTCATCTTGGTGTTGTTGTTGCCGTTCTCGAGCTAGCGCAAAGGCTTCTTGAGTTTGACGTTGTCGGCGCTCTTGAGAGTCGGTGTCTCGAAGTGGATTGAGGTTTGCTTGACGGTCGGTGCGCGCGGCTCGACGAAGAGTGTTCGATTTCGGTGTACTTGAGCCGGAGAGGGTGAAGTCGGAGTGGCGACTAGAACGGCTCCTTCTTGAAGTGGAAGAAGAGCGGTTGAGCAACACAGCGCGAATCTTGTCCATCCTTGCATCATTCTCTTGCTTGTGATCGTCGAGCTTGTGGCCGAAGTAGTCCCTTGTACGTTGCTCGGAAAGTCGCAAGTCGGTGGCAAGGTTGTCGATGCATTCACTCATAGCTTGTTGCTCTTGATGCAAAGCACGTTGTGCACCAAAGAGGTGACTCTTGGTGACGAAGGAGTTCATGTCATCGTCTTGCTCCATGAAGAGTGGGTTGGTAGAAGTACTTGGCCTATCCATCATTCCAAGACAAATGTGAGTGGTAGAAAGAGAAGAACGAATACCAAATGTACCTTGATCGAAGTTGAAAGTGAATCGATGATCACTCCAATGTAGGATAAGGAAATAGCCCAATTGGTACGAATTCTCGTAGGTTTCTCACACCTACACAAGTAAAAGCTTATGGTGGAGCTTGGTTAGGATGGTGGCAGAATTTTTGATGTGAATGTAAGCAAGATTCAATAATGTTGGAGAAGATCCACGTCTTGTAAATGCAACAAGTAGACCCTAATCGCCCAATCTTTCATGAAAGGAGCGGATCCCGCGAGGAACACGAGGAACACGAGGGGGAAACGAGGGGAATCACGAGGGGAATCACGAGAGAAACACTAAAACCAACAAGAATGATCACACATGCGCTAGATCCATGAACACAAAGGATGATACAAGATCCAAAGTCAACAACGGACGATACAAGAGGTAATCGGTTCTTCTCCGTGAGGAGGTCCTGTGATGTAGGGTAGAACCCTAGTGGCCCGATCTTTCACAAAAGGAGCGGATCCCGCAAAGAACGCGAAGAACACGAGGAGGGAAACGAGGAAAAACACAAGGGGAAACACAAGAGGAACACTCAAACTAACAAGAACAAGTCACACATGTGCTAGATCCTCGGGTACATAGAACGATACACGAATCCACGGACAACTAAGGACGATACAAGGGTAGCTGGTTCTTCTCCGTGAGGAGGTCTTGAATCCACAAGGGGATCTTCCCGTAAAGGGGTCTTGAATCCACGGTGGATCTTCTCCGAAGAGGGGCCGCGGTCTCTCTCAAGGAGTAGATCCGATATGGATGAGCGAAGCTCTATCTCTGAGTATGAGCTAAACCAACGCTAACCCTAGAAAGTCATATGGAATAGAGTATATATAGTCTAGGTGATGAAAGGGTACACGGGACTCGGCCCAAGTGGCTGCGCGCAGGCAGGGCCAGAAGTTCCGGGCACCGGAGGTTCTTGGGAGGGTCCGGCCTAACCAGAGAGTTGGCGCGGTGGAGATGTGCTGGCATCCGGGGGCCGGAAGGTCCAGGCAGGCCGGAGGTTCCGGGCGCCGGAAGGTCCGGGACGGGGTCCGGGCTAACCCGAGAGTTGGCACGCCTAGGCTGGTCGAAGTCATCGGCGGCCGGAAGGTTCGGGGGCTGAAAGTTCCGGGCTGTCCAGAGTGTTGACGCATGTCTCTTCTTCTACAGTCCTCGGCTCCGAATCTTGAGCGTTGTATCTGATGACACATAGTATCTCGGACTTAGGCAGTAGCCATGTCTCACTTAAAGAGGGGGAAAACTCAAGTAGGAGTGATGTCACCTCGGATTGAATAACACGTGCCCTAGCCCTTGTCATTGGTCCACTTGGAGCTTGGATAGTTGAGGTGGCATTCATGGGGATGGTCGTGGGATGCTCCGCATCATCTCCCCTCCCTTGGGGAAGATCCGTCCTCGGATCGAGTTCTTCATCACCATGGAAGGGATAGAGATCTTTGATGTTGATGATGTCGCTCACGTTGTACTGGTCGCGGGGGAGGTCGATCTTGTAAGCGTTGTCGTTGTAGCGTGCGAGCACCTTGAAGGGTCCATCTGCTCGTGGTCGAAGCTTAGACTCGCGTTCTTGTGGAAAGCGCTCCTTGCGAAGGTGTAGCCACATGAGATCACCAATGTTGAAGACCATTGGTTGCCTGTTGACGTTGAGCTTTGTCGCAAGGCATTGTACTTGGCACTCGATGGCGTTTCTTGTATCTTCATGCACCTTCTTGAGATGGGTCACTCGTGCACTTGCGTCCAAATTGATTCGCTCTTGGAGTGGAAGAGGTAGAATATCCAATGGTGACAAAGGGTTGAATCTGATGTAGGGTGGAGACCCTAATCGCCTGATCTTTCACGAAAGGAGCGGATCCCGGGGAAAACATGAAGAACACGAGGATGAACAGAAGGAAAGCACAAGAGGAAATCACTAAACTGACACGAATAAGTCACACATGGGATAGATCCTCGAGTACATAGAACGATACACGAATCGACGGACAACTAGGGACGATACACGGTAACCGGTTCTTCTCCGTGAGGTGGTCTTGAATCCACAAGGGGATCTTCCCTTGAAAAGGGGTGTTGAATCCAAGGTGGATCTTCTCCGAAGAGGGGCCGCGGTCTCTCTTGTGGAGTAGATCCGGATGGATGAGCGAAGCTCTATCTCTAAGTATGAGCTAAACCAACGCTAACCCTAGCTAGGATGAATGGGGGGTCTATTTATAGTCTAAGTGCAAATGGGGCAAAGTGAAGGGGTACATGGGCCTCGGGCCCGAACACCGTGCGCAGACAGGTACCGGACGTCCGGTGGGGACTGGTCGTCCGGTGTCTCAGGAGCTGCCGGACGTCCGGTATCCTCCGGTCGTCCGCTGGTTCCGCTCTGCGATGGGGGTGCCGGACGTCCGCAGGCTCCGGACTTCCGCTGACTTCGGCTCGGGTGCCGTCACGCCGGTCGTCTGGTCCGGACCGGACGTCCGCTCATTTGCCTCGGGTGCAGGGGCACCGGTCGTCCGGTCTGGACCGGACGTCCGCTGGCTGGGGCTCGGCTGACACTTCAGGCGCCGGACGTCCGGTCCCGGCCGGTCGTCCGGTGGCTGGGAATTTTCCTGCAGCCCTTCTTCTTCTCCGTCTTCTCGTCCATCTTCCTCTTCTTCGTGTCCTTGCTCCTTAGCTTCTCCATTGTACCTGAGTATGCACAAGGTATCCATATGAGGTAGTAGCCATGCTTCATGTGCATCGAAGTGGAATGGTGAGAGGAGAGATGTCACCTCGGTTTCAAGGGCTCTTGCACGTGATCGAGTCATGGGTCCGGTAGGCACTTGATGAGACGATGGTAGGTCCATGGGGATGACCTTGGGATGCTCTGCATCAGAATCCATAGTCGACCTCGAAAGGGGACTTGCCGGTTGTTGAGTGTCTTGCTCGGTTGTAGGCGAACTCGACGATGGGTAGACACTCCTCCCACTCTTTGATGTTCTTCTTGATGAGTACTCGAAGTAGAGCGGAGAGTGTGCGGTTTGTCACCTCCGTTTGGCCGTCGGTTTGAGGATGGTACGCCGTGGAAAAGAGTAGCTTGATTCTGAGCTTGGCCGTCTTCCAAAAGTAGCTAAGGAACTTGACGTCGCGGTCCGAGGCAATTGTCTTTGGCACACCATGGAGACGCAATATTTCCCTACAAAAGAGATTAGCAACATGTGAAGCATCGTCTATCTTGTGACAAGGAATAAAATGTGCCATTTTGGAGAAACGGTCCACAACGACAAATATGGAATCTTTCCCATTGTGAGTTGATGCGGAGTATCCCATGATCATCCCCATGGACCTACCATCGCCGCATCAAGAGCCAAGAGGACCCATGACACGAGCACGAGCCAGAGCTCTCGAGAACGAGGTGACTTCTTTCCTTAGTGATATCACATATGATCCACTCGAGACATGGTTACTACCTAAGTACGATATGCTATGCATGATCAGGTGTCAAGAGGAGCCTCCCAAAGATGCACGTGAAGATGGACAAGCCGCCAAGTCCATGGATGAAGAGAACCAACGGAAACGGGCAAGTTCTCCTTCCAGGCCCTGGACATCCGGCCAA
Organism: Triticum urartu; assembly: GCF_056163025.1. Taxonomy (NCBI): domain Eukaryota; kingdom Viridiplantae; phylum Streptophyta; class Magnoliopsida; order Poales; family Poaceae; genus Triticum; species Triticum urartu. The sequence continues at coordinate 205,337,261 of NC_141873.1, forward strand.
GTCCCCGGACATCCGGCCCCTGGAGATGCCAGCACAGCAGCCGCAGCCCAGCCAGAAAAGCTACAGGGCCCGGACATCCGGCCCCACGCCCCGGACATCCGGCCTCCCCCGAAGCCCCGGAAATCCTGCCCTCTGCCCAGAAATCCGGCCTCGTCTATCCAGAGACCACAAAAGTTTTCACCACTAGCCTGGACATCTGGCCCCCCCATCCCGGACATCCGGCCACTCGTGAAGCCTCGGACATCCGGCCTCGCCTGTCTGTGAACAGTGAAGGGCCGATGCCCATGTACCCTCTCGCCCCCTAGACTATATATACTTCATCCCCTTCCTCTTTCTAGGGTTAGCGTTGGTTTAGCTCATATGTGAGATAGAGCTTCGCTCATCCATATCGATCTCCTCCTTGAGAGAAACCGCGGCCCCTCTTCGGAGAAGATCAACTTGGATTCAAGACCCCCCTCTTTGGCGGCCCCTTCAAGACCTCCTTCTAGGAGAAGAACCGGTTACTTTGTATCATCCTTTGTTGACCTTGGATCATCGTGTATCTCTTTGTGTTATTGGATCTAGCACATGTGTAATCGAATCTTGTTGGTTTGAGTGATTCTCTCGTGTTTTCCCTCATGAATCCCTCGTGTTCTTCATGTTTTTCTTTGGGATCCGCTCCTTTCGTGAAAGATCGTCCATCTAGGGTTGCACCCTACATCATCTCTGTATCAGAGCCACGTTGATCATGATTTCAGAGCCTCCCCTCTTTGTTTTCTAGCCTAATTTTGTTGATTTCGTCCTAAAATTCAAAAATCCCCACCAAAAATAGCCCCAAAATTTTTTGTGATTTGTTGGTGTGATGAAGTTTTGTTGGATTTGATCCGCGGATTTCGTGTGTTGCAGGTAGATCTAGCATTCCCCCACCTTTGCCCCAAATTCCATCCACAAAATCTTCCGAATTTTGCCCCCGATTTGACCTCTCTACGTGGTGTTCTTCGAATTCGTCCATGGATCCAGTGCCCGGACATCCGGCCCGACCAGCTCGGACATCCGGCACCCCGGACATCCGGCCATCACCCCCGGACATCCGGCCCCTGGCAGCAAAACAACCCATCCACCATACGTTTCCCCGCCTAAATCTCGCCAAATTTCGTCCCGGTGCCCACATCCACTTCCGCATACCTCCACCACTTCCGCATAGCACCACCCTAGCCTTTCTCGCTACTAACTCCGACAATTTTGCCAAATTTTGCTTTGAGAATTTGAGTTGTGGTTTCCGTGTCCTTTTGTGTTTCGGCTATCTAGGTACGGTTCGGCATCAACATCACCACCGCTCATCTTCGCCAAGGACTACTACGAACGGCTACATTACTTTGATATCACCTTCACCTTGGATATCAACTTGGTATCGTGATATCATCATACTCTTTTGCAATCGCATTGATAACCACATGGCCTTACTTTTGTGTCACTTACCCATCGAGACTAGCCCTTGAGTATTGCTGGCAACGTGACTTGTGCACATTAGTGTTCATACTTCACATAGCATACATACCATCATCGTGTTGCATCTCTTGGTATCATCACTTGTGTCACAAAGTTGTTGTCACATACACAATTGCTATCTTGCTTCGTGAAACATTGCATGAGAAAAGAGCTCAAACATGAAAGAGCCAAACAAGCTTTTAAGCAAAAGAGGAAAGACAAGCAAGGAGCAAGAACCATAGCATCATACAACATTAAGATTGTCATACTCGATCATCTTGGATCAATGCATAGGAACATCATACATATAGCATACTTGGGATAGAAGTCGTTGCATTTTTGCTTAATAGGTTGTGCACAAGTTCGTATCCGCCTATTGTGCAATCGTGCTAGCGTCTCTCTAGTGTTGTGCAACAAGAGCATCTTGGTGACTTCCACATTTTGGCTCATCCTTGGTTGCATAACCCCATCTTATCTATTTGCGTGTGTGTTTCCGTGTACCATATCTTGCTATTGGTCTACTTGTTGCATTTGCAAATTCGTGAATCTTTTCCAACATTATTGAGTCTCACTTACAATTGCATCAAATTTTGTGCCACCATCCTAACCGAGCTCCACCATAAGCTTTTACTTGTGTAGGTGTGAGAACCAACAAGAATTGGTACCAATTGTGCTATTTCCTTGTACACATTGCAGTCATCTTTGATCCATTGTCAACATCGGTCAAGGTACATTTGATATTGGTTCTTCCCTTTCTTCCACTCACACTTGTCTTGGAATGATGGATAGGCCAAGTACTTCTACCAACCCTCTCTTCATGGAACAAGACGACAACATGAACTCCTTCGTCACCAAGAGTCACCTCTTTGGTGCACAACGTGCTTTGCATCAAGAGCAACAAGCTATGAGTGAACGCATCGACAACCTTGCCGCTGACTTGCGACTTTCCGAGCAACGTACACGGGACTACTTTGACCAGAAGCTCGACGATCACAAGCAAGAGAATGACGCAAGGATGGACGATATTCGCGCTTTGTTGCTCAACCGCTCTTCTTCCACTTCAAGAAGGAGCCGTTCAAGTCACCATTCCGACTTCACCCTCTCCGGCTCAAGTACACCGACATCGAACACTCTTCATCGAGCTGCGCGCAACGAGCGTCAAGCAAACCACAATCCACTTCGAGACACCGACTCGCAAGAACATCGACGACGTCAAGCCGAAGAAGCCTTTGCGCTAGCTCGAGAACGGCAACAACAACAGCGACATGAAGAGGAAGAACGCGCGCGTCTACACCAAAATGCACAAGATGCCGAGGCTCAATGTCAAGGACAACAACTCCGTGACGCTCAAGCACTTGAGGCGCAACAAGCTCAACGCGATGCGAGTCGAGCCGTTGCCGACCGAGGCCGACAAGCTCGAACACATCAAGAAGCACTTCGCGATGAAGCTCAAGAAAGAATTTACCAAAGACGTGTGCATCGACAAGCTCCTCGTCAAGATAGACAAGCTCCTCGTCAAGATAGACAAGCTCCCCCTCAAGCGAGACAAGAACATCAAGTCCATCGAGAGAAAGAAGACAATGGACCCCATCTTCGCCAAGAGCAACATGAGGAAGACATCCAACTTCGCCAAGAGCACGATAACAATGTCAATCCTCAACGACATGGGCGTCATCATCCCCGACCCCAGCACAATGAAGAGCAACGTTATGGCAAACTAAAGTTCACCATGCCCATGTTCAATGGAAGCAATGACCCCGAAGAGTACATCTCATGGGCATTGAAGGTTGACAAAATCTTCTGCTTGCACAACTACGAAGAAGAGAAGAAGATCGCAATGGCATCCCTTGAATTCCAAGACTACGTCCTCATTTGGTGGGAACAAGTCATTGAGCGCCGAGCGGAAAGAGGTGAACCACCCATCACCACTTGGACACAAATGAAGGATGTCATGAGAGCATGCTTTGTGCCTACCTACTACAACCGCGACCTCTTCAAGAAACTCCAACAACTCAAGCAAGGAACCAAGAGTGTTGAAGAGTACTACAAGGAAATGGAGATTGCCATGATACGAGCCAATGTCAAAGAAGATGATGAGCAAACTATGACAAGGTTCTTGAATGGACTCAATCATTCTATAAAGAAGATCGCCGACTTCCAACCATACTCGAACCTCATCGAGCTAGTGCATCAAGCTACCAAAGCGGAATGGCAAGTACAAGACGACTTCAAGTATGCCAAGTTCTCATCCAAGTCCTATGGCCTCTCCAACAATCAAGCTTCGACGACTCCAACACCTTCTACCTCAACCAAGCCTTCTACAAGCAACGGCGACAAGTCAAGTTACAAGAAAGCTTCGACAAGCTCAAGTCGTCCTCCTACTACAAGCAACTTCAAGAAAGCTCCATCATCATCTACTTGACAAGACGAGACCATCAAGACAAGTTCTATCAAATGCTTCACATGCGGAGGCCGAGGCCACAAGTCCTTCGAGTGCACAAACAAGCGCACCATGATCCTCAACGATGATGGAACCTATGACTCCATGAGTGAAGGAGAAATGGAAGCTCTTGAGACGGTGGCCATGCACCGACAAGTGAACAATGAAGATGAAGATGACCAAGTATTTTGCGATGAAGATTCAAGTCCCGCTCTTGTTGTCTCCAAGGTCTTGACTCTTCAACATCAACAAGACGAAGACCAAAGATGCCATATCTTCCACACAAAGGCCGGCATTAATGGACGTTCCGTCAAGTTCATCATTGATGGAGGTAGTTGCCACAACTTAGCAAGTGAAGAACTATGCTCCAAGCTCCAATTGGTCAAGATGAAGCACCCTCACCCCGGCAAGGTTCAATGGCTAAGAGGCACCGGCACCATACAAGTCGAGCATAGAGTACAAGTCTCTTTCAAGATCGGCGCCTATGAAGACACATTGGAATGTGATGTCCTTTCGATGAACGTTTGCCACCTCCTCCTTGGACGACCATGCAAATTTGACCGAGGTGTCATTCACAATGGGCGTACAAATCACTGTAGCTTCAAGATGAAAGGGAAAGAGTTCGTGCTACGTCCTATGTCTCCAAGCCAAGTGCTCGCCGACAAGCAAGCCACCCATCATGGAGAAAATAGTGAGAGAGCGACCCACCAAAAAGAGAGTGAGGGCCACAAGCCCAAATTAAGTGCCTCCACGATGAGCGACAAGAAAAACTTAGTTCTCTTTGCCACCAAACGTGAGATGAGAGAAGTGTGTGAGAACCCATCATGTGTCCTACACTATGTCCTATTGTGCAAGGACGAGGTCACAAAAACTAACAACTCTCACGATCTACCTTTGGTGTTATCTTCTCTATTGCAGGAATTCCAAGATGTTTCCCCGATGAGCTACCTCTGGGTCTACCTCCACTACGAGGCATTGAGCACCGAATTGATCTCATCCCCGGAGCGCCGCTTCCCAACAAAGCTCCATACCGCGTCAACCCCGAAGAAACAAAAGAAATACAAAGGCAAGTAAAGCATCTCATAGACCATGGACATGTGCGTGAAAGTATGAGTCCTTGTGCCGTACCGGTCATTCTTGTACCAAAACGTGACGGTAGTTTTCGCAAGTGCTCGGATTGTAGACCTATCAATGCTATCACCGTTAGATATAGGTACCCCATTCCACGCCATGATGATATGCTTGATGAACTTAGCGGTGCTACTATCTTTTCCAAAATTGATCTTAAAAGTGGTTACTATCAAATCCGCATACAAGAGGGTGATGAATGGAAAACCACTTTCAAAACAAAGTTTGTTCTATATGAGTGGTTAGTCATGCCTATGGGTTTATCGGAAGCACCCGGTACTTTCATGCGTCTTATGCATTACGTGTTTCGCCCTTACATTGGTGAATTTGTTGTTGTCTACTTTGATGATATCCTTGTGTTTAGCAAATCTCTCAAAGAGCATGTCACCCACCTTCGAACCGTGCTACAAACTCTTCGAACAGAGCAACTTTATGCTAATATGGAAAAATTCCTATTTGGCGTTGACAAGCTTGTTTTCTTGGGTTTCGTAGTTTCTTCTAAGGGTGTTCATGTTGATGAATCTAAGATCAATGCTATTAAAACTTGGCCCCAACCAACCAATTTGCAACAAGTGCGTAGTTTTCTTGGTTTAGCCGGTTTCTACCGTAGATTTGTGAAGGATTTTAGCACCATTGCTTCACCTTTGCATGCTTTGAGTAAGTAAAATGCACCGTTTGTTTGGGGAACATCTCAAGATATTGCTTTCAATGAGCTTAAGAATTTGCTTATTCATGCTCCCGTGCTTGCATTACCCAACTTTGACAAACCTTTCGAAATTCATTGCGATGCTAGTGGTAATGGCATAGGAGGCGTGTTAACGCAAGAGAAGCGCCCCATTGCATACTTTAGTGAGAAACTATCCGGAGCGCAACTCAATTACCCCATCTATGACAAAGAGCTATATGCTTTAGTGCGAGTTTTGCATGAATGGGAACATTACCTTCACCCATATGAGTTCATCATCCATATCGACCATGAAACACTTAAATACCTTAAGGGTCAAACTAAGTTGAACAAGCTTCATGCTAAATGGAGTGAATTTATTGAGCCATTTCCCTATGTCATCAAGTACATTAAGGGTAAAGAAAATGTTGTGGCGGATGCGCTTTCCTGTATATGCATGCTTGTCACTAACCTTGAGTTGAATGTCATTGGTTTTGAGCATATCAAAGACTTGTATGAACATGATCCTACATTCTCCATACCTTATGCCAAGTGTTTGATGCATACTTCTTGGGATCGATACTACATCAATGATGGATATCTTATGAGAGCTAACAAACTTTGCATCCCCGAGTCCTCTTTTCGTTTGTTGCTTTTGCAGGAATCTCATGGAGGCGGACTCATGGGACACTTTGGACGCGACAAGAAATTTGCTACGCTCTCCAAGAACTACTTTTGGCCCAAGATGCATCGCGACGTCAATCGCTTCACCAACCGTTGTTCTACATGTCGTAAAGCTAAGTCTAAAGCCCAATCTCATGGCCTCTATATGCCACTTCCAATTCCATATCAACCATGGGAAGATATTAGCATGGACATTGTGCTTGGTTTGCCTAGAACTCGAAATGGCAAGGATTCCGTTTTTGTTGTTGTGGACCGTTTCTCCAAAATGGCTCATTTCATTCCTTGCAACAAGATAGATGATGCTTCACATATTGCAAATTTGTTTTGTAGGGAAATCTTGCGCCTTCATGGACTGCCAAAGACGATTATCTCGGACCGCGACGTCAAGTTCTTGAGTTACTTTTGGAAGACCTTATGCTCCAAGCTTGGAATCAAGCTCTTGTTCTCTTCGGCATACCATCCACAAACCGACGGCCAAACGGAGGTCACCAACCGTACGCTCTCCACCCTACTATGCGTGTTGATAAAGAAGAACATCAAGGAGTGGGAAGAGTGCCTACCCATCGCTGAATATGCCTACAACCGAGCAAGACATTCGACTACCGGCAAGTCCCCATTCGAGGTTGTCTATGGCTTCAACCCATTGTCCCCATTGGACATTCTACCTCTACCACTTTAAGAGCGCACAAACTTGGACGCAAGTGCCCAATCCAACTTCCTCAAGAAGATGCATGAAGATACAAGGAACACCATCGAGCGCCAAGTACAATGACTCGCGACCAAGCTTAACGCGAACAAGCAACCCATGATGTTCCATGTTGGAGATCTTGTGTGGCTACACCTTCGCAAGGATCGCTTCCCCAATGAACGCAAGTCCAAGCTACTAGCACGAAACACAAATCCATCATTAAGAATGAACTTGTTCCAAGTTCTCCCTTCCTTACAATTCTGCAATACATCTTTAAATTCAGCATCATGAACATATTGTTCTTTGATGGTCTCCAAACCAAATATTTTAAAGTCAAGTTGTGACAGCATAGTATAACGACGAGACAAAGCATCAGCAATAACATTTTCTTTACCCTTCTTGTGTTTAATGACATAAGGGAAAGTCTCAATGAATTCAACCCATTTAGCATGTCTACGGTTCAGTTTTGCTTGACTTTTAATGTGTGTCTAAGATTCATGATCAGAATGTATAACAAATTCCTTGGGCCATAAATAATGTTGCCATGTTTCTAAGGTCCGAACAAGAGCATATAATTCTTTATCATAAGTAGAATAGTTCTACTAGGCCCACTCAATTTTTCAGAAAAAATATGCAACAGGTTTGCCATCTTGTGATAACACACCTCCTAATCCAATTCCACTAGCATCACATTCAAGCTCAAAAGTCTTATTGAAAATAGGAAGTTGGAGTAAAGGAGCATGTGTCAACTTATCTTTCAATACCGTGAAGGCTTCTTCCTATGCGGTACCCCAAACAAAAGGCACGTCCTTCTTTTTAAGCTCGTTGAGAGGTGTAGCAATGGTGCTGAAATCTCTCACAAAACGCCTATAGAAACCAGCGAGACCAAGGAAACTCCTCACTTGTGTGACCGTTTTGGGCTGCAGCCAACTCTCAATAGCTTCAATCTTGGCTTTATCAACTTCAATTCCCTATGGAGTAACAACATAGCCAAGAAAAGATACTCGGTCGGTGCAAAAGGTGCACTTTCCAAGGTTACCAAACAAATGTGCATCACGTAGAGCAATAAAACATCACGTAAATGTTCTCAAAAAAAACATCACGTAAATGTTCCAAATGTTCCTCCAAAGATTTGCCATAAATCAATATGTCATCAAAGTAAACTACCACAAATCGTCCAATGAAAGCACGTAAAACTTCGTTCATTAGTCTCATGAAAGTACTAGGTGCATTAGTTAACCCAAAAGGCATGACTAACCACTCATATAAACCAAACTTAGTTTTAAATGACGTTTTCCATTCATCTCCCAATTTCATACGAATTTGATGGTATCCACTACGCAGATCAACTTTGGAGAATATTGTAGAGCCACTCAATTCATCAAGCATGTCGTCTAGCCTAGGAATAGGATGACGATAACGAATAGTAATATTATTAATGCCTCTACAATCAACACACATACGTGACGTACCATCCTTTTTCTGCACTAAAATGATAGGAACAGCACAAGGACTTAGGGATTCACGTATATAACCTTTGTCGAGCAGTTCTTGTACTTGACGTATGATGCGGAGCATCCCACGTTCATCCCCATGTACACTCCGACTACTCTCCAAACCCCAAGTGGACATATGACGAGACCTCGTACATACGCCATTGGACACAAGGTGAACTCGCTCCTCTCCAAACCATCACTTTCTACATGTGAGATATGGCTACTACCTCCAACGTGTGTTCTATGCATGATCAGGTACTTGGAGGAAAGCCACGAAGTCACCACATCCAACGGAACAGCTAGCGAGGACGCCAAGTACAAGGACCAAGAGAAGAAGATGCGCGAAGCTACAGTCACCGGACGACCAGCCCAGCCCGTACGTCCGGCCCCTGAGGACCCGAGCCGAATCTACGGACGACCGAAGCCACCGGACGCCCGACGACTCCCAGCGCCCAGACGACCGCCAGACACCGGACGTCCGCCACTCTCTAGAGCCCGGACGACCGACGCTGATCGGACGTCCGATACTGCCTGTCCCGAGCCAAAACGCCGTACGTCCGACATGAACCGGATGACCGGACCCTCGCGAGCCACCGGACGTCCAGTACCTGTCGGACGTCCGACGCTCGTGCGCCCGCTCGTGTGTTGGGCCGAAGCCACTTACCCTTTCATTCGCCTAGACTATATATACTCCTCCACCTCCTCCTAGTTAGGGTTAGCGTTGTGATAGCTCATTTGAGAGATAGAGCTACGCTCATCTATATCGGATCTACTCCTTGAGAGAGACCACGGCCCCTCTTCAGAGAAGATCCACCTTTGGATTCAACACCCCTTTCTAAGGGAAGATCCCCTTGTGGATTCAAGACCTCCTCACGGAGAAGAACCGGCTACCTCTTGTATCGTCCGTTGTTGACTTTGGATCTTGTATCTCCCTTTGTGTTCATGGACCTAGCGCATGTGTGATCATTCCTGTTGGTTTGAGTGTTCTCTTGTGTTCCCCTCGTGATTTTCCCCTCGTTTCCCTCCTCGTGTTCTTCGTGTTCATCGCGGGATTCGCTCCTTTCGTGAAATATCGGGTTATAGGGTTCCTACCCTACATCATCCTGGTATCATGAGCCACATTGATCACGATTTCGGAGCCTCCCCCACCGTTTTGTAGCCTTCTTTTGCTTGATTTCGTCCTAAATTCGAAAATCCCCACCAAAAATAGCCCAATTTTTTTTGTGATTTGTTGGTTTGATGATGTTTTGTTGATTTTGATCCATGGATTTGGTTGGTTTCGAGTGGATCTAGCATCTCCCCAAGTTTCCCCATCTTTCATCCACAAAATCTCATCAATTTTGACCCCAAAATCCCCAAATTCTGCCCAAAATCGCGTCCCGAATCTCGGATCTGGAGTTGACCCCGATACACCGGACGACCGTCACTTTACCGGACGTCCGGAGACCCAGGAAGCACCGGACGTCCGACCTAACCGGACGACCGGAACCCCTAACCCGAGCTGAAATTAGCGGATTTCCGACACGACCGGACGTCCGGCGACCGGACATCCGTCCATTTCCGGACGTCCGCTACCTGTAAAAACTGACTTCGCTAAATTTTGTTTTGGCCATAACTAATTCATCCGAACTGCGATTTTGACGTTCTTTAGCTTGTTTTGAAGCTCTTGACATCCCCCTTCCCACAAAAATACCACCAACATCATTTGACTCCATCAAATGTTCTGAAATTTGGCAAGTTTGCCTAGGCCCTCCACCATATTATCCACTACACCACCATAGCCTTTCGCAACCTAACCAATTTTGTTCCCCATAGCATTAGTGATTGCTTGAGGAGTGATTTGAGTCTCCTAAGGTGTCTAGGATACTTAGGGACGGTTGCTTCTTCATCAACCACCACCACCACCACCATAACTTCTGCATAGTTTTGCCCACCTCACACTCCCCCCACCCCAACTTAACCCATTTTTGTTTGTGTTGTGAGTTGTGTCTCCTAAGGTGTTTCGGCTACTTAGGGACCGTGCTTCCAACTCCGAAACCGTGTATAGTTCACCACCTTACCTTCCACCTCCACATTGCCTACTCGCAAAACCCATCATTTCATTTTCGCAACCACCACCACATCCCGCTACCACCATTTTGACATTTGAGATTTTGAGTTCGCAGTTTTTCCTTTTCCTAAGGTGTTTCGGCTACTTAGGGACGAGTCTCCATCATCTTGGTATCTCCATAAAGATCACCTCCACTCATCATCACCGCGGACGGTAACCCCCATATCATCTTGGTATCGTGGTATCCCTCCATTGTATATTCCCTTGCAATTGCATTGATAACCCCTAGCCCATTTTGCGTCACTTGCCTATCGAGACTAGCCATTTGAGTATTGCCGGCAACGTTACTTGTGCACATTAGTGATCATCGAGCTACACCTCCCATCGCATACATACCATAGGTATCATCTTGTTATCATATCATCTCGTGTGCCTCAAGTTTGTTCCCGCATATAGACAATAGCTATCTTGGTTTGTGCATTGTGCAAAAGTGGCCATAAAAAAGAGAATAAAGCTTTTAAGCAATGAAAAAGAGTGAACAAAGAGCTTGTAAGCAAGTGCCATAGCATCATACCACAGTGTCATATAAGATCATCTTGGATCATAACACCGGGAACCATATATACATAGCATACTTGGGATATCGAGGTCGACTCCCACAGAAAACGATAGCCACCATCTCATCGAAACATCGGGACACATTTGCCTCTATCAGAGGAGCAAGATACAAGGATGGAGGAGATTAGAGCATTGATCAAGTCTTCTTCCCCTTCATCATCCTGAAGGCGGCGACATTCAAGCCACAAGTCTTCAGAGCACCCAAGCGATGCAAGCGCAAGTCGTCCACGTCCATATCTCCATGGCGACCACCATCACGTTCGTGATCCACATCGTCATGAAGGACAAGTCACCTCCAAGCATCAAGTGCATGACGACGATGAACGACATCTAGTATGAACTCAAGCACGACAACGACATCATCATCATGAGGAGGCTCCACAAGCGCAAGTGCACAAGTCCCATCAAGCACTACCTCACGCCAAGTCGAAGCTTCATGAGCACAAAAGAAGACCGCGAGACGACCACCACAAAGACGGCGTTACGGCTACATCAACCACTTCGGCATATTCGCCAAGTGTTCTCAAGGCATCTTCACCTTTGGACGTACGTCATCTTCGCCTACTTCCCACGTGTACGCCTACATCGACTTCATCAAGTCCAAGGCGACTACCTACAAGCGAGGGCGACACTTCCATCTTCAGAAGCCCCCCAAGGAGGATGGCCGAGCATGGGAATTTCCCTTCGGTCATGGAGACGAGCTACGAGGTGCCACATCATTTGGGCCTCCAACAACAAGACGACGACAAAAAGGTCGAGCAAGGACCATCCCCTTCGACCACGGCGACGAGCACGAACCTCTTCAACAACAAGAAGACGGTGCCCATATTGGACTCATACTCCGAGTCAAGCTACGAGACCGCTGATGAGACCTTCTCTTTGTTCTTCGAGGAGAGTGATGATGTGCCATCTTCGGCCTTCATCCACCGCTACGACCACGACATGATTGAGCATGGAGACATTTGCACCAACATCTCTCCGACAATGACATGTGACGAGATGCCCCAATTGCCATGTGAGGAGAGCCACCACCACATGAGTGACATGAGTGACTCCACCACACGTGACATTGAGAGCATTTCCTATGAGATGATGAGTGTGACCACCACTAGCCCCACACTTGAGAGCATGCCACACATCCTATGTGAGGTTGAGAGCCATTTGAGTGACTACACCAACCATATGAGTGAGAGCATCCGAGAGGGAGTGAGTGAGCCACAACACTTAGTGAGCGAGGTAGTTGACACGGCATGTGAGGCCACTTTGATTTCTAACGACTTAACCTCTACTCTTAGTGTGTTTTCTTCTTTGGTGCTAGGTCTCCTACTTGACGACATGCCTACCCTCGACGAGTCCATACCTCCAATGGAGAAAATGATGGCCATGGTGGACGATGATGCACCCCCCACATGGTTGCATCAAGATGAAGATGACAACGAGACGATTTTCAACACCTCACCTACAACACATGAGCGAAGCTCCAAAGGTAACATAGGTGATGGTACTTCTCTTGTCCCACTAGTGGACTATCTTGACATCGATTGCTCCCATGATGTTGACCTACCTATTACCATGCTTCACGCTAGTGAGACTTCTTCATGCCTTGACTTACTTATTTATGATGAATATGATGATGAGCATGTTGAGTTGCCTAGTTGTGATGCTATGCTTTATAGGATATATTGTGAAAATTTTATTGGTCACTTCATGTTTGACAATCCATTGAACTTGTCATATGCTATGAGTGAGATCTCCCATATAGCCTCATTTCAATCTCAACATAGTAACTATGCATGCCCCATTAAAATGAATCCCATTTGCACTTATGGCATAGATAACGAGATGATGGTCATTGGCTTTTGCTTCTCTTGTGATATATTGCCATGCTTCCTTTACATGATTTGCGCAATTCATCTACTATACCATGCCATGATCACATTGTTCCAAATATGCATTGTTTTGGATGTTGTCAATATTCTCCCTGTGATGTTGCTACTCATGCTCATGAGGACACCCCCATAGTTTCCTCATACATTGATAGAGGCAAAAGTGTCCTGATGTTTCGATGAGATGGTGGCTATCGTTTCTGTGGGAGTCGACCTTGACGATCCGACTACCAACGTGCGAGACGCCGCGCCTTAGCAATCACTAAACCAACTTCCGAGGGGTTATTGACCACGCCTGAGCACGATCAACCTGACCACGAGGGTCTATTTCCTGCAAGCAAACGAAGAACAAGCAAGAAACTGAGATTGCAATCTGGATATTGCGAATATAAGATGAAAACTTTATTGATCAAGGTGGGTTTCTGTGACGTCTTGGTTTGGTCGTTGGACACAAATGAAGTACGAGAAGTTGCAGCTATGGCGAACTTTTAATCTAAACAAAACCCAAAGTCTAAACCACGCCCTAAGGCTGTATATATGGAGGAAGAGGGGGGAATTTCGTGGCCCTTGAGGGTGTGGTCCGAAACCAACCCTAACTCTTGTTTCCCCACACATACGGACTCTAAAAATAGCCTATACTTAAGTATTTCGAAATTACATGGGCCTGGCCCATTAATAAGGTGATGCAGCACCTAGAATAGCCTATGGACGAATATTATGAAGTGGCATCTTGTATATTTCGTCCAAGGCTTCATGCACTCCTTATGGTCGCTTCAAAGTTCTGAAATCATCACTTATAACTCCGTTCATGATCCCCTTATGCATGCCATCAACTCCATGCGTGTTCTTGCTCCAATGTTCATCCTTCTCCAAGCTAGGCCCTTCATTTGTAAGAAAAACAAATGTATCCAATTTAGGCAGCATCATATTCTCATGAACATTAGAATCATTACCAAGAAACGAAAGTACCTGGTAATTTAATTGACATGCGCGAGCTCTAGTAATTGGTCCAGTATATGTAACAGTAGGGGCTGTGGGTGTAACAATGGTATTGATGTCCTCATCATCCTCCCCTTCTTGAAATGAAGTTGTCCTCAATGGAAGCTCATCTTCCTCACCCAAATAAGGCTTCAAATCTGCAATGTTAAAAGTGGGACTAACCCAAAAAACTGCAGGTAGCTCAAGTTTATATGCATTATCATTTATTTTCACTAACCCCTTAAAAGGACCATCAGCACGTGTCATTAGCTTTGATTTGCGCAAATTAGGAAATCTATCTTTACGCAAATGTAACCAAACAAGATCTCCATGTGAAAACACAACATGTTTTCTACCCTTATCTCCAGCAAATTTATATTTAGCATTCATATGCTCAATGTTTTCCTTAGTTAACTCATGCATTTTTAAAATCAATTCAGAACATTCTTTAGCATCAAAATTAACCTTCTCCGAAGATGGAAGAGGCAACAAATCAATAGGTGCATGAGGTAGGAAACCATACACAATTTCAAAAGGGCACATCTTAGTAGTAGAATGCAATGAACGATTATAAGCAAATTCAATATGAGGCAAGCATTCTTACCACATTTTCTTATTATTCTTCAAAACAGCCCTAAGCAAAGTGGACAATGTTCTATTGACTACTTCAGTTTGTCCATCAGTTTGGGGTGACAAGTAGTGCTAAAAAGCAGTTTAGTCCCCAACTTAGCCCATAAACATCTCCAAAAGTGGCTAAGAAATTTAGTATCATGATCTGAAACAATAGTATTTGGCACACCATGTAAGAGAATAATTTCACGAAAGAACAAATCAGCAACACTAACAGCATCATCGCTTTTATGACATGGTATAAAGTGTGCCATTTTCGAGAACCTATCCACGACAACAAATATGCTATCCCTCCCCTTCTTTGTTCGAGGTAAACCTAAAACAAAGTCCATAGATATATCCTCCCAAGGAATACTAGGTACAGGCAATGATGCGGAGAATCCCAAGGTCATCCCCATGGACCTACCATCGTCTCATCAAGTGCCTACCGGACCACTGACTCGATCACGTGCAAGAGCCCTTGAAACCAAGGTGACATCTCTCCTCTCACAATTCCACTTCGATGCACATTAAGCATGGCTACTACCTCATATGGATACTTTGTGCATACTCAGGTACAATGGAGAAGCTAAGGAACAAGGACAAGAAGAAGAGGAAGATGGACGAGAAGACGGAGAAGAAGAAGGGCTGCCAGAAAAGTCCCAGCCACCGGACGACCGGCCGGGACCGGACGTCTGGCGCCTGACGCATCAGTCGAGTCCTAGCTAGCGGACATCTGGTCCAGACCGGATGACCGGTGCCCCGACACTCGAAGCAAACGAGCGGACGTCCGGTCCGGACCGGACGACCGGCGCACCTGCACCCGAACCAAAGTCAACGGAAGACCGACGTTTCTTGACGTCCGGCACCCCCATCACAGAGCGGAACTAGCGGAAGACCGGAGGACACCGGATGTCCAGTAGCTCCTGAGACACCGGACGTCCGGTACCAGTCTGCGCACAGTGTTCGGGCCCGAGGCCCATGTACCCCTTCACTTCGCCCCCATTTGCACTTAGACTATAAATAGACCCCCCCCCCCCATTCATCCTAGCTAGGGTTAGCGTTGGTTTAGCTCATTTGAGAGATAGAGCTACGCTCATCCATATTAGATCTCCTCCATGCGTGAGACTGCGGCCTCTTCGGAGAAGATCCATTTGGATTCAAGGCCCCTTTCTAAGGGAATATTCACCCGTGGATTCAAGACCTCCTCACGGAGAACACCAGCTACCCTTGTATCGTCCGTTGTTGACTTTGGATCTCGTATCTCCCTTTGTGTTCATGGATCTAGCACATGTGTGATCATACTTGTTGGTTTGAGTGTTCTCTTGTGTTCCCCTCGTGATTTTCCCCTCGTGATTTTCCCTCCTCGTGTTCTTCACGTTCTTCGCGGGATCCGCTCCTTTCGTGAAAGATCGGGCCACTAGGGTTCTACCCTACATCATCTTGGTATCTAGAGCAAGGTTGACCACGATTTCGGAGCCCCCCTCTTCGTTTTCTAGCTTGATTTTGTTGTTTTTCGTCCTAACCCGAAAATCCCCACAAAAATAGCCCCAAATTTTTTTCTTGTGTTTTGCGAGTTTTGATGATGTTTTGTTGGTTTTGATCCATGAATTTGTTGTGTTACAAGTGGATCTCGCCATCCCCCACCATTTCCACCTCGAAATCCCTCCCAAAATCCCTAAAATCACCTCCCAGATCTGAAATTTCGCGTTGACCCCGACCACCGGACGACCGTAACTTCACCGGACGCCCGGCGACCCAGGTAGCACCGGACGTCCGACCTTACCGGACGACCGGTGACCGGACATCCGTCCACTTCCGGACGACCGCTACTTCCACCACATCATCCGCTACACCACCTCCAACTTCCGCAAACCGTTCCAATATCCCAACCCACACCACCACTTAACCGCTACCTACTCCGACGATTTTGCTCGCCTTTGGTTTTGAGAATATGAATTGCGGTACCGTATCCTTTTGTGTTTCGGCTATCTAGGTACGGTTCGACATCGACATCACCGCCGCTCATCTTCGCCACGGACGCGTCATCAACAATGACCACCTCGACTACGACTTGGTATTCGTGCCTCCACTTTGACACCATATTGGAAGCAAGAACGGTAACCTCACCTTGGTATTGGACATATCACTCTTGCCCTTACATTGATAGCCATCATCGCCTTACTCCTTTGCGTTGCTTACCGATCGAGACTAGCCATTGAGTATTACCGGCAACGAGACTTGTGCACTTTAGTGATCATACTTCCCATAGCATACATACATACATCATTGTTGCCTATATTGGTATAATCTCTTGTGTCACAAAGTTGTCATCGCATACTCACTTGCTATCTTGGTTCGTCAAGCATTGCATGAGAAAAGAGCTCAAACATCAAAGAGCCAACGAAGCTTTTAAGCAAAGATGAAAGATAAGCAAAGAGCTTTTAAGCAAGAACCATAGCATCATACAACATTAAGATTGTCATACTCGGTCATCTTGGATCATATCATAGCAACACCTTGCATAAAACATATTTGGGATAGAAGTCGTTGCATTTTTGCTAAGTAGGTTGTGCACAAGTTCTTGTATCCGCCTATCGTGCAATCGTGCTAGCGTCTCTCTAGTGTTGTGCAACAAGAGCATTTTTGTGGATACCTCATTTTGGCTCATCCTTGGTTGCACAACCCCACTTATCCTTTTGCGCGTGTGTTTCCGTGTACCGTATATACTTGGTCTACTTGTTACATTGCATCTTGCGAATCTTCTCCAACATTATTGAATCTTGCTTACATTCACATTAAAAATTGTGCCACCATCCTAACCAAGCTCCACCATAAGCTTTTACTTGTGTAGGTGTGAGAAACCGACGAGAATTCGTACCAATTGGGCTATTTCCTTGTCCTACATTGGAGTGATCATCGATTCACTTTCAACTTCGGTCAAGGTACATTTGGTATTTGTTCTTCTCTTTCTACCACTCACGCTTGTCTTGGGATGATGGATAGGCCAAGTACTTGTACCAACCCACTCTTCATGGAGCAAGACGACGACATGAACTCCTTCGTCACCAAGAGTCACCTCTTTGGTGCACAACGTGCTTCGCATCAAGAGCAACAAGCTATGAGTGAACGCATCAACAACCTTGCCGCCGACTTGCGACTTTCCGAGCAACGTACAACGGACTACTTCGACCACAAGCTCGACGATCACAAGCAAGAGAATGATGCAAGGATGGACGAGATTCATGCTTTGTTGCTCAATCGCTCTTCTTCCACTTCAAGAAGGAGCCGTTCAAGTCGTCATTCTGACTTTACCCTCTCCAGCTCAAGTACACCGACATCGAACATTCTTCGTCGAGCCGCGCGCACCGACCGTCAAGCAAACCTCAATCCACTTCGGGACACAGCCTCTCAAGAGCGCCGATGACGTCAAGCCGAAGAAGCCTTTGCGCTAGGTTGAGAACGACAACAACAATGCCAACATGAAGAGGAAGAACGCACACTTCTACACCAAAATGCACAAAATGCCAAGGATCAACATCAAGAACAACAACTCCATGACGCTCAAGCACTTGAGGCGCAACAAGCTCTACGTGATGCGAGTCGAGCCGTTGCCGACCGAGGCCGACAAGCACGTGAACAAGAGGAAGCACTTCGCGAAGAACTTCATGAACGACGATTTCAAGCTCACCTTCATCGTCTAGTTCCCCCTCGAGCTCAACGCGTTCCTCCACAAGCTCGCCAAGACCATCAAGTTCATCAAGAGCATGAAAACAATGGGAATCCTCTGCGACAAGAGCAACACGAGGTTGACAACCCTCCGCGTCAACAGCACCACGAGTTGGACAATCATCTACAACATGGGCGTCATCATCCCCGACCCCAACACAATGAAGAGAAACGCTACGGAAAGCTCAAGTTCACCATGCCCAAGTTCAACGGAAGCAACGACCCCAAAGAATACCTTTCATGGGCATTGAAAGTTGACAAGATCTTCCGTTTGCACAATTATGAAGAAGAGAAGAAGATCGCGATGGCATCCCTTGAGTTCCAAGACTATGTCCTCATTTGGTGGGAACAAGTCATTGAACGCCGGAGGCAAGAGGTGATCCACCCATCACTACTTGGGCACAAATGAAGGATGTCATGAGAGCACGCTTCGTGCCTACCTACTAGAACCGCGACCTCTTCAAGAAACTTCAACAACTCAATCAAGGAATCAAGAGCGTTGAAGAATACTACAAGGAGATGGAGATTGCAATGATAAGAGCCAATGTGAAGAAAGATGATGAGCAAACCATGGCACGTTTCTTGAATGGACTCAATCATCCTATGAAGAAGATCGCCGACTTCCAACCATACTCAAATCTCATCGAGCTCGTGCACCAAGCTACCAAAGCGGAACGCCAAGTGCAAGATGATTTCAAGTATGCGAAGTTCTCATCCAAGTCCTACGGTTTCCCCAATAACCAAGCTTCAACGACTCCAACACCGACTACAAGACCTTCTACTTCCAACATCGATAAGTCGACTTCCAAGAAAGCTTCGCCAACTACAAGCAATCCTAATACGAGCAACTTCAAGCCGAGAGCTTCATCATCATCAACCCCTACCGATGAGACCGTCAAGATGAGTTCCCTCAAGTGTTTCCCTTGCGGATGCCGAGGCCACAAGTCCTATGAGTGCACCAACAAGCGCACCATGATCTTCAACGACGATGGAACTTATGATTCCATGAGCGAAGGAGAAATGGAAGCCCTTGAGCAAGTCGCCATGCACCGCCAAGTGAACAATGAAGAAGAACAAGTCTGTTGTGATGAAGACTCAAGTCCCGCACTTGTTGTTTCCAAAGTCTTGACTCTCCAACATCACCAAGAAGAAGACCAAAGATGCACCATATTCCAGACCAAGGCTGGCATCAATGGACGATCCGTCAAGGTCATCATCGATGGAAGGAGTTGTCACAATCTCGCAAGTGAAGAACTTTGTTCCAAGCTCCAATTTCCCAAGACGAAGCATCCACATCCATACAAAGTGCAATGGCTTAGTGACTCCGGCACTATCCAAGTCGAGCACCGAGTACAAGTATCCTTCAAAATCAGCGCCTACGAAGACACATTGGAGTGCGACGTCATCCCAATGACCGTTTGCCATCTTCTCCTTGGACAGCCATGGCAATTCGATAGAGGAGTCATCCACAATGGGCGTACAAACCATTATAGCTTCAAGATGCAAGGAAAGGAGATTGTGTTACGACCTATGTCTCCAAGCCAAGTGATCACCGATAAGCAAGCCACCTATCATGGAGAGAATGGTGAGAGAGTGAGCCACCAAAAAGGGTGAGCGCCACAAGCCCAAATTGAGTGCCTCCACTTCCGAACAAAGCTCCCTACCGCGTCAACCCCGAAGAAACCAAAGAAATCCAAAGGCAAGTAAAGCATCTCATAGACCATGGACATGTGCATGAAAGTTTGAGCCCTTGTGCCGTACCGGTCATTCTTGTGCCAAAACGTGACCTATCATTGCTATCACTGTTCGTTATAGGTATCCCATTCCACGCCTAGATGATATGCTAGATGAGCTTAGTGGTGCCACTATATTTTCCAAAATTGATCTTGAGAGTGGTTACTATCAAATCCGCATACAAGAGGGCGATGAATGGAAAACCGCCTTCAAAACAAAGTTTGGTTTGTATGAGTGGTTAATCATGCCTATGGGTCTCTCGGAAGCACCATTCACTTTTATGCGCCTTACGAATCATGTCTTTCGCCCTTAAATTGGTATATTTGTTGTGGTTTATTTCGATGACATTCTTGTGTTTGGCAAATCTATCCAAGAGCATGTCACCCATGTCCGCACCGTTTTGCAAACTCTTAGGAAAGAGCATATCTATGCTAATATGGAGAAATGCCTTTTTGGTGTTGATAAGCTCGTTTTCTTGGGTTTTGTGGTCTCTTCTAAGGGTGTTCATGTAGATGAGTCCAAGATCAATGCTATTACGACTTGGCCGCAACCAACCAACTTGCATCAAGTGCGTAGTTTTCTTGGTCTTGTGGGTTTCTATCGTCGCTTTGTGAAGGATTTTAGCACCATTGCTTCGCCTTTGCACGCTTTGAGCAAGAAGAATGCACCGTTTATTTGGGGACCATGCAAAGATACCGCATTCAATGAGCTTAAGAATTTGCTTACTCATGCTCCCGTGCTTGCTTTACCCAACTTCGACAAGCCTTTTGAGATTCATTGCGATGCTAGCAGTAATGGCATAGGAGGTGTGTTAACGCAAGAGAAGTGCCCCATAGCTTACTTTAGTGAGAAACTTTCCGGAGCGCAACTCAACTATCCCATCTATGACAAAGAGCTATATGCTTTAGTCCGCGTTTTACATGAATGGGAACATTAGCTTCATCCCCATGAGTTTATCATTCATACCGATCATGAGAGTCTCAAGTATCTCAAGGGTCAAACTAAGTTGAACAAGCGTCATGCTAAATGGAGTGAATTCATTGAGTCTTTTTCCTATGTCATTAAGTACATCAAGGGTAAAGAAAACATCATAGCGGATGCTCTTTCCCGCATATGCATGCTAGTCACACAACTTGAGTTAGATGTCATTGGCTTCGAGCATATCAAAGAATTGTATGCGCATGATGAAACTTTTTCCACTCCTTATGCCAAGTGTTTGTCGCATACATCATGGGAACGCTATTACATAAAAGACGGCTACCTTATGAGAGCTAACAAACTTTGCATCCCCAAGTCCTCCCTTCGTTTATTTCTTTTGTAGGAATCACATGGAGGAGGATTAATGGGACACTTTGGACGCGATAAGACGTTCGCCACGCTCTCGAAGAGTTACTTTTGGCCAAAGATGTTTCGGGACGTCAATCGTTTCACCAACCGGTGTTCTACATGCCGCAAAGCTAAGTGCAAAGCTCAATCTCATGGTCTCTATATGCCTTTACCAATTCCATACCAACCTTGGGAGGACATAAGCATGGACTTTGTACTTGGTTTGCCAAAAACACACAATGGGAAAGATTCTATATTTGTCGTTGTGGACCGTTTCTCCAAAATGGCACATTTTATTCCTTGTCACAAGATAGACGATGCCTCACATGTTGCTAATCTCTTTTGTAGGGAAATATTGCGTCTCCATGGTGTGCCAAAGACAATTGTCTCGGACCGCGACGTCAAGTTCCTTAGCTACTTTTGGAAGACCCTATGCACCAAGCTCGGAGTCAAGCTACTCTTCTCCACGGCGTACCATCCTCGAAGCGACGGCCAAACGGAGGTGACAAACTGCACACTCTCCACTCTACTTCGAGTACTCATCAAGAAGAATATCAAGGAGTGGGAGGAGCGCCTACCTACCGCCGAGTTCGCCTACAATCGAGCAAGACACTCAACAACCAGCAAGTCGCCTTTCGAGGTCGTTTACGGATTCAACCCATTGTCATCATTGGACATTCTTCCTCTACCACTCCAAGAGTGCATCAATTTGGACGCAAGTGCGCATGTGACACATCTCAAGAAGATGCATGAAGATACAAGAAACACCATCGAGCGCCAAGTTCAACGCCTTGCGACCAAACTCAACTTCAACAAGCAACCTATGGTCTACAACATTGGTGATCAAGTGTGGCTACACCTTCGCAAGGACCGCTTCCCACAAGAACGCAAATCCAAGTTTCGACCACGAGCGGATGGACCCTTCAAGGTGCTTGCATGCTACAACGATAACGCTTACAAGATCGACCTCCTGCGCGACAAGTACAACGTGAGCGACATCTTCAACGTCAAATATCTCTCTCCCTTCCATGGTGATGAAGATTTTGATCCGAGGACGGATCTTCCCCAAGGGAGGGGAGATGATGCGGAGCATCGCAAGGTCATCCCCATGGACCTACCATCGTGTCATCAAGTTCCTACCGGACCCATGACTCGATCACGTGCAAGAGCCCTTGAAACCGAGGTGACATCTCTCCTCTCACAATTCCACTTCGATGCACATGAAGCATGGCTACTACCTCATATGGATACTTTGTGCATACTCAGGTACAATGGAGAAGCTAAGGAGCAAGGACAAGAAGAAGAGGAAGATGGACGAGAAGACGGAGAAGAAGAAGGGCTGCCGGAAAAGTCCCAGCCATCGGACGACCGGCCGGGACCGGACGTCCGGTGCCTGAAGCATCACCCGAGTCCCAGCCAGCGGACGTCCGGTCCAGACCGGACGACCGGTGCCCCGACACCCGAAGCAAACGAGCGGACGTCTGGTCCAGACCGGACGACCGGCGCACCTGCACCTGAACCAAAGTTAGCGGAAGACCGACGTTTCTGGACGTCCGGCACACCCATCACAGAGCAGAACCAGCGGACGACCGCTAGACACCGGACGTCCGGCAGCTCCTGAGACACCGGATGACCGGTCTCCAGCGGACATCCAGTACCTGTCTGCGCACAGTGTTCGGGCCCGAGGCCCATGTACCCCTTCACTTCGCCCCCATTTGCACTTAGACTATAAATAGACCCCCCATTTATCCTAGCTAGGGTTAGCGTTGGCTTAGCTCATTTGAGAGATAGAGCTACGCTCATCCATATCAGATCTCCTCCGTGCGAGAGACTGCGGCCTCTTCAGAGTAGATCCCTTTGGATTCAAGCCCCCTTTCTAAGGGAAGATCCCCCCGAGGATTCAAGACCTCCTCACGGAGAAGACCAGCTACCCTTGTATCGTCCGTTGTTAACTTTGGATCTTGTATCTCCCTTTGTGTTCATGGATCTAGCACGTGTGTGATCATACTTGTTGGTTTGAGTGTTCTCTTGTGTTCCCCTCGTGATTTTCGCCTCGTTTCCCTCCTCGTGTTCTTCGCGTTCTTCGCGGGATCCGCTCCTTTCGTGAAAGATCGGGCCACTAGGGTTCTACCCTACATCAGGCAAAGGCATATATAAACCATGAGGATCGAGTCGTGACTTAGCTTTTTGACTTGTAGTGCAGCGAGCAACAAAACGATCAACATCCTGTCTCATCTTTGGCCAAAAGAAATGTGTAGCAAGTATAACCTCCGTCTTCTTGACGCCAAAGTGTCCCATTAATCCTCCTCCATGCGCCTCCTGCAACAAGAAAAGGCGAACAGAGCTAGCTGGAATGCATAGCTTGTTAGCAAGAAACACAAATCCATCGTTAAGAACGAACTTGTTCCAAGTTCTCCATTCCTTAAAATTCTACAATACATCTTTAAATTCAGCATCATGCACATATTGATCTTTGATGGTCTCCAAACAAAATATTTTAAAGTCAAGTTGTGAAAGCATAGTATAACGATGAGACAATCCATCGGCAATAACATTTTCTTTACCCTTCTTGTGATTAATGACATAAGGAAAAGTCTCAATGAATTCAACACATTTAGCATGTCTACGGTTCAGTTTTGCTTGACTTTTAATGTGTTTCAAAGATTCATGATCAGAATGTATAACAAATTCCTTGGGCCATAAATAATGTTGCCATGTTTCTAAGGTCCGAACAAGAGCATATAATTCTTTATCATAAGTAGAATAGTTCAGACTAGGCCCACTCAATTTTTCAGAAAAGTATGCAACAGGTTTGCCATCTTGTAATAACACACCTCCTAATCCAATTCCACTAGCATCACATTCAAGCTCAAAAGTCTTATTAAAATCAGGAAGTTGGAGTAAAGGAGCATGTGTCAACTTATCTTTCAATACCATGAAGGCTTCTTCCTGTGCGGTACCCCAAACAAAAGGCACATCCTTCTTTGTAAGCTCGTTGAGAGGTGCAGCAATGGTGCTGAAATCTCTCACAAAATGACTATAGAAACCAGCGAGGCCAAGGAAACTCCTCACTTGTGTGACCGTTTTGGGCTGCGGCCAACTCTCAATAGCTTCAATCTTGGCTTTATCAACTTCAATTCCTTGTGGGGTAACAACATAGCCAAGAAAAGATACTCGGTTGGTGCAAAAGGTGCACTTTCCAAGGTTACCAAACAAATGTGCATCACGTAGAGCAATAAAAATAGCACGTAAATATTCCAAATGTTCCTCCAAAGATTTGTTATAAATCAATATGTCATCAAAGTAAACTACCGCAAATCGTCCAATGAAAGCATGTAAAACTTCGTTCATTAACCTCATGAAAGTACTAGGTGCATTAGTTAACCCAAAAGGCATGACTAACCACTCATATAATCCAAACTTAGTTTTAAATGCTGTTTTCCATTCGTCTCCCAATTTCATACGAATTTGATGGTATCCACTACGCAAATCAACTTTGGAGAATAGTGTAGAGCCAATCAATTCATCAAGCAAATCATCTAGCCTAGGAATAGGATGACGATAATGAATAGTAATATTATTAATGCCTCTACAATCAACGCACATAAGCGACGTACCATCCTTTTTCGGCACTAAAATGATAGGAACAGCACAAGGACTAAGGGATTCACGTATATAACCTTTGTCGAGCAGTTCTTGTACTTGACGCATAATCTCCTTCGTCTCTGTTGGATTGGTATGGTATGGTGCACGGTTGGGTAATGATGCACCGGGAATTAAGTCAATTTGATGCTCAATCCCTCGAATAGGTGGTAATCCCGGTGGCACGTCTTCTGGAAAGACGTCAGCGAACTCCTGCAAAATGTTAGTGACAGCAAGAGGAAAAGAGGAAGGCACGTCCTCGAATGAAAATAATGCCTCTTTGCACACAAAGGCGTAGCAAACAGATTTGCTAAAATCTAGATCATCAATATCAGATTTTGTGGCAAGTAAACATGCACTTTTCAATTTAATTTCAGAAGCAACACTAGATGGTCTATTATTAGGTTTCATTTGTTGCTCAAATTCTTTTGCCACAATCTGATTTTCACTCTTATTTATCTCCTGTTTTGCTTTATTAGCTCTATTAATATCATCTTTCAAAATGGATTCAGGAGTCATAGGAAGCAAAGTAATATTTTTATCCTTATGAACAAGAGTATACTGATTGTTTCTACGATCGTGTACAGAATTTTTATCAAATTGCCATGATCTACCAAGTAATAAGGAACATGCTTGCATGGGTACCACATCACAATCAACATAATCAGCATATGTAGAGATACTAAAATGCACACGAACAGTACGTGTTACCTTAACCTTGCTGCTGTTGTTGAACAATTGGATGTAGTAAGGATGTGGATGTGGTCTTGTGGTGAGAGATAGCTTCTCCACCATCTCCATGCTAGCCAGGTTATTGCAGCTCCCTCCATTTATGATGACGCGAACAGAACGTTCCTTCACAACTCCTTTTGTATGGAACAAATTATGCCTCTGATTTTGCTCAACTTGTGTGACCTGCACACTCAAAACACGTTGAGCAACTAAACATTCATACCTGTCAGCATCTTCAGGAGCCATGTATTGCATCTCATGATCAGAATCATCTCCATCGTGTTCTTCACGCGTAATAAGAGCGAAAGTCTCCTCATCATAGTCACTAGCAGACTCATACCCACCATCCTCAGTAGCAATCATCACACGCTGAGATTGGCATTCTCTCGCAAAATGTCCTCTTCCCTTACAACGACAACAAATAATATCACTTGTTTGCCTTGTTGATGCCATGGAAGTAGAAGAGCTCTGCACAGGTCCGGCAGGTGTGCTCTTGGCAGATAGTGGTGGTTGTGCCTGCTTTCTTGTATCACGGCTGGAGGTGGCACCTGATGGAGATGCTGGTGGAGTGGAAGTAGAGGATGCACGTGGTGTCCATGATGAAGATCGACCTGCAGAAAAGTTAGTTCGCGCCAATGCCTATCGATCTTGCACTTCACGTTCAGCTTTACAAGCAAGATGGAATAAATGAGTGATATTAGTATACTCCTTATACTCTAGAATGGTCTGAATTTCTCTATTTAATCCACCCATAAAACGTGCAAGCATAGCTTCATTCTCCTCAACAATACCACATCTAATCATGCCAGTTTGTAATTCCTGATAATATTCTTCTACAGAATTTTTCCTTGTCTTAAGCGCTGCAATTGTTGAAGTAATTCACGTTGATAATATGGTGGAACCCAACGAGTACGCATAGCAGTTTTCAAAGCAGCCCAAGTAGCTAGAATAGGATATAATCTACAATGTTCAGACCACCAAACACATGCAAAGCTAGTGAAAGCACAAACAGCAGCAGGAACACGTCTCTCCTCAGGATATTGTAAACATGTAAATCGTTGTTTAGTTTCTAAGTCCCAAGTAAGATATATATCAGGAACATATCTACCCTCAAATGGTGGAATATTCAATTTTAGTTTAGGGAGATGGTCATGTTCTCGTACCTGAGGGTGAGCCCCACCATTGCCATTATTTGCATGTGGACGACCTGGTGGTTGTGGTGCTGGTGGTGGCACGTAGTTCTGATTTTGATCAACCTCATCCTCGTAATCTCCCGCAAAATCCTCCTCCTCCACATCAGCAGCATGAGCCACAGAAGTATCAACAGCAGCACCAACAGTTTGGCCAGGTGCAAGAGGGAGACGGCTCGCTCGGCGGAGGGCTGTTTCGTGATGTGGAGGTAGTCGTCGTTGTTGTTGTAGAGGTGCATTAGGTGCAGCCGGTGGTGGTGGTGGAAGACACGCGAGCAATTCAATAAACCTGTTATCGAGCTTTGTTTCAAACGTCTTCTCCATGCCATCGATCTTCTCTATGGCCTGTTCAAATCTGTTTAGCACATCTTGCACCTGTCCACTCATCATTTGCTGAAATTTATCATGCAACTCCTTATTCGTCAGGTTCTCCCAGTCAGTCTCGTCGGCTTGTGATCCTGCCATGGTTAGCAGCAATAGAAACACACAAGAATATGATCCTACAGACTGCTAACAAGAGGTGGTGGTGGATGTCACAAATCCGTCAAGCAAATCTCAAATTCTTACCAGTTCTTACCCAGCAGCAGGCGGTGATCGGCAACCGTCATAGTCAAAACTCTCAAAGCTTGGATAGAGCGATTACCAGGGAGAGTCAAACGCACGAGTAGATGTATGTGGAGCTAGGAAGGCTTATAATATGGCAGCAAAAAGTGTCACCAATAATCAATTCAGAGATGCAAAGTTGAATAAATGCTCAACGACGGTACTGTGCTGGTCCTTGGCTAGACCGTGCTAGAGACGCGAACCTAGAACACTAACAAAATCACGGCGCTGCACGTAAACAAGGGAGGATCACGCTTTGATTTTTTTTCTTTTTTTCACTTTTTTTTGCTCCGCAACAAATTATTTTCGAAAAAGTCTAGAAATGGTCTAAAAATTGCCTAGCCAGAATTTTCCAGACTTACTTTGGAACTATTTTTCTGCTGTGGATGGCTCGAATGTTGGGGAGTCCTACTCTGTCACGACTCGGAGTATCGCATGATACGGAAATCGAAAACACCGCAACAATTACTGGACTCGGACTAGGACTAGTGGCAGAGATGAATCTAGTGGAATCTCGGACTGGTGGCGGCGATGAATCTGGTGGAAATCGGACTGGTGGCGGATATATGTTGTAGGTGGACTCGGATTGGCGTGATGGCGGCAGATATGTGGTGGCGTATATGGACTCGGATTGGTGGTGAATATGGCAGCGATGATGAAGTTGGTGTGGTGGTGGTATATGGCAGCAGCGATGATGATGATGTGGTGGTGATATATGGCGGCGGCGACGTGACAACCTGTGAACAGAACTCGAAACTCTAAAGGACTAGACGCTAAGACCAGCAACTTGACACGACGATGCAACCGCAAATACAGAAAAGATTATGCAAAGGCTCGGTTTGGTTCGGATAGGATGAACGAACCCTAATTTTTTTTGGCTTTTTCGTGGACTCTAGGTACGAAGAACAAACTCGATCTAAACTACGAAAAACTATAAAATCTCACCGAGCAACCTGGAAATCTGATACCACTTGATAGAGGCAAAGGTGTCCCGTCTTTCGATGAGATTGTGGCTATCGTTTAGAGGAAGTCGAATTTGACGATCCGACTACGAACGTGTGAGGACGTCGCGCCTTAGCAATTGCTAAACCAAATCGAGGGGTTATTGACCACGCCGGAGCATGATCAACCTGACCACAAGGGCCTGTTTCCTGCGAGCAAACGAAGAACAAGCAAGAAACTGAGATTGCAATCTGGATATCGCGAATATAAGATGAAAGCCTTATTGATCAAGGTGGGGTTCTGTGACGTCTTGGTCTGGTCGTTGGACACAAACGAAGTACGCGAAGTTGCAGCTATGGCGAACTTTTAATCTAAGCAAAACCCAAAGTCTAAACAATGCCCTAAGGGTTGTATATATGGAGGAGAGAGGGGGAATTTCGTAGCCCTTGGTGGAGGGGTCCGAAACCAACCCTAACTCTTGTTTCCCCACACATACGGACTCTAAAAACAGCCTATACTTAAGTATTTCGAAAATACATGGGCCTGGCCCAATAATAAGGTGACACAACACCTAGAATAGCCTCTGGATGAAATTTATGAAGTGGCATCTTGTATATTTCGTCCCATCCTTCATGCACTCATTATGGTGGCTTCATAGTCCTGGAATCATCACTTGTAACTCCGTTCTTGTTCCCCTTGCGCATGCCATCATATCCATGCTTGAACTTGCTCCAAGGTTCATCTTTCTTGTCCAAGCTAGGCCCTTCATTTGTAAGCAAAACAAATGTATCCAACTTAGGCAGGATCATATTCACATGAACATTAGAATCGTTACCAAGAAACGAAAGTACCTGATAATCCAATTGGCGTGCGCGAGCTCTAGTAATTGGTCCAGTATGTACAGCAGCAGGGGCTGTGGGTGTAACAATGGTATTGATGACCTCATCAGACTCCGCTTGGTATTCCTTTTGTGGGAAACATAAAAACAAGGAAAAAACAAAAACTGGCACTGGGCCCCATGTTAATAGGTTTGTCCCAAAAATAATATAAAATAGCATATGAATGCATATAAAACATCCAAAACAGATAATATAATGGCATAGAACAATCAAAAATTATAGATACGTTGGAGATGTATCAGCCTGCGCGGCGGACTGGTCGCGTCAACTCAGGCCTGCTCGCACGGCACATGGGGCATGTGGCAGCACATATATTTTTGGTTTATTGATGATTCACTCTGCTTCTTTACTGCTTAACCGAAGCATGGCATGGTATAACACACACGGTCTGAATAAATAATCCGTATGAGATATTGGTTGCCAGTTTTCAATAATCTCCCGTTTGTAAGAAGATTATATCAAAACGGGTCTCAAATTTGACAAAAAATACAATATCATAGTTTACTAGTGTCCATATATGACACCACGATACGTTTCATGAATTTCAACTATGTTTTGGATTTACTAAATTTTAAAAATCTATATTCTCAATGTTTTGAAATCTCTTGCACAGGGAAACATGCACCCAGGGACACATATGATTTTGCAATCCATTTTTGTGCACATGTAGCTCAATGATTTTTGCACATTAAATCCCTACAAAATGAATCAATGTATAAAAATGGTCGAATGATGTTTGTTTTTTTAATTTTAACATGACACTCCACCTTTGGTCACATGTTCACTGCAGAAAAAGTTCGACATGCCTCAGAGTGGCTGTGGTGGTGCGGGATGTGTCTGTCTGTGTGTGGGGGGTGGGGGAGGGGTCCGGCAGTACACTACAACTCGTGAACCTCCGTGTGGGATTATTGATCATTTTGTGAGTCATATATGCCACATCAAAGTCGTGAATTGGTTATTTAAAGCATTACACAACCCTTTCATACATACATGTTCGGGCCACATGCATGCATTGGTGGTCCTCTCGGACAGTCTCCCTCATGCGGTTATCAACGACGTGCCCATTCGTTAGCCCGCAAAGTTTTTCAGTTTCCACCAGCAGTGAGAGGTATTTGACCAAAAGCTGGATTCATCTTGGCATGTCTGTGGTGTGGATCATGGTGAGATTCCATATCAAAGTTCGAGCACATGCGTACACACCCTCCCACCGGCTTGAAGTGAGGGGGCTACATGCATCATGGTGTAGTGTGTTTCCGGTTTGCGAAGCATGTGCCACGTCAAAGTTGTGCATTGGGTATTCAAACATCACATAACAAACGGGGGCATGCACGCGGTGGTTTTGTCATATGACATCACTCGCGTGTGCCTCTCTCTGTGGGCCCATGAGGTCGTTGCCGACCAGTTGAACGTACAACGCGAGAGAGGTTAATTTGACCAACAAGGATGGTTCTTTTTTCGTTTTTGTTACGTATATGCATGGTAGGAGTATGTACATGTCAAAGAGGGGGCAACATGAATTGATGTAGGGTAGAACCCTAGTGGCCCGATCTTTCACGAAAGGAGCAGATCCCGCGAAGAACGCGAAGAACACGAGGAGGGAAACTAGGGAAAACACAAGGGGAAACACAAGAGGAACACACAAACTAACAAGAACAAGTCACACATAGAATGATACACGAATCCACGGACAACTAAGGACGATACAAGGGTAGCCGGTTCTTCTCCGTGAGGTGGTCTTGAATCCACAAGGGGATCTTCCCGTAAAGGGGTCTTGAATCCATGGTGGATCTTCTCCGAAGAGGGGCCGCGGTCTCTCTCAAGGAGTAGATCCTATATGGATGAGCGAAGCTCTATCTCTGAGTATGAGCTAAACCAACGCTAACCATAGAAAGGAGGAGGTGGAGTAGTATATATAGTCTGGGTCCACGAAGGGGTAAGTGAGGGGTGAAAGGGTACATGGGCTTCGGCCCGAGTGTCTGCGCGCAGGCAGGGCCGGAACTTCTGGGGACGGCCAGAAGGTCCGGGTGCCGGAGGTTCCGGGCGAAGGTCCGGGCAGGGTCCAGGCTATCCAGAGAGTTGGCACACTCTCGGACGGCTTCTGTGCAGCAAGGTCGGAAGCTCCGGGATGGCCGGAGGTTCCGGTGGCCGGAAGTTCCGGGCAGTGGCCGGAAGTTCCGGGCTTTCCAGAAGCTTGTCCAGGCTTCTTCTTCCTTCTCTTCCACGCTTCCCTCGCGGATGGTGTAGGTGATCCTTGGCGCTTGCACTCCTCCTCGTCATTCGTGAAGCTCCAACAATACCTATGCATGCACGATGGAGGTTCAAGTAGTATACCATCCTCGAAGGGGTCAAGTGAGCATGTGTAAAGGAGAGGATTCACCTTTATGTATGTGAAGTAGATGTCGCACGTGTCACTTGCGGAATGAATTCTTGACATGGTGATGTCCATAGGATGCTCCCATCATGAATGCTCTCTATATATGCGTGTCATAACCTTGCTCCATGTGGGGACTTTCTGGTTCTCGAGGCAGGTGCCACATCAAAGTTGTATGTTATATTGGTATTCAAACATCACGCAATACCATGCGAGGTTTCCCTATAGGAACTCACTCGCATGTGGCGCTGGGCATGTGAGATTGTCCTCCATCACTTTGACCCAATGAGAGAGAGGTTAATTTGACCATCAAGGAATGATTATTTTTTGGTTTGTGCTATACAGTAGAAGTACATATATACCACGCGTCGAATCGAGGCGTGCATATAGCACATACCACACATATGAACCTCACGCTCTCTGTGGGGACTTTTTGGTTTCCTATATATGTGGTGCCACATCAAAGTTGTGCATTGTATATGCAAACATCACACAAACACCTCTTTGGGCCACATGCAGACAATGGTACGTAGTCCTATATAGGATGATCACTCGCGTGCGACGTACGCTTCACTTCTGTGCTGGGCCCGCGAGTTTGTCATCCATCACTCTGACCCAGAGAGAGAGAGGTACGTTTGACGACCAAGGAGGATTAATTCTTTTAGGGTTGTGTTACTAGGTGTATAGTACGTGTCGAAGGGGGGTGACCAGCATATATAGGACAACACTATTCTAACGCAAGTCGCCCCGAGCACCTCCACGTACGGATCCGGCCGAAGCCAGGGACATCCACCACCACCCCTCCCCCCCCCCCCGCTCGCTCCTCCATCTCTAGGTCCAGCCCAATCCTCCTCATCCGCATACCAACTCGCCGGCAGCTGCCACTTCCTGCCCCCGTTGGCATCCTCTTGGTGTACCATGGCTTTGATAGAGGCAAAGGTGTCCCGATGTTTTGATGAGGTTATTGACCATGCCGGAGCACGATCAACCTGACCACGAGGGTCTGTTTCCTGCAAGCAAATGAAGAACAAGCAAGAAACTGAGATTGCAATCTGGATATTGCGAATATAAGATGAAAACTTTATTGATCAAGGTGGGGTTCTGTAATGTCTTGGTTTGGTCGTTGGACACAAACGAAGTACGAGAAGTTGCATCTATGGTGAACTTTTAATCTAAATAAAACCCAAAGTCTAAACGACGCCCTAAGGGTTGTATATATGGAGGAAGAGGGGGGAATTTCATGGCCCTTGGAAGAGGGGTCCGAAACCAACCCTAACTCTTGTTTCCCCACACATACAGAATCTAAAAACAACCTATACTTAAGTATTTCGAAAATACATGGGCCTGGCCCAATAATAAGGTGACGCAGCACCTAAAATAGCCTCCGGACAAAATTTATGAAGTGGCATCTTGTATATTTTGTCCAAGGCTTCATGCACTCCTTATGGTGGCTTCAAAGTCCTGAAATCAGTTCTGGATCCCCTTGCGCATGCCATCATCTCCACGCTTGAAGTTGTTCCAAGGTTCATCTTTCTTGTCCAAGCTAGGCCCTTCATTTGTAAGCAAGACAAATGTATCCAATTTACGCAGCATCATATTCTCATGAACATTAGAATCGTTACCAAGAAACGAAAGTACCTAATAATTCAATTGGCGTGCGCGAGCTCTAGTAATTGGGCTAGTATGTATAGCAGCAGGGGTTGTGAGTGTAACAATGGTATTGATGTCCTCATCATCCTCCCCTTCTTGAAATGAAGTCATCCTCGATGAAAGTTCATCGTCCTCACCCAAATAAGGCTTCAAATCAACTATGTTAAATGTGGGACTAACCCCAAAATCTGCAAGCATCTTAAGTTTATATGCATTATCATTTATTTTGTCTAACACCTTAAAAGGACCATCAGCACGTGGCATTAGCTTTGATTTGCGCAAATTAGGAAATCTATCCTTATGCAAATGTAACCAAACAAGATCTCCAGCTGCAAACACAACAAGTTTTCTACCCTTATCTCCAGCAAGTTTATATTTAGCGTTCATACGCTCCATGTTTTCCTTAGTTAACTCATGCATTTTTAAAATCAATTCAGCACGTTCTTTAGCATCAAAATTAACCTTCTCAGAAGATGGAAGAGGCAACAAATCAATAGGTGCACGAGGTAGGAAACCATACACAATATCAAAAGGGCACATCTTAGTAGTAGAATGCAATGAACGATTATAAGCAAATTCAATATGAGGCAAGCATTCTTCCCACATTTTCTTTTTATTCTTCAAAACAGCCCTAAGCATAGTAGACAATGATCTATTGACTACTTCAGTTTGTCCATCAGTTTGGGGGTGACAAGTAGTACTAAAATGCAGTTTAGTCCCCAACTTAGCCCATAAACATCTCCAAAAGTGACTAAGAAATTTAGTATCACTATCTGAAACAATAGTATTTGGCACACCATGCAAGCGAATATTTCACGAAAGAACAAATCAGCAACATTAACAGCATCATCGCTTTTATGACATGGTATAAAGTGTGCCATTTTCGAGAACCTATCCACGACAACAAATATGCTATGCCTCCCCTTCTTTGTTCGAGGTAAACCTAAAACAAAGTCCATAGATATATCCTCCCAAGGAACACTAGGTACAGGCAAAGGCATATAAAAACCATGAGGATTGAGTCGTGACTTAGCTTTTTGACATGTAGTGCAGCGAGCAACAAAACGCTCAACATCCCGTCTCATCTTTTGCCAAAAGAAATGTGTAGCAAGTACGTCCTCCGTCTTCTTCACGCCAAAGTGTCCCATTAGTCCTCCTCCATGCGCCTCCTGCAACAACAAAAGACGAACGGAGCTAGCTGGAATGCATAGCTTGTAAGCACGAAACACAAATCCATCGTTAAGAACGAACTTGTTCCAAGTTCTCCCTTCCTTACACTTCTGCAATACATCTTTAAATTCAGCATCATGCACACATTGATCTTTGATGGTCTCCAAGCCAAATATTTTAAAGTCAAGTTGTGAAATCATAGTATAACGACGAGACAATGCATCAGCAATAACATTTTCTTTACCCTTCTTGTGTTTAATGACATAAGGGAAAGTCTCAATGAATTCAACCCATTTAGCATGTCTACGGTTCAGTTTTGCTTGACTTTTAATGTGTTTCAAAGATTCATGATCAGCATGTATAACAAATTCCTTTGGCCATAAATAATGTTGCAATGTTTCTAAGGTCCGAACAAGAGCATATAATTCTTTATCATAAGTAGAATATTTCAGACTAGGCCCACTCAATTTTTCAGAAAAGTATGCAACAGGTTTGCCATCTTGTAATAACACACCTCCTAATCCAATTCCACTAGCATCACATACAAGCTCAAAATTCTTATTGAAATCAGGAAGTTGGACTAAAGGAGCATGTGTCAACTTATCTTTCAATACCGTGAAGGCTTCTTCCTGTGCGGTACCCTAAACAAAAGGCACATCCTTCTTTGTAAGCTCATTGAGAGGTGCAGCAATGGTGCTGAAATCTCTCACAAAACGCCTATAGAAACCAGCGAGGCCAAGGAAACTCCTCACTTGTGTGATCGTTTTGGGCTGCGGCCAACTCTCAATAGCTTCCATCTTGGCTTTATCAACTTCAATTCCCTGTGGAGTAACAACATAGCCAAGAAAAGATACTCGGTCGGTGCAAAAGGTGCACTTTCCAAGGTTACCAAACAAACGTGCATCACGTACAGCAATAAAAATAGCACGTAAATGTTCCAAATGTTCCTCCAAAGATTTGCTATAAATCAGTATATCATCAAAATAGACTACCACAAATCGTCCAATGAAAGCACGTAAAACTTCGTTCATTAGTCTCATGAAAGTACTAGATGCATTAGTTAACCCAAAAGGCATGACTAACCACTCATATAAACCAAACTGAGTTTTAAATGCCGTTTTCCATTCATCTCCCAATTTCATACGAATTTGATGGTATCCACGATGCAAACCAACTTTGGAGAATATTGTAGAGCCACTCAATTCATCAAGCATGTCGTCTAGCCTAGGAATAGGATGACGATAACGAATAGTAATATTATTAATGCCTCTACAATCAACACACATACGCGACGTACCATCCTTTTTCGGCACTAAAATTATAGGAACAACACAAGGACTAAGGGATTCACGTATATAACCTTTGTCGAGCAGTTCTTGTACTTGATGCATAATCTCCTTCATCTCCTCTGGATTGGTACGGTATGGTGCACGGTTGGGTAATGATGCACCGGGAATTAAGTCAATTTGATGCTCAATCCCTCGAATAGGTGGCAATCCCGGTGGCACGTCTTGTGGAAAGACGTCAGCGAACTCCTACAAAATGTTAGTGACAGCAGGAGGCAAAGAGGAAGGCATGTCCTCGAATGAAAATAATACCTCTTTGCACACAAAAGCATAGCAAACAGATTTGCTAAAATCTAAATCATCAATATCAGATTTGGTGGCAAGTAAACATGCACTTTTCAATTTAATTTCAGAACCAACACTAGATGGTTTATCATTAGGCTGCATTTGTTGATCAAATTCTTTTGCCACAATCTGATTTTCACTTTTGTTTTTCTTCTGTTTTGCTTTATGAGCTCTATTAATATCATCTTTCAAAATGGAATCAGGAGTCATATGAAGCAAAGTAATATTTTTATCCTTATGAATAAGAGTATACTGATTGTTTCTACCATGGTGTACAGAATTTTTATCAAATTGCCATGGTCTACCAAATAATAAGGAACATGCTTGCATAGGTACCACATCACAATCAACATAATCAACATATGTAGAGATACTAAAATGCACATGAACAGTACGTGTTACCTTAACCTTGCCGCTGTTGTTGAACCATTGGATGTAGTAAGGATGTGGATGTGGTCATGTGGTGAGAGATAGCTTCTCCACCATCTCCATGCTAGCCAAGTTATTGCAGCTCCGTCCATCTATGATGACGCGAATAGATCCTTCACAACTCCCTTTGTATGGAACAAATTATTCCTCTGATTTTGCTCAGCTTGTGCAACCTGCACACTCAAAACACGTTGAGCAACTAAACATTCATACCTATCAACATCTTCAGCAGCCATGTATTTTGTTTCATGATCAGAATCCTCTCCACCGTGTTCTTCATGTGTAATAAGTGCCAAAGTCTGCTCATCATAGTCACTAGCGGACTCATACCCACCATCCTCAGTAGCAATCATCACACGCTGAGATTGGCATTCTCTCAAAAAATGTCCTCTTCCCTTACAACGACGACAAATAATATCACTTCTGTGCCCTATTGAGGCCATGGAAGAAGAAGAGCTGTGCGCAGGTCCGACATGTGTGCTCTTGGCAGATAGTGGTGGTTGTGCCTGCTTTCTTGTATCACAGCTGGTGGTGGCACCTAATGGAGGTGGTAGTGGAGTGGAAGTAGAGGATGCACGTGGTGTCCATGATGAAGATCGACCTGCAGAAAAGTTAGTTCGCGCCAATGCCTGTCGATCCTGCACTTCACGTTCAGCTTTACAAGCAAGATGGAATAAATGAGTGGTATTAGTATACTCCTTATACTCTAGAATGGTCTGAATCTCTCTATTTAATCCACCCATAAAACGTGCAAGCATAGCTTCATTCTCCTCAACAATACCACATCTAATCATTCCAGTTTGTAATTCCTGATAATATTCTTCTACATAATTTTTTCCTTGTCTTAAATGCTGCAATTTTTGAAGTAATTCACGTTGATAATATGGTGGAACCCAACGAGTATGCATAGCAGTTTTCAAAGCAGCCCAAGTAGCCGGAATAGGATATAATCTACAATTTTCAGACCACCAAACACATGCAAAGCTAGTGAAAGCACAAACAGCAGTAGGAACACGTCTCTCCTCAGGATATTGTAAACATGTAAATCGTTGTTCAGTTTCTAACTCCCAATTAAGATATATGTCAGGAACATATCTACCCTCAAATGGTGAAATATTCAATTTTAGTTTAGGAAGATGTTCATGTACCTCAGGTGGTGGTGCAACCCTACCGTTGCGATGATATGCATGAGGACGACCTGGTGGTGGTGGTGCTGGTGGTTGCACGTAGTTCTGATTTTGGTCAACCTCATCCTCGTAATGGTCCTCCACCTCTGCAGTAGCAGCAGAAGCGGCAGAAGCATCAATAGCGGCACCGGAATTTTGCCCAGGGTCAATGGGAATGCGCTGTGCTCGTCCCACTTGATTTGGAAAGCGACGTTGTTGTTGTTGTTGTAGAGGTGCGTTAGGGGCAGGCGGTGGTGGTGGCGGAAGACGCGCGAGAAATTCATTAAATGATATAGGATGAAATCCTAGAGGAGGATATTTTCACTCTTGGAGGGGGAAAAGGGCAAACTCACAAGAACACAAAGAGGAAATCACTCAAAATATTCCCCAATCACACATCCACTAGAATAGCAAAGTAAGATCCACAAGTCACAAGCACAATCAAAGGAAAGATACAATGGCAAAGTTCTTCCCACTCCTAGGAGATGAGGTCTTGAAGATAGTCTTCTCCTAGAGGAGGTCTTTAAATCCACTAGGATTCTTCCCAAGAGGGGCCTTGATTCCACAAATGGGAAGGTAGAAGGAGCAAAGCTCACAAATATCTCTTCTCATACTTTGCTAACCCTAAACATAGCCCTAGGTATGGTTTATATAGTCTTGGGGTCAAAAGAGATGAAGAGGGGCTTGGTTTGGGGATCTCAGTCGTCCATCTTGGGAGGCCCGTGTGCACGGGGTAAGTTGGGCCCGTGCGCACGGGGGTCCCGTGGGCACGGTACAGGCCCGTGCGCATAGGGTGCTCCAACGCCAACTTCCTGGACAACCCGTGGGCATGGGGTCTCTAGGGCCCCTGCGCACGGGGGTCCTGTGGGCACGGTACAGGCCCATGCGCACAGGGTGCTCCAGTGCCAACTTCCTGGACAGCCCCTGAGCACGGGGTCTCTGGGGCCCGTGCGCACGGGGTCACCTTGGACTTCCAGTTTTGCTGGTGTTGCACCCCGTATTGGTCCGCGTGGCCTTGGGGTGGTTCCTCTTCTCCTTGGGGGTGCTCCTGAACCTCTTGGTGGTGTTCCTCTTCGCACCTAATGAGACATAGTGTATCTTAGTGAGGTAGCAACAATGTTCCATGCGTATCCACATGCAAGCTAAGTAGGAAGGAGTTCACCTTGGCTTCCAAAGCACGTGTTCTCGCTCTTGTCATAGGTCCACGTGGGGCTTGATGTGTCGGTGTAGAGTCCATGGGGATGATGGAAGGATGCTCCGCATCATCTCCCCCCCCCCTTGGGAGAGATCCGTCCACGGATCGTGATCTTCATCACCATGGTATTTGGCCAAGTCTTTGACGTTGAATGTGTCGCTCACATTGTACTTGTCTCGTGGGATGTCGATCTTGTAGGCGTTGTCGTTGTAGCATGCGAGTACTTTGAATGGGCCATCGGCTCTTGGAAGTAGCTTGGACTTGCGTTCCTTGGGGAAACGATCCTTGCGGAGATGTACCCAAACTAGGTCACCCTGTTGAAACACCATTGGGGACTTTTTGGCGTTGCGCTTGGTCGTGAATCGTTGTACTTAGCGCTCTAAGGTGTGCCTTGTATCTTCATGCATCTTCTTGAGGTGGTTCACTCGGTCGCTCGCGTCCATGTTGATGCGCTCTTGTAGTGGTAGAGGAAGAATGTCCAATGGGGATAATGGGTTGAATCCATAGACGACTTCAAAAGGGGACTTGCCGGTAGTTGAATGTGTTGCACGGTTGTAGGCGAACTCGGCGATTGGTAGGCACTGCTCCCACTCCTTGATGTTCTTCTTGATCAAGATTCATAGTAGAGTGGAGAGTGTACAGTTCGTCACCTCCGTTTGGCCGTCGGTTTGAGGGTGGTACGCCGTGGAGAAGAGTAACTTGATTCCGAGCTTGGCGCATAAGGTCTTCCAAAAGTAACTCAAGAACTTGACGTCGCGGTCCGAGACAATTGTCCTTGGCATTCCATGAAGACGTAATATGTCCCTACAAAACAAGTTTGCAACATGTGAAGCATCGTCTATCTTGTTGCAAGGAATGAAATGAGCCATTTTGGAGAAACAGTCCACAACAATAAACACGGAGTCCTTGCCATTACGAGTTCTAGGCAAACCAAGTACAAAGTCCATGCTAATGTCTTCCCAACGTTGGTATGGAATTGGTAAAGGCATATAGAGACCATGAGATTGAGCTTTGGACTTAGCTTTGCGACATGTAGAACACCGGTTGG
Organism: Triticum urartu; assembly: GCF_056163025.1. NCBI lineage: Eukaryota > Viridiplantae > Streptophyta > Magnoliopsida > Poales > Poaceae > Triticum > Triticum urartu. Next base: position 205,377,426 of record NC_141873.1, read on the forward strand.
TGAAACGATTGACGTCCCTAACCATCTTTGGCCAAAAGTAGCTCTTGGAGAGCACAGCGAGTGTCTTGTCGCGTCCGAAGTGTCCCATTAAGCCTCCTACATGTGATTCCTGCAAAAGCAACAAACGAAGAGATGACTCGGGGATGCAAAGTTTGTTAGCTCTCATAAGATATCCGTCTTTCAAGTAATAGCGTTCCCAAGATGTATGCGACAAACACTTGTCATAAGGAGTAGCAAAAGTTGCATCATGCTCATACAAGTCTTTGATATACTCAAAACCAATGACATTCAATTCAAGTTGGGTGACAAGCATGCATATACGGGAAAGCGCATCCGCTACAATGTTTTCTTTACCCTTGATGTACTTGATGACATAGGGAAAAGACTCAATGAATTCACTCCATTTAGCATGACGCTTGTTCAACTTAGTTTAACCCTTAAGATACTTGAGAGTCTCATGATCGGTATGAATGATAAACTCATGGGGATGAAGGTAATGTTCACATTCATGTAAAATGCGGACTAAAGCATATAGCTCTTTGTCATACATGGGGTAATTGAGTTGCGCTCCGGAAAGTTTCTCACTAAAGTAAGCTATGGGGCGCTTCTCTTGCATTAACACACCTCCTATGCCATTACCACTAGCATCGCAATGAATTTCAAAAGGTTTGTCGAAGTTGGGTAAAGCAAGCACGGGAGCGTGAGTAAGCAAATTCTTAAGCTCATTGAATGCGGTATCTTGGGGTGGTCCCCAAACAAAAGGCGCATTCTTCTTGCTCAAGGCATGAAAAGGTGAAGCAATGGTGCTAAAATCCTTCACAAAGCGATGATAGAAACCCGCAAGACCAAGGAAAATACGCACTTGATGCAAGTTGGTTGGTTGCGGCCAATTCTTAATAGCATTGATCTTGGACTCATCTACATGAACACCCTTAGAAGAAACAACAAAGCCTAAGAAAACGAGCTTATCAACACCAAAAAGGCATTTCTCCATATTAGCATAGAGGCGCTCTTTTCTAAGAGTTTGCAAAACGGTGCGGACATGGTCGACATGCTCTTTGATGGATTTGCTAAACACAAGAATGTCATCGAAGTAAACCACAACAAATATACCAATGTAAGGGCGAAAGACATGATTCATAAGGCGCATAAAAGTGTCTGGTGCTTCTGAGAGACCAATAGGCATGTCTAACCACTCATACAAACCAAACTTGGTTTTGAAGGCGGTTTTCCATTCATCACCCTCTTGTATGCGGATTTGATAGTAACCACTCTTAAGATCAATTTTGGAAAATATAGTGGCACCGCTAAGCTCATCAAGCATATCATCTAGGCGTGGAATGGGGTACCTATAGCGAACGGTGATAGCATTGATAGGTCTACAATCGGAGCACATGCGAAAGCTACCGTCACGTTTTGGCACAAGGATGACTGGGACGGCACAAGGGCACAAACTTTCACGCACATGGCCATGGTCTATGAGTTTCTTTACTTGCCTTTGAATTTCTTTGGTTTCCTCGGGGTTGACGCGGTAGGGAGCTTTGTTTGGAAGTGGCGCTCCGGGGATGAGGTCGATGCGGTGCTCAATGCCTAGAAGTGGAGGTAGTCCCGGAGGTAGCTCATCGGGGAAAACATCTTGAAATTCCTGCAATAGAGAAGATAATACCAAAGGTAGATTGTGAGAGGTGTTAATTTTTGGTGCCTCGTCCTTGCACAAGAGGACATAGTGTAGGACATTTGATCGGTACTCACACACTTCTCTCATCTCACGTTTGGTGGCAAATAGGACTAAGTTTTTCTTGTCGCTCATCGTGGAGGCACTCAATTTGGGCTTGTGGCGCTCACTCTCTTTTTGGTGGCTCACTCTCTCAGTATTCTCTCCACGATGGGTGTTTTGCTTGTCGGCGAGAACTTGGCTTGGAGACATAGTACGTAGCACAAAGTCTTTCCCTTTCATTTTGAAGCTATAGTGATTGGTACGCCCATTGTGAATGACACCTCGGTCAAATTGCCATGGCCGTCCAAGAAGAAGATGGCAAATGGTCATCGGAAGG